>NC_137018.1:50390684-50420684 GCF_032717465.1 Coenobita brevimanus
GTATGAATAAGGTTACTGAGAGAGAGAGAGAGAGAGAGAATAAAGTAAGGATTGAAAAGATATGGATGATAAATAATAAAATAAATAAAGAGGACATTAAATAAAGGATAAGAAAGGGGAAAAGATGACCAAGGACGAATAAAGAAAGAAGTGAGAAAAAAGAGAGAAAGAAAGAAAGTGAGTGAGGGAGAAAGGGAAGAAGGCGTTTGGTGTTGACGGCCCGTTCAACCGTAAGGGAAGGGGAGAGAGAGAGAGAGAGAGAGAGAGAGAGAGAAAAGCCTAGAGAAGACTGAAAGGAAAAAGACAGAATGTAAAAGGGGAGAAAGAGATTGGAAGGGTGGAAGGGAAGGAAGGAGAGAGAGAGAGAGAGAAAGAGAGAGAGAGAGGAGAAAAAAGAGACACAGAAAAATAAAGAAAGCAAAGAGAAAGATGGATTAAAAACAGAGATGGGTGGTATTCAATTTGACTCCCAGATGACAGTGGCAAAAATTCGCCTAATATTTCACCTCTTTTCCCTCTCACTTCCCTCTCGTGGCTGATATTCCTATGCCGAGAGGGGAGTGGTATATTTCTGTGCCTAATATTTCATCTCTCCTTCCCTCTGCCTTATATTCCATCTCTTCTCCCTGCCTAATATTTCATCTTTTTTCTCTGCCTAATATTTCATCTCTTTGCCTATTATTCCCATCTCTTTTCTCACCCTGATATATCACCTTTTCCTCTCTGCCTCGTATTTTACATTTTCTTCCATCTGCCTAATATTTCACCCCATCTCCTTCGCACTTTCCTCTCCTGGCTGATTTTCCCAAGCTGAGAGAGGCTTGGTATTGTTCCTCTGCTCAATATTTCACCTCTCCTCTGCTGGGTAATATTCCTAAGCTGAGAGAGGCTTGGTGTATTTCCCTCTTGTATTTCTCACTCTCCTCTGCTGGGTAATATTCCAAAGCTGAGAGAGGCTTGGTGTATTTCTCAGCCTATAGATCATTCCCGTTGGTGTGAGGCGTGGGGGAGGAGAATGACCGATGCAGAAAGTGGACATAGTGGAATATCATTAATAATACTGCTTGATACAAGGCCTAATACCTTGAAACACAGGGATTTACACACTCTTTAACCAAAATGACGCCAGGAATACAAAAAAAAATCGCTAGTGAAGTTGCAGTCCCACCTACACACAACAACATGGACGGTGCTAGAAGTGGAAAAGACATAGCAAGTTCTCGAATGGAAAGGGTTCAGGTGTCATTATAGATAGATAGATGGATAGGTAGATAATTTGTTTTCGTTTTGGGGCGCTTTAATATTGAGTCTTATTTGGTTGTTAAGTGTAGTGTTTTGTGAAGTGGTGTGTAGGTAGGAAGTGTAAGGTAGTTGTAGGAATGGACACACACACACAAAAAAAATGTTAGAGGATTAATGCGTCGCTAGATCCACCCTTGAGAGAGAGAGAGAGAGAGAGAGAGAGAGAGAGAGAGAGAGAGAGAGAGAGAGAGAGAGAAGCAGCTTAGTGTCAGTAGTATCGACAAGGAGGTGGCAACAGAATGACGTTTATCTTGCCTTTTCTGTCCCCCTTTTATTCTTTCATTCTTCTTTCATTTCCTTCATTCTTCTTTCAGCTCTTTCCTGTTCTTCGCCCTTTCTTTCATTTCATCATTTTTCTTTCATTTCTTCCTTCATTCCTGCTTTAACATTTACTTTACCTCTTGTACCCCTTCCTTCTTTCCTTCTTTTCCTTATTTCATTCTTCAGCATAGTGTTATTTACCTCCTGTTCCCCTTTCATTCTTTCATTCATTCTTTCATTTCCTTCCTTCCTTCCTTCCATCCTTCCTTCCTTCCTTCCGTGATGTTTGCTTCCTATTGTTCACCTTTCATTCATTCTTTCATTTCCTCCCCTCCTTCCTTCCTTCCTTCCTTCCTTCCTTCCTCTTTCTCTCCCTCGCTTAATCTCCTTCTTTTTCTTGGTCCTTCTCCTCCTCCATTTTCCTACCAGAAAAGCCTGTAAGGATTAGAAGAGAAAATGAGAGAGAGAGAGAGAGAGTTAAAATATGAGCTGTCCTGGCATGCTCTCTCTCTCTCTCTCTCTCTCTCTCACGTTACAGTAGACTAATTAAAGGGAGTGCAGGTAGAGATCAACCTGTGAGTTAATTAGTGTTATAAAGGTGAATTAGAGAGAGAGAGAGAGAGAGAGAGTCGTGTTTTCTCTCCCTCTCTACTCTTCCTTCTCCCCCATCTCCCCCTCCTTCTTTCCTTCATTAACTTCCTTACTACCTTCTCCCTCCCTCCTTGCTCTCCCCTTCTCCTTCCTCCCTTCCTTCTCCCTTCCCTCTTTCCCTCCCTCCCTCTTCTCATAACTTTTCCCTCCCCTTCCTCTTCTCTCTCCCCTCCTTCCCTCCTTCTCTTCCTTCTCCCTCCCCCCTTTCCCTCCCTCCCTCTTCTCTTAACTTTTCCCTCCCCTTCCTCTTAACTTCTCTCTCCCCTCCTTCCCTCCTCCCTCCATCATTACCTGGCCAAACAAAGCCTCTTAATTACAATGGTCAGTAATGGAGAGAGAGAGAGAGAGAGAGAGAGAGAGAGAGAGAGAGAGAGAGAAATCTGGTTATCATATTACTAAACTGATTCCCTTAATCTAATTATAATAAGCAAGTTTGAGAGCGAGAGAGAGAGAGAGAGAGAGAGAGTCTGAATCCCGTAATTAAGAACACAATATAACAAGCCAATTACACCTTAATGACATGTAATTATCCTTCCTAGTCTTATCACTCCCTTATCTCTTATCATCTAGGAAATAATTGTGTAACTTATTTATTTTTATGTCTGTTTTTATCTATCTGTCTATCTATTTATCTGTTTTTATCTATTTGTCTTTATCTCATTATCTTTCTCCTTCTCTGTTTAATTATTCGTGTACCTTTTTGTTTATCTCATAAATATTTGGGTATCAGTGTTTTTGTGTCTGTCTGTCTGTCTGTTTACTTTTTTTTATCTATTAGTGCGTGTGTATATCTATCTGAACTTCCATTGCTAGATAGATAGATAGATAGATAGAGGGGGTAGATACGTAATAGGATACGCGCAGATAATTCTCTCTCTCTCTCTCTCTCTCACACACACACACACACACACACACACACACACACACACACACTTAATGACGATACTAATAAGGCATTGTTCTCTCTCCGTATAAACAATAACAACAACAACAACAACAACAACAATCCTTCCTCTAATTAAATGCCTGATTGAGTTCCCGAGAGGCTTGTGTCAATGGTGGTAGTTGTGGTAGTTAGGGATTGTGGTAGTTGTGGTGGTAATGGTGGTAGAGCTGGTTGGTGTTTGGATTGGCATGTTAGATGTGTATGAGTGGTGATTGTGGTAGTTGGTGATTGTGATAGTTGTAGTCGTGGTAGTTGTGGTAGTTGGTGATTGTGGTTGTTGTGGTAGCTGTGATTGGTGGTGGTAGTTTGGGTTGTGATATTGGTTGTTGATAGTAATGGTAGTTGGTGGTTGTGGAAATGGTTGTAGGCTTTGATTTTGGCATTGTGGTAGTGGATGGTGGTAGTTGTGGTTGTGGGAGATTGTGGTAGCTGTAGTGAGGAAGAATTTTGTAGAATTTTTATGCATATAGCCTATGTATGTATGTATATTCGTTTATGTATGTATTTATGTATGTATGTGTATCTTTTATGTATCTGTATGTATGTGTGTATGTATGTATATATGTATGTATGTATGTGTGTGTATGTATGTATAGTATTTTTGTATTTGTAACACTTCATTTTCTTTACAGGTAAGAGCGAAGGAGAGACTGAAGAGAGATAGGAGGTAAGGTAGAGAGAGAGAGGGGAGAGAGGGAATAACTAATAAGAAATCCTCCTCCTCCTCCTCCTCCTCCTCCTCCTCCTCCTCCTCCTCCTCCTCCCGCAATAAGATTAGCTCCCTTATAGTACAACTTTTATGGCTAGTTAAATTAGAGGAGGAGTTTGACTAGGGGGAGAGAGAGAGAGAGAGAGAGGAAAGTGAAGAAGGAAGAGAGAAATCTAGAAAGAAAGAAAAAGACAAAAAAGACAAGAGGGGAAAGAGAATGAAAGGGAAGAAGGAAGGAGGAAGAGGAGGGAAGAAAGGAGTGAAGGGAAGGAGGGAAAAGGAAGAATAGGTGGAAGGAAGGAAGGAATATAGGAAGGAGTGAAGGAAGGGAGCGAGGGAGCCGGGAAGGGAAGGAAGAAAATGTGGAAGGAAGTGAGGATTTGTAAGATGGAAGAAAAATGGAAGATGTAAAGGGGATTAGTAGGAAAGAAGGAAGGTAATTGAGAAGAGCGCTGAGATGAGAGAGAGAGAGAGAGAGAATTTCCGTCAATATATTTTTAGTAATTATATTATCATAGGTGCACTCTCTCTCTCTCTCTCTCTCTCTCTCTCTCTCTCTCTCGTTGTTGTTGTTGTTGTTGACCTGTTGTTTATGGCTCTTCTTAATTGTAGGCCAACCCCTTATAATCTCTCTCTCTCTCTCTCTCTCTCTCTCTCTCTCTCTCTCTCTCCCTCCCTCCCTCCCTCCCTCCCTCCCTCCCTCCCTTCTTTCTTCCTTCCCTCCCGTTACCCCCCCCTCTTCCTCCACTTACCCTACTTTCTCACATTTTCTCTCTTTCTCTCCCTCCCCCCTCCTCCCATCCCCCTCCATAATTACTGCCATATATCGCTATTTACATGTTTATCTCCCCTCCTCCCCCCTCCTGTCTCTCCTCTCCCCGCTCCCCTCCTCCCCTCCCCTCTCCTCTCTTCCTCCCCCCTCCTGTCTCTTCTTTCCTCCCTCCCATCCTCCCCTCCCCTCCGTCTCTTCCCTTTCCTCCCCACAATTACGTTCATTTCTTGGTATTTACATGTTTATCTGTCTTTCCCCCTTCCCCCCCTCCCCTCACTCTTATCCCCTCTACCCACTCCCCTCTCTTCTTCCCCCTCCCCCTCACTCTGCTTCACCCCCTCCTCCCTCCTTGTCAACTCTCCTCCCTCCTCCTCCACTCTCCTCCCTCCTCCTCCACTCTCCTCCCTCCTCCCTCACTCTCCTCTCATTCATCCCCCTCCTTCCCCTCTCCCCCATCATCTCACCCTCTCCCCATATCCCCTCCCTCCTCCTCAGTTCCCTCCCTCTCTCTCTCTCTCTCTCTCTCTTTCCTCCTTTTTCTCTTTCGCGTTAATCTTTCTTATGCCCTTTCCACCTCCCTCCCTCCTCCCCCCATGTCTCCCCCTCCATCCCTCATCTCCCCATCCCTCCCCATCCCCCATCCTTTCCCCCTGCACCCCTCCCTCTCTTTCCCCGTCTCCTCAGTCCAACCCCATCCCCTCCTCCTCCCTGACCCCATCCTCCCCCTCCCCATACTTCTCCCTGACCCAGTCGTCTCTCCCCATCCCTCCTCCTCTCCCCCTATCCCCCTTCTCCTCCCTGTCGTCATCTTCCCTTCCTGTCTCCTCCTCCTCCTCCTCCTCCATTTCCTCCTCCCCTCCTCCTTCTCCTTCATTTCCTCCTCCCCCCCATCCTTCCCCTCTCCTCCCAGTCCCCATCTTCTCCACCTTCCCTCCCCATCCCAATCCTCTCCCCCATCCTCCTTACCCCCGTCATCTCCCACCTCCCCCTTCCCCATCCCTCCCATCCTCCCCCACACCCATCTATTGTTGTTATTATTATTGTTTACTGTTTATGTTTATTGTTTTCTTTATAGTCACGTGATAGCGCTGTAATTTCCGGCTCCCTAAGATTATAGTGTTATTCTTTTATTCATATTTTCCTTTCTAGATTGTATCATATTTTTAAAAGAAATTGTTTGATTTTGTTGTCTTTTTTCGTGGGCTGTTTGGTGTGTGTGTGTGTGTGTGTGTGTGTGTGTGTGTGTGTGTGTGTGTGTGTGTGTGTATTTTCACTCTTATTCCTGGTTGCAATTTTAAGTAAGAATAATGGTTAGATGATGATGATGATGATAGTAATTATGGTGGTGACGTGACTGATAATTAACATTTGTATTATTTCTTTATTTCCGTGGTAGTAATTAGCAGATAAAATTTCAAGGTAATGTGTGTACGGTGTAAATGGTTATGTAGTTGACACACACACACACACACACACACACACACACACACACACACACACACACACACACACACACACACAGACTTATAAATGGTCCCTTTGTCAATATGGGCGAGTATTGGTGTGGCTTTTGCGCGTTTTTCGACCGTGACGCCTATCAGACAGACCACGCCATGGTTTTTTTTTTCATTTACAACAACAATAACACTCCAAATAACAACAACAACAACAACAACAACAATCACAGGCATTTCCGTAACATCAAGAGTAAACATCCACAACATCAATAATATCATCACTATTAATTGTACCAAAGTCAGTAGCAAATAAAGAGCAATAAATAAATAAATAAAGAAACGGCAGAAAAAATGGTGTTATCAAAATATAAATATCGTTTTTTATCAGTAAACAACAACAACAATAATAACAGCAATAACAATAACAGCAACAGCAACAATAACATCAACAACAGCGACAATAACACCAATAATCGCAATAACAACAATAACAACATCGTCAGTATTAAAATTACTAAATATAGAAATAAGACCAATATCAGTATCATCAGGATCAGGTATTAAAGATGAAATTAGTACCCAGGTATCTTCAGTAACAACAACAATAATAACAACAACAGTAAGCTTATCACGAAGAAGTGCAGTCTTATCAACAAAGAAATAAAAAAAGATAATCACGAGGAAGTACTCTAATATCAACAACAATAAGAGCAAAAAAACAAGAAAAATAACAGTACCAGTAAGATAATCACGAAGAAGTGGAGCAATACCAATAATAATAATAATAATAAATGAATAAATAAATAAATAAAGCACGATACCAGTAAAATAGTCACGAAGAAGTGGAGTAGTATCAACAACACCATTAAATATCAACAGAAATAACCAGCATCACAACAAACACAGCCCAAAACAAACAGACAACAACGATACCAACTCATGACGTGTGCTGAACGGGTCTGGACATGTTCCGGAGCGTGACGGGTATCAGACAGGAACGGATGGGGATTTTTATGTTTTTATTTATTTATTTTTTATTTTTTCGATGGGGCAAAATAACTGGGGGACGTTTTTTGAGCGGTGGAACTCGCTATACGGTTATCTCTTCCCGGCAGTGAGAGAGAGAGAGAGAGAGAGGATGAAAGTTAGAGTAAGGGTGGACGTGAATGTGTGTGTGTGTGTGTGTGTGTGTGTGTGAGAGAGAGAGAGAGAGAGAGAGAGAGAGAGAGAGAGAGAGAGACAAAAACTAACACAAAACAAAGGCAAATCAAGTGAAGTCATTGTGCCAGCATTCGGACAGGTAGGGCCATAAAACAGGTAATGCCTAATCAGCCTCTGTCCATCAGCCTCGTCCGATTACCCACACACTGGCTTGGGCTTCCCTCTCACGCCTCCCTAGGGCTTGTGTGTGTGTGTGTGTGTGTGTGTGTGTGTGTGTATGTATGTGTGTGTGTGTGTGTGTGTGTGTGTGTGTGTGTGTGTGTGTGTGTGTGTGTGTGTGTGTGTGTGTGTGTGTGTGTCATTGTCTTTTATTATTTTTTTAGCTTACATACGCACGCACATAACGCACACGCATTTTTATATCTATCTGTTTGTCTATCTGTATCTGTCTGTCTGTCCGTCTATCTGTCTGTGTTATATAGAGATAAATTGATAGACAGAAGTAGATGAGAGAGAAAGTGGTACAAAGATGATGGTGGAAATTGCTTTAAGTGTAATGGAGTAATTGCTAACAGATCGGAGTGGAGAAAGCAAGAAAGCAGCGTAAATGTTTTGAAATTGGCTGAGTTATTGTTAGTAGTAGTAGTAGTAGTAGTAGTAGATAGTGGTAGTAGTAGTATTAGTAGTATTTATTAGTAAGAGTAGTATTCACTTTACCTCCTTTCGGGCATTTGTTTTTTTCTGTCTTTGTTTTTACTTCTTTCCTTTCTTTCCTTCCCTTCTCTCCTCCTCTTCCCTCCCCCCTCCCTCGTCTTTCCCTCCCTTTCTCTTTCTCCCTCCATCTCAGCTGTGCACATTATCCCCCTTCTTCCTTTCCTTCTTCACTCTCTCCTTTTCTCTCCTCCTTTCTTCCCTCCTTCCTTTGCTTCGCACCCTCCTTCATACCTTCCTTTATTTTCATCTCTTGTTTCCTTCCTTCCTTCCTTCATCTTTTCCCCTCCCCTCCCCCTCCCCTCCCCCTCCCCTTTCCTTCTTTTATCCCTCCTTTTTTTTTTTTCTTTATTACCTCCTTTCTTCCCTCCTTCCCGCCTTCCTTCCGTCCTTCCTTCTCTTTCTGTTCCTCCCTCCCTCCTTCCCTCCTCATCTTCTGTCTCTGCTGTTTCTTTCCTTCTTTACCTCCTTCCTTCCCTCCCTTCTGCCTTCTCTCCCTCCCTCCCTCCCTCCTTCCTTCTCTCCTTCCCTCCCTCCCTCCTCACACACGAGAGCTTTACAGTAATGAAGCGGGAAAGCGGAGAGGCCCAACAATCTCTCTCTCTCTCTCTCTCTCTCTCTCTCTCTCTCTCTTTACTTTCCTCCTCCATCCTTTCCCTCCATTCCTCTCCATTTTCTTTTTTCATTCCACTTTATCTCATCCCTCCCCTTTCCCTTCCATCCTTTCCCTTTCCTCCTCCTCCTCGTCCCATTTCCCATTCTGTCCTATCCCTTCCCTCCCCTTCCCATTCTGTCCTCTTTCCTATCCTCCCCTTCCCATTCTGTCCTCTTTCCCATCCTCCCCTTCCCATCCTGGCTTACCCTCCCATCGAATCCTCCCTTCTTTTTCTCTCACCTCCCTCCCTTTTTCCTTTTTATTGCCTCTCCCTCTCCCTTTCATTCTTTCTCCCCTTCCCCTCCCTCCTTCCCTCTCTCCCTTTCCCCCTTTTTTCTCTCCCCTTTCCCCTTTCCTCGTACTCCCTCCCCTCTTTATTCCCTCTCCTTTCCCTCCCCTTCCCTTCCCTCCCCTCTCACTCCCCATCCCTTCCCTCTCACTGCATTCCCCTCCCCTCCCCTCTCACTCCCTTTCCCCTTTATTCCATCTCACCTGCTCCCTCCCTCCCCCTCCCCTCCCCTCCCTCCTCTCTCACTCCCTTTCCCCTTTATCTCACCTGCCTTCCACCTCCCCTTCCCTCCTCTCCCCTCCCCTGCAATGATTGATGTTGCAGCCATCAATCTCCCCGTTGCTGTGATCAGGTGCTGCTGCTGGTGGGTGGGTAGGTAGGTAGGTTGCTGACTCACAGGTGGAGGGTCCAGGGTTCGCGCCGACTGCTGTTACTGATTGGCCAAAGGTAGGATGGGTGGATAGAAAGATAGATAGATAGATAGATAGATAGGTTGATGCATAAATAGATAGTTAGATAGATAGATAGGTTGATACATTGAGAAGCAGATAGATAGATGGGTTGATAGATAGATAGATATACTGTAATTCATAGGTAGGTAGTCGGTGCATGTGAAGGGATAGATAGATAGATATAGATAATTCGTGTTCATATATAAATAGATAGATAGAACCAGCGGAGGGATAGATAGATTGATAGAACGACGAAGATTGATAATTATAGATAGAAATGGATAGATGCAATGTTGAGAGGTGGAGAGAGCGATAGATAGATAAAGATAGAAGGATAGGTAGATAGATAGATTGATAGATAGAAGGATGGATAAATAGATAGATAGATAGACGGAAGGATGGATAAATAGATAGATAGACAGATGGATAGATAAATAGAAGGATGGATAAATAGATAGGTGGATTGATAGATAGATAGATAGACAGAAGAATGGATAAATAGATAGATACACAGATAGATAAATAGAAGGATGGATTGATAGATAGATGGATAGATAGATAGATAGATGGGTTGATAGATAGATAGATAGATACATGATTGAGAGAGAGAGGGAGGAAGGGAGGGGATAGACAAGTCGATAGATATAGATAATTATAGTTAAGGTAGATAAATTATAATATATTGATAGATAGATACACAGACCGGGCGATAGATAGACACAAGCTGGGCGATAGATAGACCCGTACTGCCAAAACAAATATATTTATAATTTATTGATAATATTAACACGAATATTTGTCAGTACAGTGTGTAAATCATGACTCTCTCTCTCTCTCTCTCTCTCTCTCTCTCTCTCTCTCTCTGTAGATAGATAGATACATAGATAAATAGATAGATAGAAATATATAATACTGTTTACGTTTCTGTGTTGCAGTCTTTCAGTATCTGTCCATATCCACTTCGTCTATCTGTCTATCTACTTAAATATCTATCTGTGTCTGTCTGTCTGTCTCCCTTTCATCATGTCTTCTCCCCACTCCTTTTCCCCTCCCCTCCCCTCCCTCCCCTCGCTGTGGGTAGTGTTGGGGGGGAGGGGTGTGGGTGGTTCAAGATGGCGGAGGGAAGGCTTCAGCACCTGGCAAATGGACTCTCAGGTGCGTCACGACCCTCCTTTACTGCCTTCACTCACTCCTTCATTCACTCCTTCATTTTATTCCTTCCTTCATTCACTCCTTCATTTTATTCCTTCCTTCATTCACTCCTTTATTCATTTCTACCAATCACTCCCTCATTCGCTTTCTTTCTTTCATTCTGTCCTTCATTTGTACCTCCTTTCATACCGTCATTCACTCCTTCATTCATGCATTCGTTTGTACCACTCCTTCATTCGCTTCTTTCACTCCTTTCATTCCTTCATGTAGATATTTATTATTATCATTCCAGTTCCTTCATGCTTTCCTTCCTTCCTTCCTTCATTCATTCATTTATTCATTCATTCATTGCTTTCTTCCTTTATTTTTCCTTCATTATTTTTCTTACTCTGTTTCATTTTCTTCCTTACAGTCCTTCTTTCTCACTCTTTCTCCTCTTCTTTCCTTTCTTTCTTTCTCCCTCTGTGCTTTCCTTTCTTTCCTTTCCTTCCTCCTCCTTTCTTCCTTCTTCTTATGCAGCTCACCTCCTGTCTTTTTTCCTTCTCTATGATCCTTCTTCCTTTTTCTTTCTTCTCTTTATCATCTGTTTTAAAGTCTCTCTCTCTCTCTCTCTTCCTCCTATCTTCCTTCGCTTTTAGACTCCTCTTCTCTCCCTCCTTCCCCCTTCTCCCTCCCTTCCTTCTCTTTTCCCCTACTCTTTCGGTCCTTCACCTCTCCTTCATTTTCTCACTCCCTCTCCCTGTCATTCTCTTCCCTTCCTTCACGTCGTTACCCCATCCTGCCCCTCACCATTACATCCTCACTCCCCTCCTCCCTCACCCCTCCCCGTCCCCCTCCCTCCTAACCCCTTCCCCCTTCCCACCTCCCCAACTAACCTCCACCCCTCCCTTCATTCCAACACCCTTCTTTTACCCTCCCCCTCCCAGACACCCACTTCCCTTACCTACCCCCTCCTCTCCCTCCTCTCACCCTCCCCTCCTCTCCCCCCTCTCTCCCCTCCTCTCACCCCTACTCCCCTCCCCTCTTACTCATCCCTTACTCGGCTATGCAAATGAATAGAATGAATAATGTTTGGTCCAGCCCCATCACACACACACACACACACACACACACACACACACACACACACACACACACAGATATTTATACCTACACACACATGGATACATACACAAAATATTCACACACATGGTTGACTTGCTTCCTCACATACATACGTACATACATACAAAAATTCGCCCACCTACACACGTGACAAACTTCATTATCTCTCCTTGTATCTTGCACCACACACACACACACACACACACACACACACACACACACACACACACACACACACACACACACACACACACCGTACCACGAAATGTACGCTTATATTAAACGCACATGCATACTCATACGCACATATGCATGCAGGATATACTCTCTCTCTCTCTCTCTCTCTCTCTCTCTCTCTCTCTCTCATTCACATTCATGATATTTCCTCCTCCCACCTCTCCACGTCCTCCCTCCCTCCCTCCATCACACTAACTCTTTCTTTCAATGACTACCGTATTATGTCTCTCTCTCTCTCTCTCTCTCTCTCTCTCTCTCTCTCTCTCTCTCTTTCCTTCCTCCACTCCGTCCTTCTTTCCCTCCTTCCCTTACTCTCTCTTCATCATTTTCTCCCCTGCCTACTCTCCCTTTCTCCTTTCCTCCCTCCCTCCCTCCCTTCCTCTCCTCCATTATTTCTCCTCCTCTCCTCTTCTCCCTTCCTCACTCACCCATCTTTCTTCCTTCCTGTCACCCTCCCTCCCTCGCTCTTTCTCTCACTCCTTCCCTCTCATCCTTTCCCCTTCCTGTATCCCTCCCTCGCTTCCTTTTTCTCTCCCTCTCTCTCACTCCTTCCCTCCCATCCTTCCTCCTTCCTATCTCCCTCCATCCTTCCCTCTTTCTCTCCATTATTCTCACTCCTTCCCTCCCATCCTTCCTCCTTCCTATCTCCCTCCCTCCCTCTTTCTCTCCCTTTCTCGCACTCCTTCCCTCCCATCCTTCCTCCTTCCTATCTCTCTCCCTTGCTCCCTCGTTCACTCCCTTTCTCTCACTCCTCCCCTCCCATCCTTCCTCCTTCCTGTCTCCCTCCCTCCCTCTTTCTCTCCCTTTCTCTCACTCCTTCCCTCCCATCCTTCCTTCTTCCTATCTCCCTCCCTTCCTCCCTCTTTCTCTCCCTTTCTCCCACTCCTTCCCTCCCATCCTTCCTCCTTCCTGTATCCCTCCCTCTCTCCCTCCCTCCTGTGTCTCTCCCTTTCCCTCACTCCCTCACGTATCGTTCTGCCAATATATCCTCCTTAGTTCATGATCTCCCTGCCTGAGAGAGAGAGAGAGAGAGAGAGAGAGAGAGAGAAACAGATTGGTATGTGTAAAAAATGAGACAGTGAGAAAGGACCGAGAGAAAAATGAGGTCCTTGAGTGAGAGAGAGAGAGAGAGAGAGAGAGAGAGAGAGAGAGAGAGAGAGAGAGAGAGAATACCCAAACAGACACACAGGCACTCTCTCTCTCTCTGATCCGATTTACACATCAGTATTCCTCAGTTGTGTGTGTGTGTGTGTGTGTGTGTGTGTGTGTGTGTGTGTGTAAAGAAATAAAACGAAATCCGCTTTTGTGTAATGGTACCTACTTATTCTCTCTCTCTCTCTCTCTCTCCTCCTCCCTTCTTTTCCTTCCTTTCCTTTCCTTTCATTCATTCATTCGCTTCAGTCATTCTTTCTTAAAACTCTCTTTTCGTCACCACCTTTCCTTCATTTCTTCTGTCCGTCCATCCTTCCTTCATTCATTCCTTCATACCTTTCCCTCCATTCCTTCTCTCCATCCATCCTTCATTCAGTCATTCCTTCATACCTTCCCCTTCATTCTTTCTCTCTATCCTTCCTTCATTCATTCATTCTTTCCTGCCTTCCCCTTCATTCCTTTTCTCCATCCATCCACCCTTCATTCCTTCACACCATTTTGTCCAGATCACAACCCTACCTATTCTGGTGTGTGTATGTGTGTGTGTGTGTGTGTGTGTGTGTGTGTGTGTGTGTGTGTGTGTGTGTGTGTGTGTGTGTGTGCGTGTGTGTGAATGCTAAGAAGAAGGAACCAAAGGCCACAACCCTGCAAATTGTTCTCACCAAGAAAAAAAAATATATAAACAAGACAACAGAGAGCCAAATTCAGGATCCGTTCATTTCGAGATGCCTGGACACATTGCGTTTGAAAGACTGGAGGTCATAGGCAGTAGGAAATACAGACAGAGGGAGACAGTTCCAGAGTTGACTTGTTGCGTACATGAAGGACTGGGAGTAACGGTTAACTCTTGCATTAGAGAGCTGGACAGAAAAGGGATGAGAGTTTGTTGCTAGACGGGTGCTACGTGCCCGCCGTAGTGGTGGAGGGGTGCAAGCAGACAGTTCCGAGGAGCAGTAACCATTGAAGTAGCGATAGAAAAGAGATAAAGAGGCAACAGTGCGGCGAAGAGATAAGGTTGAAGGGAGCCAGTAAGAGGAGGAGAGTTGATGAGACGAAAAGCCTTTGACTCCACCCTGTTGAGAAGAGCTGTATGTGAGGAGCCTTTTCACACATGAGAGAGAAAGAGAGAGAGAGTAAAGAAAGTACACAGATCCCCGTAAGCCCCCCCAGGCCAGCACTGTACATTACATTGTGATAAATGACCCTGGTACCAATACACCTACACTGCCGGGGTGGGGGAGAGAGAGAGAGAGAGAGAGAGAGAGAGACAGACAGACAGACAGAGAGACAGAGAGAGGTCTTAGGCAATTTCTGTGGGTGTGGGTGTGGGTGGGATGGTGGGTGGGTGTAGTCCTTCATTTTACTGTTTGTGTCCTTGTGTGTGTGTGTGTGTGTGTGTGTGTGTGCGTGTGTGTGTGTGTGTGTGTGTGTGTGTGTGTGTGTGTGTGTGTAATCTATATAACCTAGGGAATTGAATATAAACTCACATTAGGTTCAAGGTGGACTGGTGTACATGTGAGTGGTTTTTGTTGCTCCTGTGTGTGTTCCCGTGTGTGCGTGTGAAAATGTGTGTATGTGTTGGTGTGGGTTTTTGTACGTTGGGTGTAGGTATGTATGTACAGTATATGTGTGTCTGGGAGTGATACATACAAATATACACACATACATACATACATATACATACACACATTATTACATATTTAAATTAGTATGTGTGGATCTGGATGTGTATGTGTACGGATTTGTGTACGTATGAGATGCGTATGTGTAGATCTGAATATTTGGGTGTGTGCGTGCTAGGAAGTGCTTCTGTCCGTATGTATTGGCATGTGTGTGTGTGTATGTATGTATGTATGTTTGCAGTTTTAATGTACATGTAAATCAAAAAGTAAAAATTGTTGGTTTGTGTGTGTGTGTGTGGGGGGGGTTCTGTATGCATGAGTTATGTATGATTGTGTGTGTGTGTGTGTGTGTGTAAATCTGAGTGGTAATATCGTCAGAAATATTACTGAATATTCCCTGGCTTCCAATAGTTCTTACCAGTTCAGGATTTGATAAGACTCTCTCTCTCTCTCTCTCTCTCTCTCTCTCTCTCTCTCTCGTTTCTTTACTTTCATGCGTGTGTGTGTGTGTGTGTGTGTGTGTGTAAACGTGATAGCTGTGTACGAATTCTTAGTAGACCGTTTGTGTATAAAAGTTTTATGTGTGTAATGTATCCTTGACAGCTTCATGTGTGTGTGTGTGTGTGTGTGTGTGTGTGTGTGTGTGTGTGTGATAAATTCCTTCGTGAAATTGAACCCTTGAGTCCGATACTTGCTCTCTCTCTCTCTCTCTCTCTCTCTCTCTCTCTCTCTCTCTCTCTCTCTCTCTCTCTCTCATCACATCCTTCACTCTCTTAATTGGTCTCTCTCTCTCTCTCCTCCTCTTTCACTTCCTCCTTTCATCCTCTCTCTCTCTCTCTCTCTCTCTCCTTCGGTATTTTCTCCCCCTTCTTCCTCTCTCTCACTCTTTCTTCCTCCTCCCTCTCTCATTCTCTCTCTTCCCTCCTTCTCTCCCTACCTCCTCCGTCTCTCCCCCTCCTCCTAAATCTTTGTATTGGCAGTGCTTGGATGGAAGAATTGTGTGTGTGTGTGTGTGTGATTGTTTCCCAGTGTGTACGTGTGTGCGTGCGGTCATGGTCGTGCCAATAGTTGTGTGTGCCTTTAAATCTCTCTCTCTCTCTCTCTCTCTCTCTCTCTCTCTCTCTCTCTCTCTCTCTCTCTCTGTATCGGTTGCTATCTATCTATCTGTCTATCTGTATGTATATCAATCTATCTATCTATATATATATAATCTCTTTCTTTCTCAACAAGATGCTCAGACGAAATTGCGTCCATGGTGCCACCTCTCCATGCCTTCCCTCGTGCTACAGGGGCAGCTGGCAGCGCTCATGACTGGAATGTCACTCAGCCATACTCCAGAACTTGTGCCTATCAGAATTCTTTCATTCCCCGAACTGCATCTCTCTGGAACTCGCTTCCCCAGAGTTGTTTCCCTCCAAATTTCAACCTACAACTGTTCAAGTCTAACTGTTACGGATATTTTATGAACAGAGGACACCAGTAATCTGATGTATGGGTTATTATTTTTTAATTCATTTGTTTTTCCTTCCTCCGTTCTGTTATTTAAAAAAAAAAAGATAAAACATTTTGATAGGTAAGTTCCAAAGGCGAGAGAGAAACCTTGGAATAGAAAATGAAGGAAACAGGAGAGGTTAGCCAGCTGGTTGGAATAGTAATAATACCACCTACATTTTTGCTCCCACCTGGCCACTCCATCAACACCAGCCTTCAGATGTGTAAAACCATATATGCAAATACCCCCCCAAAGAAATGATATATATTTTCCTTATAGGGCCGTGTTTTCTTATATATTTCCCCAGACGTCTTGAAGAAATTCGTGTGTGGGTCTCAAGATGTGGACGGAAAGAGGGGATGGTTGGCCTCTCCAATTTTCAGTTTTAAGTGTTTTACATGTGTGTATCGTGGTTTTACACACACACACACACACACACACACACACACACACACACACACACACACACACACACACACACACACACACACACACGCAGGTATACATACAATAGATTCTTTATAGTTTACGGGCGATGAAATGATGGATTGATAGATATAGATATAATTAAGTGAAATGATAAGCTCCACAGGCTAGTTCCGTAAATAAACAATAGATAGATAAATAGATAGATTGATAGATCGATAGATAAGTAGATATTTAGAAACAGTAGAAATAAATGTGGCAGTAATTGAAAATATAATTAGATAAATAGGTTATGTAGATCAAAGATAGATACCGTAAATAGATACACCAATAGATAGATGAAGTTGATAGATAGTTTGATTTTAAAATAGAGATAAACTTGCAAATAAATTATGCAGAATGAAAATAGAGGTGGAGGGATGGAGGTATACGAGACAGGGACCTGGGGGGAGAGCAGTGAAATGGCGGGGGACAGGGCGACGTGGAGGCGATTTGTTTGTGGCCGCCCCTTACGGGATGAAGGCGTCTGGGAATACATAGATAGAAAAATGGTTAGATATATTAAGTACACCGATGAATGGAGGAAATAGATTGATAGATAGACACTAGAACAGACAGATAGATAGACAAAAATAAAAAAATAATTAGATGGATAGTTACGGGAATAGATAGATAGATAGATAGATAAATAGATAGATACACAGAAATTTAGAGGAAATAAATGGATGGATGGATAGTTACGGGAATAGACAGACGGATAGATAGATAGATAAATAGATAGATAGATGGGGCAGAGTGGTGGTTAAATAGATATTGAAAAGAATAGATGCATAGAAAGAAGTAATGTGAACTAAACTGATAGAAATTGATTGATGGATAGATAATGGCATATAGATAGATAGATAGATAGATGAATGAAGAGATAGATAGATAGATGGGAGAAATACATTGATGGCTTGTTAAATATTGGAATAGACAGACATAGATAGATAGATAGATAGATAGATAGATAGACAACGACACTAACATTAGATAGATAGATTGATAGATGTGAGAAACAAATTGATGACTTGTTAGATATGGGAACAGGCTGATAGATAGACAGATAACGACACTGATAGATAGATAGATAGATAGATGGCTTGTTAGATAGTGGAATAGACAGGTAGATAGAAAGATAGATAGACAGATAACGACACTAACAAGCTGAATCCGGTGACAAGCCTCTTACCGGCCCTCTTGTCTGAGAGAGAGAGAGAGAGAAAGAGAGAGAGTGAGAAAATGAAAGAGAGCAAAAGAAAGTGAGAAAGAGAGCTAATTTCAATTCTGTGTGAGAGAGGTTGTAAAGAAAGCCATTATATGTGTATGAATAGACCTTCAATAGAGAGAGAGAGAGAGAGAGAGAGAGAGAGAGAGAGAGAGAGAGAGAAATACATAGATTGCATGATTGATGGAGATGGGTGGATAGATTCATAGATAGATAGATAGATAGATAAATTGATTGATAGATTGATGGATGAAAGACTAATGGACATGTAAATAGAGGAATATATGCAAGCAGTTCGATAGATACATGAGTAGATAAATGCTTTAATAGATGGGAGTTTTGTTAGATAGATAGATGGATAGATAGATGAAATACGAGGGAGCAAGATATCACTATAGATCAGTCGATAGATAGATGGATAGAGATAGATAGATAAATGGATAGATAGATAAGATACAGATAGATAGGTAGTAGGTAGGGAGGGAGGGGAGATAGATAGACAGATAGATAGAAACTGAAAATTCATCACTTGGTTAATCACTCATATATACAAAATAGATAGTGATAGATGTATTTTGACAGATAGATTGATGGATAGATATACAAATTTGGATAGATAAATAGATAGATATACTGATGAGTTGGGCCATGCTTCTTAATTAGCAAGTTCTGGCGCCTCAGGTTATAAAAATATTTGATTAAAAAGGATGATTATTATTTCTGGGAGGCGTAGACGAAGCTGGAGAGAATATTATTGGGACTGGGAGTGATAATAATAATAATAATAATAATAATAATAATGATGATGATGATGATGGGGGATGATCAGTATGATAATGGTCATGATAATAATAATAATAATAATAATAATAATAATAGGTTAAATAATAATAATAATAGGTTAAATAATAATAATAATAATAAGTTAAGCAATAATAATAATAAATAATAAGAAATAATAATAATAATAATAATTTAAATAATAATAAGGTAAACAATAATAATAATAATAATAATAATAAATAATAATAATAATAATAATATCAAAACTAGGGGCCATCATACTTGCCACCTGAATCCCCCAGCTGGCGACCTCACTTGACCCAGTATCACCCAGTTCCCAGTACTAGTTTTCCAGGTACAGCCAAAAACCAAAAAGTAGTCTTCGCGAATTTTCAGAAACCGCTAAAGGTACACACTTGAAATTTTCGTGGGACATAGCCAAGGTGGGGGAGCAGGTCAGAGGTGAGTATGGGCCTCTTTGACCTTGTAGTTTCTGAGATAGCCCAGGGGTCAATGGAAAGTAGATTGGGGTCATTGAGTGCACGGTTAAAAAAAGAAAAAAAAATGAATTGAGCTACTGGTACATTTATAAAAGTTGATATGCATAGCGACCAGGTATGAATGACCTTGACCCAAATCTCATGGTCATAATCGAGGTCAAAGGTCATATTTTCCGTATTTATTATGTACTGAGGTCACGTGCACTAGACGGATGACCTTGTTATGTGGTGAGTTATTGAATTGGCTGATGAGTTTCCCTTTTCTAGTTATTATTATTATTATTATTATTTATTATTATTATTATTATTAAAAGATTCCGTTCATTTATTTTCCATTTCCTCTCCATCCATTTATCTCAGTTATTCCTTCCTTCCTTCTTTTCTTCTCATCATCCATCCTTCCTTCCTTCCTCCTTATTTCCTCCTTCCCTCCGTTTGTCCATCATTGTCTTCCTACACCTCCCTCCCTCCCTCCCTCCCTCCTTCCTTTCTCTCCCACCTTTTACCTTTCATTTTCTCTCCTCTCTCTCCTACCTCTCATTTTCCCTCCCTCCCTCCTCCTCCTCCCCAACCTCCCCCTCCCCCCTGTGCTTGAAGCCTTTGTCCTGCCAGGCTGTTGTGCTTTAACGAGCTACTCTCTCTCTCTCTCTCTCTCTCTCTTTCTCCTAATACAGCGGTAGTTATGTACAAAACGCCATCTTATTTGAGAGAGAGAGAGAGAGAGAAGAAGGGAGGGAGGGACAGTGGAAGAAGGGAGAAAGGGCAAGAGAGAGAGAGAGAGGGGAAGTGAGGGAGCCAGAGGTTGGAGGAAGAAGGAAGGAAGGGAGAAAAAGAAAGTGAGAAAAGAAAAACGGAAGGAGGCAGGAAGGGAGAAGGGAGAGATGAAAGGAAGAAAGGAGGGAGGGAGGGTAGGAGGGAGGGAGAAGCTAGAAAGAGGAGACAAGGAAGAGAAGAAGGAAGCAGGGAGAAAGGGAGAGAGAGGAGAACGACGTAAAGGGAGAAGAAGGAAGAGAAAGAGGGAAATAAAGAAGGGAGAGGAGAGAAAGGATGGAGAGAGGGAAGAGGAAAGTAGATGGAGAGAAAGAGAGAGAGGAGGAAGGAAGAGAGGGAGAGAGAAAAAAGAGAGGGAGAGAGGCAGAAAAGAGAGGAAGATAGGAAGGAAGAGAGGGAGAGAGGAAGGAAAGAGAGAGAGAGGAAATATCTTAAAATTGTATCTCCATTCCCTCTATAGGTTTATAAGGAAGTAATGGGTGAATCGAATTGGCCTATTTTTCTTTAATATGAGAGAGAGAGAGAGAGAGAGAGAGAGAGAGAGAGAGAATTTTAGCTGTGAGTAAATGGAAAGGAAGAAAAGTTAGAGAGACAGACAGACAGACAGACAGAGAGGGGAGTTAGAAAATTGACTCTCTCTCTCTCTCTCTCTCTCTCTCTCTCACACTCTCTCTCTCTCTCTCTCTCTCTCTCCCCCCCCCCACCAGGTCTGCCCACTTATACATGGTAATTTATTCATGTCAATTTTTTTTTACCTTCATTTTTCAAGACATTTTTTATTACGACGAAATGGATTTTTTTTGCCCAGATTTTTCATTTATTTATTTATTATTATTATTATTATTATTAGTAGTAGTAGTAGTAGTAGTAGTATTAGTAGTATTTTGTTTATTGTTTTCTTCATCATTTGCGTTTTTTTATCATTATTATTATTATCATTATCGTCGTCGTCGTTGTAGTCATTGTTATTATTATTATTATTATTATTATTATTATTATTATTATTTATTATTATAGTGATCATTTTTATTATTATAGTTATTATTATTTATTATTATTATCATTGGTATTATTATTATTATTATTATTATTATCATTTATTTTTTTCATGCCGCCGTGGCAGTCTAGTGTCATGATACCGTTAGCTGGTTCATTCCCTGCTAATTAGGTCATTTCTCTCTCTCTCTCTCTCTCTCTCTCTCTCTCTCTCTCAGTATTTCCTTGTGTTTTTCTAAGTTTCCCTCAGCATCTGTTTCTTTGGCTTATTTCCCAGCCTCCTAACCTTGCCCTAGCGCCCTCCCCTCTCCCCCTCTCCCCTCCTCTCTCCTTCCCTCTCCTCCCTCTCTTCTTTCTCTCCTCTCCTCTCCCCACTCCATCCTCCCTCTTCCCAAGTCTTTAACATTTTCTTCCTACCTTCAGTGTCTCGCAGTCTCCCCTCCCCTCCTTCCCTCTTTCCCCCCTCCCTCCCTCTTCCCCCTCCTCTCCAACCTCTCCTTCCCTCTTCTTCCTCTTTCCTTTCCTCTTTTCCTGATGTTTTCCTGAGCGTTCTTTTTCTCTCTTTCACAGCCTTCTAGTCCTACCCTACTCCCCCTCTCTTCCCTCTCCCCCCCCTCCCCCCCCCCGATAGGCCGAGATAGGCTGGGCAAGATGGTTTTAATTTCCGGTCTGAGCTGGCGGAGGCTGCCATCGATTTACGCGCACACACGCACACACACATGCTTACACACACATACTTTCTTGTACACACTCCTAGACGCAGATGCCCAGTTCTTCACACACACACACACACACACACACTTTATGTACAGGGACATGAATGTGTGTGTGTGTGTGTGTGTGTGTGTGTGTGTGTGTGCAAATGTTTATAGACACGTATAGACACAGTACCATCCTGTGCACACACCTACACACACAGGTAACCAACCTTCCCATCCCACCTTGACCTACCTTAATTAATATGACCTAAGTTAACCTCTTCTGACCCACTCCCGGAAACCAAGTCTATACAAACCTACTTCACTACCAAACCCATCCCATCCCATCCCATCCCACCCCACCCCACCCCACCCCACCCCACCCCACCCCACCCCACCCCACCCCACCCCACCCCACCCCGTCCCATCCCATCCCATCCCATCTCATCCCATCCCACCCCATCCCACCCCATCCCATCCCATCCCACCCCACCCCACCCCATCCCATCCCACCCCACCTCACCCATCATTAAGAATATCGACCTTGGTGAGTGATTACAGTCTTTATTGTATATTAATGACCCCAATTAACCTGCCGCTCAGGTGATAGGCCGCCCCTAATGAGTCACTTAATAGCCTTCATTAACTAAGACCATTTTTTTCTCTCTCCCCCCCAGGTATGAACGTTTGCTGGCCGGGAACGTTTGATAGGGTGATATGGAAACGTTTTTGTGGATTTGGTAATGGTAGATGTATTGTGCTCTTTTTTTGTTTGTTTGTTTTTATTTGTGTCGTATGTATGGTTTTTATTGTGTGTATAGTTTTATTTTCATTTTTTTTTTTTTTGCTTTTCCATGTTTTTTTTATTGTTAATTGGGAGTTATGTATTTGTGTGCCATTTTTCTGCACTTGTGATTTCTCTCTCTCTTTGTCTCTCTCTCTGTCTCTCTCTCACACACACACACACACACACACACACACACACACACACACACACACACACACACCTTTCTTCTTGTTTTCCCATTTCCATCGACACCTTTTCTCCGTCCTCCCCTCCCTCCCTCCCTGTCCACGTCTCTCTCCATCTAACTCTTAATCTCATTTCCTCCTTCCCTGTCACTCACTCCTTCCTTCCTTCCTACTTTCCTTCCTTCCTTCCTACTTTCCAATCCTTCCTTCCTTCCTTCCTTCCTTCCTTCTTTCACTCCCTCCAGTTGCCAGTGTTTGCCTCTCTCCTCTTCATCTTCCTCTCTCTCTCTCTCTCTCTCTCTCTCTCTCTCACCTAATAAAACGCAACTTAAGTGAAATTAAAGCTAGGGGAGAGAGAATTATTGATAAAGAAAGCAGAGGGAGAAGGCGGCACTAACCGTAAGATGTGAGAGAATGAGAGAAAGTGAGAGAGAGGGGAGAAAGTGAGAGAGAGAGGGGAGAAAGTGAGAGAGAGAGAGGGGAGAAAGTGAGAGAGAGAGAGGGGAGAAAGTGAGAGAGAGAGAGGGGAGAAAGTGAGAGAGAGAGGGGAGAAAGTGAGAGAGAGGGGAGAAAGTGAGAGAGAGAGGGGAGAAAGTGAGAGAGAGAGGGGAGAAAGTGAGAGAGAGGGGAGAAAGTGAGAGAGAGAGGGGAGAAAGTGAGAGAGAGAGAGGGGAGAAAGAGAGAGAGAGAGGGGAGAAAGTGAGAGAGAGAGGGGAGAAAGAGAGAGAGGGGAGAAAGTGAGAGAGAGAGGGGAGAAAGTGAGAGAATGATGATGAAATTGAAGGGAACGGGGAAGGAGCGAGAGATAGGAGAATTAATAAGATTGGAGAGAGAGAGAGAGAGAGGGAAGACAGGAAAGAAAAAAATTAAGAGAGAGAGAGAGAGAGAGAGAGAGAGAGAGAGAGAGAGAGAGAGGAGAAAGTCAGGAGGAGAGAGGATCAGAAAAAAAGAAGGAAGGGAAGAAAGAAAAAGAAAGAACAGAGAGAGAGAAAAAAAGAGAGAGAGAGAGAGGAGGAAAGGATTAAAATAAATGAAGGAAGGAAAGAAAAACGAAAGTAAAAAGGAGCGAGTCGATAAGTGAGTGAGAAGAGAGGAGAGAGAAAGTGAGAAAGAGAGAAAGGAAGAAAGATAAAGAAACCAGGAGAGGAAGAGGAGGAAATAAGATAGACAGATAGATAGTAGATAGAGATAGATAGATAGAAGGGAGAGAGGAGGAAGAACACTGTACGCTTTTAAGAAGAGAGAAGAAAGAGAGAGGAGATGGGAGGGGGGGGGAAGGAAGAGAGAAGTGGCTTGATAATGACTGTGTAAAGAGCAAACACAGGGAGGAGAGAGAGAGAGAGAGAGAGCTGTGCCCCCAATTCTACTGAACTTGACCTAGTAATACGTTGTGGTAGGTAGGTAGGTAGGTTGGGAAGTAGGTAGGTAGGTAGATGTGGTAGGTTGGTAGGTAGGTTAGTAAGTAGGTAGGTAGCTGTTGTGGTAGAAGGTGTTGTAGGTTGGTCGGTAGGTATGATTATGTATGTATGTACGTAAGTAGGTAAGTAGGTATGATTATGTGTTATGTAGGTAGGTAGGTAAGTAGGTAAGAGAATATAGGTCACAAATGGAGGTAGGTAGGTAGGTTTGGTCGTGGGTATGTACTGTAGGTAGGCCTCGGTAGGTAGGTAGGGAAGTAGGTAGATATGATTCTTCTTCATTGGTAGGTAGGCACGTAGGTAGTTTGGTTGATTGATAGGTAAGTAGGTAGTTGAATTAGTTACTGGGTAGGTAGGTGGGTAGGTAGGTAGGTAGGTAGGTAGGTAGAGAGAGAGAGAGAGAGAGAGAGGCAAAAGTCAAGGTCTGTCCCACTCGACCAACATTCTCTCTCTCTCCAGGAATTGTGGTGGGCTCAGTTGTGGTAGTTGTGGTAAGAGATGGTATGGTGGGCCCAGTCGTGGTAGTTGTAGTATGGTAGTGGATTGATGAAGGTAGGGATTGTAGTTTTTGTAATAGTAGTAGTAGTAGTTGTTGTAGTGTGGTGGTAATAATATTGGTTGTAATGAATTGTAGTAGTTGTGGTAGTGATTTTGATAGTAGTGGTAGTAGTGAATGTTGGTAGTTGTGGTTGCTGGTGGTGGTAATGGTGGTAGTGACGAGAACCACCTCAATGCTGCCACAACAAGTGATCTCACACACACACACACACACACACACACACACACACACACACACACACACACACACAGGACAAGAGACAGAGAGGGAGACAGACAGACAGAGAGAGTGGGAACGTGAGGAAGGGAGGGAGGGAGGTATGGGGGAGGGAGGGAGGGAGGAAGTAGGTCATGATCAGTGTGCCACCCCGTCACTTTCACCTCCCTCCCCTCCCCTCCAGCACTTCCTCAACCAGTATCACCCCAAATCCATCTATTTATCCATATATCTATCGCTCTATCTATCTACCTTTATCTATTGACCCAGTTCTATTTTTTTTCTTTATTCATTTTTCATTACTCATTCATTTCTCTCTCTCTCTCTCTCTCTCTCTCTCTCTCTCTCTCTCTGGATGCGCTTTATGGATAGAGAAGAAAAAGGAACCCAAGGCTGAGGTACGCAAAACTGTTCGCATCCACAAAAAGTTGCAAAAAAGACGTGAAAAAAAAAAAGGTGTTGATTTTGAGATGGCTGGACATTTTATTGAGCCCTTTCCCTCCGATTACGTTTATTCGTATTTTTATATATTTTTTAGCTGTTTCCAGATTTTTTTTTTTTCGTTTTTTACTCTACCAGGAGAGAGAGAGAGAGAGAGAGAGAGAGAGAGAGAGAACAGACGAAAGCAATAATCACTAAAATAAAAAGTATAGATGGATGTGGGTAGGTCGCTGCTTTCGTAAAATGGATAGCAGAAGATAATCGAGACAGCGGAGTGACAGCCGGGAGATGGAGTGAAAGGAAGAGACAGGGAGAAAGAGAACAAGATGGCGAGATGAGATTCGGTGGGTGTGGATGAAAAGGATAAACACAGCAGTAAGTCGGAGTGGAGTGACTGATGGTGGTGGTGGTGGTGGTGGTGGTGGTGATGGTGGTGGTGGTGGTGATGGTGGTGGTGATGGTGGTGGTGGTGGTGGTGATGGTGGTGGTGGTGATGGTGGTGGTGGTGGTGATGATGATGATGATGATGATGATGATGACCTACAGTATATATATCTTACCCTCTCTCTCTCTCTCTCTCTCTCTCTCTCTCTCTCTCCCCTAATATTTCTCACTCTTCCTCTCCATATCAGTATTTTTCCACGACATCTTCCTATATTTATCAGAGCACTTGTGGACTTTTGTATCTATCTGTCAACATAGCTTGTATCTATCGCATTTACAAGGCAGACAGATAGATAGATAAAGAGAAAGAGAAAGGGTGAATACGGGAGAGGGAGGCATGAAAGAGAGTGAGAGAGAGAGAGAGAATGGGGAGAGGGGGGAGGAAATACGGATGGGGAGAGAGGGCGTAAGAGGGAGGGAGTAAAGGGCAGACAGACACAACAGGTCATGAGGGAGGATGGGGGAGGGGGAGGGGGGAGGGAGTTGGCAGTGACCTAGTGGCACAGTATACTTGACCTATTCCCTCCCCCTCCTCTCCCCTCCCCTCCCCTTTTACTTTCACTCATTCACTCCCCTCCGATAACCCTCCCTCTTCCCTCCCTCCCTCCTTAACTTTCACCCATACACATTTCTCCTCTCTGTCTTTACTTTCATTCTTTTTCCTCCTCTCTCTCACACCTCCCCCCCCCCTCTTTTGGATGCCTTCCCCCTCCCCTGTTCCTTGTATTCCCCACTTTCCTTCCCTCTTCCCCTCCCTCCCTCTCCATTCTTATACTTCTTTCCCCCCTCTTTCCTCCCCCACTCGTTTTCCCTGCCCTCTTCTTCCCCTCCCTTCCTCCATATTCTCCTCCCTTCCCCTCCCTTTCTTCCCCCTCTCCCTTCTCCCTTCTCTTTCTCCAGCTTTTCCTCTCTTTCTCCCTCCCTTCTCCCAAATACCATTTCAACTTGCGTGTCCTCTCCACATCATTTCTCCTTTCTTCCCTTCCTTCCTTCCCTTCCCTTCCCTTCCCTTCATCCGTCCATGCATCCTTTCTCTCCTGCCACACATCCATTCCTCCTCCTGCACTTCCTTTCCTTCATCCCTTCATTCTGTCTCTCCCCCATTTCCTCCCTTCCTGTTATTTGTACACTCATTCCTCTCTTCATCTTCTCCATCTGTCCATTAATTCATCCATCCATCTATTCATCCATCCATTCAACCATCCATCTCTCTTCCTTTCCCTCCCTTTGGAGTCTGCTGCCCTTCATTTTCGTGTAATACAGAGAGAGAGAGAGAGAGAGAGAGAGAGAGAGAGAGAGAGAGAGTCCACCTTAATTTATACAACAAATTTGCATATTACACGAACATCACATCAACTTCTTTTATTTACAACTACTATTCAAAGGCCTCCCAGAAATTCAAAAATAATAACGTCGCTCCTATTGGCTGGCAGGTTCTTTTGTTGACGTAATCCTGAATTCTGATTGGTCCTGTCGTTTTTGCCGCCAAGTCGCTTTAATTACGTTGATTTCGGGACGGTTTGGGTTACGGCGGGTGGAATTAGTTCGTTCCGGGTGATAATTTTGGTGTTTTGGTAAAGGAGTGGGTATAATTTTGCTTATTTGTTAAGTTGAAGGGAATAATTTACCGAGAGGCTGGGGATAGGACTTGGTGACGTCATAGTAGTTGCCGTATTTCGTATTTTATTTAATTCTCATTTTATTATCGCTGTTTTTTTCCCAATTATCGGCATTGCAACTCAGATTTATATATTACTGTCATTCTACCATGTTCAAAGTCATGTAGCATTGTATACGAAGATGATATGAGAAAAAAATGTGGTGTAGTGGGCGGGGCAAAGTGTGATGTCACTGGCCTGGGCGTCTGTGATTGGTGGAGGTGCGGGGTGTTGCCATATGATTGCGTTGGTGCCCTTGACATCTCACTGTGATTATTTTACAGTTATGAATGGAGGTTTTGTATGCTTGCTGTTGTTGTTATTGTTGAGTTATTGATAGGGTTGGATCTTTTGTTTGTGTTATTTACTTACATTTGTAGTTATTATTATTATTATTATTATTATTATTATTATTTCATCTCCCACAAGAGAGGAACATTATGAAAGGGAGGACAGGGCGGAATGGAGGCGATTTGTTTGTGACCACCCCTTACGGCCTTGAGGCTTCAGGGAATAGATAGATAGAACGATTGATAGATAAGGAAACTATTTTAATCCGAAGAAAAGTGTGAAAAGGGAGAGTTGTGAACCAGGAAAAGGAAGAAGGAAAACAAAAGTATAGTAAGGAAAGATAGAGAACGGAAGGCAGGAAAGCAAAGAGGAGAGAGAAGAAAGGGAAGAATGGGGAAAAGGAAAGAGAGAAGAGGGAGGGAGGGAGAGAATGCAGAGGAAAGAGAAGACAAGGGAGAGAGGGATAAAGTAAGATGGAGGAAAGAGAAAGGAAGGGAGGGAAGAAGAGGGATGTAGAGAAAGAGGACAGATTTAAAAATGGAAGAGAGGAAAGGAAAGAGGAGGAAGGAGAAAGAATAAAGAAAGAGGGAGAAAATCTGGAAAGCAAGAGAGGTTGTCTTGAGAGAGAGAGAGAGAGAGAGAGAGAGAGAGAGAGAGAGGAAGGGAGAGAAAGAGGGAGGAGGAAACTAGAGGGTGTATGGAGGTGATTCACACTGCGGTTACTGTGGAGGGAGGAAGGGAAGAGGGAGGGAGGGAGGGAGGGAGAGAGAGAGAAGGAAGAGTGTGTTAAGGTTCTTGACTCCTTCCCCTCCTTCCTTCGTCCCTTCCTTCCTTCCTTTTTGGTGTTGCAGTCCTTCCTTCTTTGTCTTCCTTTTCGTTCATTCTTTTTTCTTTTCATGCCTGTTTCATTTCCCTTTCTTTCTCTCCCTTTTCTCTCCCTTTATTCGTCTTTCCCTTCGTTTATAGTCCTCTGTCTTTTTAACTCTCCTTCAGTGTAGTTATTCCGTCCATTTCTTCCTTCCTTCCTTCCCCCCTTCCTTCAACATCTCCCATCATTCTCAATTTCCTTTCCTTTCCGGTCTCATTTCCTCCTTCTTTCTAATCCTGGTTTCCATTTTTCCCTCCTTCCTAACTTCCTTCTCCTCGTTCATTTCCTTCTCTAACTTCTCACATTACTCAATCTTGCTTTTTCCTTCTTTCCGTCCCTCCTTCGTTCTCTCCCTGTTTCTCGGTACTCTTTCCCATGCCCCACCTCTCCTTCTCTCCCTCCCTCCCTCCCTCTTTCTCCCTCCATCATTTTTCCTACTTCATTCTCCCTCCTTCCCCTTTTTTCCTCCCTCTGTCTCCCTCCTCTCTCGTTGCCTTTCTACCTCCTTCCTTCCCTCTCTCACTCCTTCGATTCTTCTTGTCTCTCCTCTTCCCTCCCTCAGCCATCCTTCCTTCTTTCCTTCCTACCTCCATTCCCCATATTCCTTCCATTTTTCATCTCTCCTCCTCCTCCTCCTCCTCCTCCTCCTCCTCCCCCTCCCCTCCCTGAATATTAATTTTTCTGGTTTAATTTAAAGATTAATGAAAAAATTGCCACAACTTTTGGTGGTAGGGGAGGGGAGGGGAGGGAAAGTGTAAATAAGAGAGAAAGAGAGGGGAGGGAAGAGGAAGAAAGGCAGGGAGAGGGAGGAAGGTAAAGGGAGGTGGGAGATGGGAGGGAGAGGAAAGGGGAGGGGAGGGGAAGTGAAGTTAAATAAGGGAGAAAGGGAGGGGAGGGAAGAGGAGGGTAAAGGGAGGGGGAAGATGGAGGGAGTAAGGTAAATAAGCGAGGGAGGAAGAGAAAGAGGGAGGAAGGGGAGGGGAAAGGGAGGGAGGGAGGGAGTAGTGTGTGAATATGGAAAGGAGGGGGAGGAAGGAAAAAGGGGAAGGCTTTTGAGAGAGAGAGAGAGAGAGAGAGAGAGAGAGAGAGAGAGAGCGTGTACAGCATATTTAGTGTCAAATCACCGGTATTAAATCTCCCTCCTGCTGCCTCTCTCTCTCTCTCTCTCTCTCTCTCTCTCCGTCATTCGATGTTACTACTACTACTACTAAATTCCTAACACTCAGGACTGTGATTGGAGGTTCCGAAGATCTAGTTTAAGACAAAGAACACCTCTGATAGGCGCACCCACCCCGGTACATCTAAAAACAATCCTCTGTCCGTAGATCTTCATGCCACACCACACTGACGCTCATAAAACTCTGCGGTTCCAACATACCAGATTTCACCCGTCCAAAAAAATGTACAGTGACACAGAGACGCACTGGATTGGTCACCTCTCTCTGTGTGTAGGGAAAAAATAAGTAAATAAATAAATGAATAAATAATAATAATAATAATAATAATAATAATAATAATGTTACCGTACATAGATCACACAGACCTTATTTTTCGTGTGGGTAATATT
>NC_137018.1:50423184-50443184 GCF_032717465.1 Coenobita brevimanus
AGAGGAGGGGAGGGGAGGAGAGAGAAGAGAGGAAAGGAGGAGAAGGAAGGGGAGGAAAGACGGTAGAGGAAAGAAGGTGAATGGAGAGAAGGGGGGAGGAGAGGGGAAGGGAGGGGAGCACAAAATGAAGGTAGAGAAAGAGGAGGAAGGGGAGGGAAGTAGGGCATGGAGGAACACAAAAAGGAAATGAAGGGGAAAAGGGTAGAGGGGAGGGGAGGAGAGAAGGCTGGTGGGGAGAGGAGAGGGGAGGGGAGGAGAGAAGGCTGGTGGGGAGAGGAGAGGGGAGGGGAGGGGAGAAGTTGCCATAGGGAACAGCAAAGTCAACATAATTTCGTCCCTCCCCCTTCCTTATTCTCTCTCTCTCTCTCTCTCTCTCTCTCTCTATCATATCTAACTCCTCTTCTTCCTCTCTTTTCTCTTCCCTCTTCCTCCCTACCCTTTCCCCCTTCTCCTTTTACTCCATTCTCCTCTTTTCCCCTCCTTTCCTCCACCTTCTTTCCTCCCCCTTTTTTCCCTCCATCTCTCCCTCCCTTTCCTCCTCCCTCTCCCTCTTTCCTCCCCCTTTTTTCCCTCCATCTCTCCCTCCCTTTCCTCCTCCCTCTCCCTCTTTCCTCCCCCTTTTTTCCCTCCATCTCTCCCTCCCTTTCCTCCTCCCTCTCCCTCTTTCCTCCCCCTTTTTTCCCTCCATCTCTCCCTCCCTTTCCTCCTCCCTCTCCCTCTTTCCTCCCCCTTTTTTCCCTCCATCTCTCCCTCCTTTTCCTCCCTCTCCCTCTCTCAATATTTTCCTCGAACTGTTTCCTCTAAGACAATTGAGTTTCCAGCTAAAGCAATCAGTCGACCCCTCCCTCCCTCCCTCCTTCCCTCCATCCCTCCCTCCATCTCTTGTGACACTCCAGCCCTCACTCCATCCTCTCCCTATCCTCCCTCCCTCCCTTTTTCGACTCCCCATCCATCTAGCTTTCCTGTCTTTCCCGTCCCTCCTTCCATCACCTTTTTTCTCCCTGTTCCGTTTTTCCCTCCTTCCTTCGTCCTTCCTTCCTTCCTCCCTTCCGCCCTTCCTTCCTTCAATGCTTTCTTCCCTCCTTCCTTCCTTCTTTCGTTCGTCCCTTCCATTGCTATCCCACTCACTTCCTCCCTTCCTTTTCCTCCTCATCTCACTTCCGTACTTCCTGTTTTCCCCCTTCCTTACCTCCCTTTCTTCCGCCTTTCCCTGTCTTGCTTCCTCCCTCACTTCCCCCTTTCCTTCCTTCCTTCCGCCATTCCTTATCTCCCTTGCTCCCTCACTTCCCTTTTCCCCTCTCCTTCTTCCTCCCTTCATCCATCATTCTTCCTTCTTCCGTGTTACCCTAGCTCACTTCCTTCCCCTTCCCTCTCCTCCTCCATTTCCTTCCTTATCCCTTCCTCTCTCTCTCTCTCTCTCTCTCTCTCTCTCAATTTTCTTATTCTTCCCTGCTTATCTTCCCTCTTGAAAACTCATTATCTTAATTTGACTCTCCTTCCTTCACTTTCTCCTTCACACCATCTCATCTTCCTTATCTTCCTTCCTTCACACTCAGTCCAGATATTCTTACCTCCTCCCTCCTTCGACTTATCATTATGTTTCGAGTGGAGAGAGAGAGAGAGAGAGAGAGAGAGAGAGAGAGAGAGAAGTGAGGAGGAATAAATGAAGGAAGGAGGGGAATATAAAAGCCAGGAAAATGGAAAGGACAAAAGAAAAATAAAGACAATAAAGTAAATAATATCATCTTTATTAACTCCCTCATAACCTCCTTTATTTTTGTTGTTCTACCGCCAGGCCTTTTTATTGAGTTTCATGTGTATATATTTCAATCCAACCTCGCGAAAAAAAAAAATATATATAAAAAAGCAAGAGGATAACGATAAAAAAAAGTTAAAGAATCAAATAAAGAAACTTGGATAAAGAGGTAAATAAAAAAACACGTGGATAAAGGTGTAAATAAAAAACACGTGGATAAAGATGTAAATAAAAAACACGTGGATAAAGATGTAAATAAAAAACACGTGGATAAAGATGTAAATAAAAACACGTGGATAAAGATGTAAATAAAAACAGGTGGATAAAGATGTAAATAAAAACACGTGGATAAAGATGTAAATAAAAACACGTGGATAAAGATGTAAATAAAAACACGTGGATAAAGATGTAAATAAAAACGTGGATAAAGATGTAAATAAAACACGTGGATAAAGATGTAAATAAAAACACGTAGATAAGGTGTAAATAAAATAAACACGTGGATATAGATGTAAAAAAAACAATTGTTGTAAATGTAAATAAAAACGCACGAGATAAAAAACGAAGGGAAAATAAAACAAGTGTCTGAAGTTGTAGATATTACTGTAAAAAAAATAAAAATGTAAACAAAAGACACGTGGTTATAGATGTATATAAACAAAAAAGCACGTGGTTAAAGATGTATATGAAAAAAGTGTTTAAAGATATATAAACAAAAACACGTGGTTAAAAATGTATGTAAACAAAGAGCACGGGGTTAAAGATGTATATAAACAAAACCACGTGTTAGAGATGTATATAAACAAAACCACGTGTTTAGAGATGTACTGTATATAAACAAAACCACGTGGCCTGTGTACATTGCTCGTTTGATTTCATCTTTGTTTCATTCTTTGTTTGATTCCCTGTTTGTTTGATGCCTTGATTCCCTGTTTGCTTGATTCCTTGAGTTCGTGTGTGTTTGATTGCTTGTTGGCTGTCTGTGTGTAATTACAGGGACACGGAGGCTTGTAATTTGTTGCTTAATTACAAACACAACACCGATTTGATTTTACCTGCACTGCGGCTCAACTCACAACGAAATCAGAATTACTGTAAGGGTAAGAATAACGAGGCTGGTAATGCTAAGAAAAGGATAGTAATAATAAGTGTGTGTGTGTGTGTGTGTGTGTGTGTGTGTGTGTGTGTGTGTGTGTGTGTGTGTGTGTGTGTGTTAGTGGGTTGATGTTGGCTGTGGACATTATCATCATCATCATTATTGCCATCATTATCATCATTATTAATATTATCACCATGATCATCATTATCCTCATCTTCGTCTTTGTCTTTGTCTTCATCATATCATCATCATATCATGATGATGATGATGATGATTATTATTATTTTTATATTAAGTTGGCATAGTTATATTTTATAGGAGCTTAGAACTGAAGCTTTTGAGAGAGAGAGAGAGAGAGAGAGAGAGAGAGAGAGTTGGTGGAACGGTATGGATACACAACACGCACACGACAGCACAATAGCGTGAAGTGTGTGTGTGTGTGTGTGTGTGTGTGTGTGTGTGTGTGTGTTCATCCATCCACTCATCCATACGTCAGTGCGTTCGTCTGCTCACATCACTTCCGTCTTCCATCTTTCCTTCCATCCGTTTCCTTCGCTTCTTCGTCTCCTTTCCTTCCTTCTCTCTTTTTTCTCCTTTCCCTCCTTTCTTCCCTCCATTCTCTCCTTTCCTTCCTTCCCTCCTTTCTCTCCTCCTCTCTTTTCTCTCCTTTCCTTCCTTCCTTCCATTCTCTCCTCTCCTTCCTTCCCTCCTTTCTCTCCTTTTCTCCGTCTGTCCCTCTTGTTTCTTCTTAGTTTTCTTCTTTTTCTTTCTTTTTCTTGATGTCTTTCATGCTGTTTCTCCATCCTTTTATTTTTTCCTTCCTTTCTTCTCTTTTTCCTTTCTTTTTCCCTGTCTTTTCGCCTTTTTTCTACATTTCCCTTCCCTATTCTTCCTTTTCGTTTCCCTCTTTATATTTCCAGCTCCTTCCTTCCTTCCTTCGTGCGTTCGGTTCATGTTTCTTCCTTCCCTCTCATCCCCACTTCCCTCCTTCCTCCTCTCTTACCTTCTGTCACGATTCAAACTCCCTCTCTCCTTTTGCTATCCTTCCTTCAGTCTTTATTTTGCTTCCATTTTCCTTATCCTTTCTTCCTTCCTTCCCTCTTTCCTTCCTTCCTTTCTTCCTTCTTTCCATCATTTTATTTCCCTCCTTGTCCTTCCCTATTTTTTTCCGTCCTTTCCTTTTCCTTCTTCCTTCTTTCTTTCCTTCCTTCCTTCCTCAAGTCCTGCTTTCTTCCCTATTCTCTCCTTCTTTCCTCTCTATCTTCCCTCTTTCTCTCCTATCAGGGGCTAAAATAGGGAGGAGAGAGGAATGTAGAGAGGGAGATAGGGAGGGTGCCAGGCGGGGAGGGAGGCCATCTGGTTTTGGAGAGAGAAAAAAAAAATTACTACTATTTTGACTCTCTCTCTCTCTCTCTCTCTCTCTCTCTCAAGGAAAAACATCTCCCAGTGAGTAGATTAAAAAAAGTAGATAAAATATTTCGCGCAGGTGAGCTTTGCGATGTGGCAGGTAGAATACGGGGCGCCTCACTTATTTTTTATTTTTTTATTTTTTTAGAAACTTGAAAAAATTAATCTGGAGCTAATTTTGAGAAAGAAAAATAAAATCTCAGTGTAATTCCAGTTAACGAGGCTCCCTAGCACCTCTTCTTAAGCGATTTATTTTGCTTATTTCACCATGCCCTCCGCTTGTGTGATACTTCTTAACGCACAGAACGGTATTAACCAAACTTATCCTCAAATAAATCGCTAAGGAAGAGGTGCTAGGGAGCCCTTGGTAAATGTAGCTCCCAGGCGGTTGAGAATAGGACTCATATAGTAATCTTAACTCAGAATTCTATCCCTAGCCAGACGCCCTAATCCCATAACACCCCCTGCTAAAATTAAAGGAGAATTCGGAAAAAACTTTACCTCAGAAGTATTCCTGTATGTGGTGGTGGAAATGACGAGTATTTTAGACAGATAGATAGATAGATAGATAGGATAGATAGAGAGGTAGATAGACAAAGATGAAAGTAGTATCTGGTGTATTATCATGGGTCACTAAAACAACACCAAGAAGAAGAAAAAAGGAAGGGAAAAAATGGGAGTGTTTTTCTTTTTCTTTTTTAGTGCGAAGGTTAAGGGGAAGTGTGCTGTCTTTGTGGCCCTCAGTGTGTTTGGAGAGAGAGAGAGAGAGAGAGAGAGAGAGAGAGAGAGAGAGAGAGAGGAGGACTAAGAAAGCGAAGGTTACCTAATGAGAAGAATGTGAAAAGGAATGTGTGTGTGTGTGTGTGTGTGTGTGTGAGAGAGAGAGAGAGAGAGAGAGAGAGAGAAAATCTTACATAATCAGAGAAGAACTGCTGGATATTGATAACTTGCTGAAGTGGTTTTGCCGGAAAATTGATAGGAATGGTTAAAGACGCAGTCCCAAGGAGAGAGAGAGAGAGAGAGAGAGAGAGAGAGAGAGGGGCGTAGGGAATGAGGAGTAACGTCGTAATGTTATCAATGCGGCTGGAGATGCTTGGAGTGGCTCTCTCTCTCTCTCTCTCTCTCTCTCTCTCATTTCCGAACATTTAAATCATAGGAAAGGTAGTAAAGGAGTCAAACCTATTTCTGTATTTTCAGTTGAGTAAGGATGGAAGGTAAAACAGAATAATAATAATAATAATAATAATAATTCAAAGTCTCCCTTCAGCTAAAGAAAATCGTCTTAGTTAAGGAAACCGCAGAAATGAGCTTAGTAAAAAAAATCAGCACCCGGTCTTGACAACTCCAACCGGGTGACTTATTTCCGTGTCGTTCTTGCTACCTCCAGACGATTTCCCTCAGCCCAGACGAGACGTGGGGACCTGGAGGGGTTAGGTGAAGCCCCCGTCAACCCCTCCCCTACTCCTGACCCTCCTCGTAGCTCAGTGAAATCGTCTGTGTGAGGGCAAATGAGAAGGTCTGAAAGGATTGATGGAGTGTTGAGGTGGTGCAGTGTGTGGTTGTGTGTTGGTCTGTTTTGTGGTATGTATGAGAGCGAGGGAGGTAGGTAGGTTGTTGGTAGGTAGGTAGGTAGGTAGGTAAGTAGATAAGTTGGTAGGTTATTGGTAGGTAGTTTGGTAGGCTAGGTGGTGTGGTACAGTAGGTAGGTAGGTAATAATGGAGAGAGAGAGGAAGGAATTGAAGGAGGGAAGTAAGTAGGGAAGGAACGAAGGAAAGAAATGAAGATGAGGGAGAGAGGACGGTATCAGTGTAGGTATGTAGGGAGAAAAAGAAGGAAAGGAAGGAATGTTAAAATGCTAAGAAGGGAGGAAGGAAGGAACGGAAGGAAGATGATGGAGGGAGGGAATGAAGGAAAGGAGGGAGGAAGGAAGGAAGGGAGGGAGGGAGGAAAGAAAGACAAAAAGGTAACTAGGAAGGAAGGTAGGTAGATTGGCTAGTTTGGTAGGTAGGAAAAAAACGAGGTAGGTAGGGAGGGAGGGAGGGTGATTGGGGAGGGAGGGAGGGAGGGAGGGAAAGAAGGAAGTGGCGGAGAAATGTTATCTAGCATCTCCCTGTCTCCCTTGAAGATAAGAGGGAGATTAAATTGACCACATGGGTAGCATCTCTCTCTCTCTCTCACACACACACACACACACACACACACACACACACACACACACACACACACACACACACACACACACACACACACACTACGTTATTCTCCCTTCCTTGATTAATTTCCTCTCTCTCTCTCTCTCTCTCTCTCTCTCTCTCTCTCTCTCTCTCTAATTGACCGTATGCGTGGTAGGTAAGATAACGGTGATGGTGGTAGGTTTGTAGTAGCGATAGTGGTAGTTGTGGCAGTAGTGATTGTGGTAGGTTTGTTAGCGATGGTGGTACTTGTAATTGTGGTAGGATTTTTAACGATGGTGGTAGTTGTGGTAGTAGTGATGGGGATGGTTGTAATAATTGTGGTATTGATGGTTGTGGTAGCGATGGTGGTTGTGGTAGTAGGTGTGGTTAAGATGATTGTGGTAGTGACAGTTGTAGTAGCGATGGTGGTAGTGGTGATGGTGGTAGTTGTGGTAGTGGTGATGGTGGTACTTGTGGTAGGGGTGATTGTGGTAGCAGCAGTCACGCTAGTAACCACAATTCCGTTACTAGACAGGTGTAACAGTGTCCAGGTGTGTGTGTGTGTGTGTGTGTGTGTGTGTGTGTGTGTGTGTGTGTGTGTGTGTGTGTGCCGCGCTTCATTCCTCTCTCTCTCTCTCTCTCTCTCTCTCTCTCATTGTACGTTTCCATTCATCATCCACGCCTTCATCTCTCTCCCCTCCTCCCCTCCCCCTCCCCTCCCCGACTCTCAGTTCCCACCTCCTCCTTTACACCTCACCTTCCATCCTTCCTTCCTTCCTTCCATCCATCCATCCATCCATCCTTCCTTCCTTCCTTCCTTCCCTCCTTCCTTGTTTCCTTCCTTCCTTCCTTGTTTCCCTCCGTCCTTCCTTCCTTCCTTCTTCGCCAAAATGCTTTTGTGATACTGTCTTCCTTCCAGTCACACTGATGAGCAGCCTTTGTAGTTGTGGTAGTTGTGGTTGTAGTTGTGGTAGATAGGGTGTCTGGTAGTGGTTGTGAGTGATGTAGTTTTGGTGGTGGTAGTGTTGTGCTGTGGTTGATGGAGTGCGTGATGGTGGTTGTGGTTGTGGTGGTATTTGTGGTGGGTGGTTGTGTTGGTGTGGTGGTGGTGGTTATTGATGTAGTTGTGGTAGATAGGATGCCTGGTAGTGGTTGTTGTCGCTGTGGTGGTAGTCACTGTTGCAGCTTCGGTAGTTGTGATGCGTAATGGTGATGGGGTTGGTGTAGTGGTTGTTTGTGTTGGTATGATAGTTGTGATGCAGTATTATCGTTGTGGTTGGTGTGGTAGTTTGGATGGTAGTCTGGTTGTCAAGGAAGTAACGTAAGGTAAGGTAGGGTTGGGTAGGGTACGGTTAGGTAGTGTAGGGTAGGGTAAGGTAGGGTAGGGTACCGTGGGGTATGGTATGGTATGGTATGGTATGGTGTCCTATTCCATGCACCCCCACATACCCATTTGTGTGTGTGTGTGTGTGTGTGTGTGTGTGTGTGTGTGTGTGTGTGTGTGTGTGTGTGTGTGTGCTTCTCGCTTCCTTTAGACGGTTTTATTCAGCCTTCATTAACACATTTAGGAGAGAGAGAGAGAGAGAGAGAGAGAGAGAGAGAGAGAGAGACGTTACCGAACTGAAGGGATTAATTTTGTTCTTGCAACCGGAAGATGATTTTTCTCTGCAAAGGGGAAAGTAATCAGGTAATCAGAGGGTTAATGGCCATAATTAACTCCTTCACTACAAATCGTTTCTCCAAAGTTATCAAAATCGTCTGGAGTTGCTAAGACTAAGGAAACAATATGTCATGGTAGTGAAGTGGTGGAGGCGTGTAGTTGGGAAGAGAGGGCGTGGTGGGTAGTAGAGGAGGTGGGCGTGTGAGAGAGCGGAGTAGCAAAGCAGTGATTGCCGGGGGATGCAGTGATTAGCCCTGCTGGGAGGTGCCGCCCTGATAACACTGATAAGCACCACAAGGAGGGTTGTTGTGGGGATGATTTTTCACGTGATCTGTAATCCCACGCAAAGCACACGTGCGTTTTTGTTTGATTTCCTATATATTTGTGTGTGTGTGAAGAAGATTGTCACAACATGCAGGTATCTGGTAAGCGTAGAGGTCCTCAGGTACATAATTACTGCATCTTTTCCCAGGTGTTGTCCACCATCACATAGCGCGTCTACCCCACCAGACGCCCACCACCTCTGATTGTTTATATATTTTTTCTTTCCTTTGTCTTTGTATTTTATGGTTACTAATCCCGACGGTTAACATTCAGATGAGAGACGTTCAGAACTGGGGCGTTTTATATACAGCCTTCATTAACTGTTTGCCTATACTCTTTTAACCTCAACTTGGCCCATTCGCTCTGCATCCCTTCCATAGCACCTCCCCGTGACTGGCATTATATTGTAGTTGTTACTGATCAGCATTCGTGGTGGAGAGAGAGAGAGGGAGAGAGAGAGAGTCGTTGGAAAGTGAAGAGGTGTGTGGTCACGTGCCAGCCTGCCACATAAAGCTGCAGTGTTGTCGATAGATTAAGTCGCCGATTAGTTTTATCACGAAGGTATGATGAAGTGCTCTCTCTCTCTCTCTCTCTCTCTCTCTCTCTCTCTCTCTCTCTCTCTCTCTCTCTCTCTCTCTCTCTCTCATCGTTTAGCTATGCATTATATCCCCTAACATATTCCTGCACATTATTTATTCTCATGTACATTTGTTATCGACACAGAGTATTAACATGTCATCTGCAGAACAAATCGGTAAGGAAAAGGTGCTAGGGAGGCTCACAAGAATACATTTATAATTTTCTAGGTGAACACAAAAATAGATAAATAAAAAAACAGATAAAGTTTAGGGATTACGAAATTTGATGATGATGATTTTTTTTTTTTGCACATAACCGGCCTATTACGGTGGATTTTGAGAGAGAGAGAGAGAGAGAGATGGGGGGTCTTTAATTCTTTCTCCCTTTCCTTTAAAATTTCCTACGAGTGAGTGAAGAGAGAGGCCTGTATTTTCATCATATAGAGAGGTTCCCTAACACCTCTTCCTTAGCGATTTATTTTTGGATATGGCTAGTTAACATCCTTTTGGACGTTATTTATGCAAAAGTATGGTGATGTTAGAAGGATTTATGTACCTTAGCACAGAATAGGACAGTAAGGTGCAGTAAGCAAAATAAATCGCTTAGGAAAAGGTGTTAGGGAGCTTTTTTTTTTTGGGGGGGGGTCTGTGTGGTTCATATACTTATGTAATTAAGTCTCGCTTCATTCACATACACTCTCTCTCTCTCTCTCTCTCTCTCTCTAAATGAGTGTGTTATCACGCTATCATGAAGCAGCCCAAACTGCCTTATCTTTCCTCGCATGCAGGGCCCGGAGAGAGAGAGAGAGAGAGAGAGAGAGAGAGATCCTAAATTATCAGTTATTTCTTTATTTCTTTCTTGAACCCCCACACATCACATCTCATGGTCACAAATAAATTAATGATTTATTAATAGTAATAATAATAATAATAATAATAATAATAGTAGTAGTAGTAGTAGTCGTAGTCGTAGTAGTAGTAGCAATAATAACAATATAATAACATTAAGAAAGTGGTCAGCGAGTGCATACCTCTGCCGGTGCAATTGCCATTAAAAAGGATCCAGATCTGGATCCGTGTATATAGGATCCAGATCCGAATCTGCCCCAAAGTTTAATAAATTCTTTTACGGTCCATGGCCCACCTTTCCACAAAATTTCATAAAAATCCGCTTATAACGTTTTAAGTAATCCTGCTAACAGATCCGTAGATATATGATCCCTACCCGGATCCGCCCACAAATTTAATCAGTTTTTTCTTGGTCCATGGCCCACCTTTCCACAAAATTTCATAGATATTAATGGAAGACGTTCGGAGATATTGTATAGGATACTCCGGATCCGGATCCGGCCCAAAATTTAATCATTTCTTCCTTGGCCCATGGCCCACCCTTCCACAAAATTTCATCAAAATCCGTTCAGAACTTTTGAGTAATCCCGACAGACAGACAGACAAACCAACGCGGAGTAAAACATAACCGTGGCGGAGGTGATAATAATAATAATAATAATAATAATAAATAATAGTAATAATAATAACTAATAATAAAAATAAACGCTATATTAACATACTTCTCCTTATTTTACTTTTTACCATCATTATCACACTATCTCCCACGTGGCAAATGGTGCGCGCTGATTGGCTGATAACGGGGCGTGGCACTAATGGGGGTCGCTGATTGGCCTGATGGATGGTGACGTCACGGTATAAATAGAGCTCCTGATTGGCTGATAGCAGGGGCGTGGCAGTAATGGAGGTCGCTGATTGGTTGAGGGTGTCTGCGGTCTGTCATATGTCGTACTTAGAGAGAGAGAGAGAGAGAGAGAGAGAGTAAAGGAAAAAAGTTAGGTGGATAGACTAAAGAAAAGAAAGGAAGTGAGAAAGGAAATGTGTGTGTGTGTGTGTGTGTGTGTGTGTGTGTGTGTGAGAGAGAGAGAGAGAGAGAGTCATACACTTTTCCAGACAGCAGTAATCCAAAGGGGTTTAGTCTCTCTCTCTCTCTCTCTCTCTCACACACACACACACACACACACACACACACACACACACACACACACACACACACACACACACACACACACAGATAATGAAATAGGATAGAAAAAATGGATAAGGAAGAGGTAGATGAGAGAGAGAGAGAGAGAGAGAGAGAGAGAGAGAGAGAGAGAGAGAGAGAGAAAGGAATTATCGAGGGAGATGATAAATAGGGAGAAGAAGGAAGGAGAGAAGAACGAAGGAAGGAAGAAAGGGTTGAAGGAAAGATGAAGGAAGGAAGAACCAGAATTAATAAGAGGAAGAAGGAAGGAAGGAAGGAAGGATAGAAGAAAGATGAAAAAGAAGGGAAGGAAGGACAGGAAGAAATGAAGGAGGAAGGAAGTAAAAACGAGAGAGGAAGGAAGGAAGGAAGTAGGAGGAGAGGAGAGGAAGGAAGGAAGTAGGAGGAGAGGAGAGGAAGAGAGGATGAGAGAACTAAAAGGAATTTGATATTTATTCATAGAGGTTATTAAGACGAGATTAGCTTGGCTCACTGGCTCATGTACAGTACACACACACACACACACACACACACACACACACACACACATCATCATCATCATCATCATCATCATCATCATCGTCATCATCATTATTATTCCTATTGGTATTATTATTATTATTATTATTATTATTATTATTATTACACTAAATTTTTATAATGCATGCAACAAGCAATTGGGATAATACTGCAGGTCTGGGTAATATTGGAGAGAGAGAGAGAGAGAGAGAGAGAGAGAGAGAGAGAGAGAGAGAATATAATAGATGATGTTAATAATGATGATGATGATGGAAGAAGGGAAGAGAGGAGGAGGGAAGGAGAGAAGAGAAAAGGAAGATCATGGCGGAAGGAAAACGAAGAGAGAAACAGGAAGGAGAGATATGGCATGAAAAAAAAAAATTGAAGGAAAAGAGAGGTAGATGAAGAGCAGATGAAAGAGAGAGAAGGGAAGAGAAAGAGAGGCAATGAAGTAAAGAGGAAGTGGGAGAAGGAAGAGAGAGAGAGAGGGGAGGAGGGAGGGGAAGGGATCAGAAGAGGAAGAGAGAAGGAAGGTGGGAAGGAATGAGGAAGGAATTTTAGATGGAAGGAAGAAAGGAGGGGAGAAGGAGAGAAAGGAGAAGCAAAAGGAGGGAAGAGAGTTGGCGAACAAGGATGATGAAGGGAAGAATAGGAGGGAAGGAGGGAGAGAGGAAGAATGGAGCGAGAGAAAATGAGAGAGAGAGAGAGAGAGAGAGAGAAGGAAGATAGGAAGGGGAAAGAAAAAGAGGAAGCGAATGAGAAGGAAGGAGAGAAGGAAGGAAGAGAAGAGTAAAGGAAAATAAAAGAGAGAAGGAACAAAGAAAAAAGGGATGAAAGGAGGAACAGGAGGGAAGTGGAGAGGAGGGAGGGAGGGGACGGGAGGGAAAGAGGGAGGGAGGGAAGGGGAGAAGGAGGGAGGGAGGGAAGGAGTCTGATGGAGAGGTCATGTTGTCCATTTAGGGAGGGAAAGAAGGAAGGAGGGAGGGAAAAAAAGAGCAACGGAGAGAGAGAGAGAGAGAGAGAGAGAGAGAGAGGGAGGGAGGGAGTAATATATTGGGTAAGTACTGACAGGCATATGGTGTGTCGAAGATAGATAGATAGATAGATAGTGTGGCGGAAAGGTATGAAAGTGGATAGATGGATGGGTGTATGGATAGATGGATGGATGGGTAGATAGATTGATAGATGCATTGATGGATGGATAGATGAAAAAGTAGGTAGACAGATAGATAGATAGATAGGTGGATGGATGGATGGATGAATGAAGAGGGAGAGAGATAAATAGATAGATGTATTCGAGGTAGATAGTTAGATACTCAGGTGAAGAGGGATATTTCGAGATAAGTAGATGGATAGATTGATAGATAAAGAACCAGCTTGATAGATAAAGGGATGGATGGGCGAAGAAGCAGATAGATAGACAGATAGATAGAGGCTCCAATGCTTCTGTTTTCTCACCTCTTGTAAAGCGACGCGTGAGAGACAGGTCAAGAGAGAGAAAGAGAGAGAGAGAGAGAGAGAGAGAGAGAATCCTTATATACCTCAAATCTACGCATGTAACTTCCTCTCCATTTTTCTCATCAATCTTCCTCTCTATCTTTCCCTCTCTCTCTCTCTCTCTCTCTCTCTCTCTCTCTCACTCTCTCCTTATCTCTCCCTCTCCCTTCCTCCCTTCCTCTATTTATACCCACTATCTCTCTCTTTATCTCTCCCTCCCTCCCTCCCATTTGTTATCTTTGCGCCTATCCTTCTCCCTCCTTCCTTATCTTTCTCCCTCTCCCTCCTTCCTTATCTTTCTCCCTCTCTCCCCTTCCTCCTTCCTTCTGTCCTTCCTTCCTCCTTTTCCTCCTTCTTTCCTTCATTTTATCATTCTTTTTTCTGTCTTTCCTGTCCATATCTAATTATTTAACTGGTTCATTTTTATTATTATTATTATTATTATTATTATTATTATTATTATTTCTTCTGCTCATTGTTATTATTATTATTATTATTATTATGTTATAATTATTTCTTCTTCTTCTTCTTCTTATTATTATTATTATTATTATTATTATTATGTTATAATTATTTCTTCTTCTTCTTCTTCTTCTTATTATTATTATTATTATTATTATTATTACTATTATTTATTGCAGTGTAAAGATACGTCATCTGAGAGAGAGAGAGAGAGAGAGAGAGAGAGAGAGAGAGAGAGAGAGAGAGAGTTGTAAAAATAATATCGTGTGTGTTAAAAAAGGCGTCCAAAATAAATGCGGAAAAATTTTGTTTTTTAAAGAGCGAGGGTGTGGCAGGAGAGAGAGAGAGAGAGAGAGAGAGAGAGAGAGAGAGAGAGAGAGAGAGAGAGAGAGAAAAAAATAACAGAGCAAACGAGAGAAAAAAAAATAGGATTAGGTTTCACACACACACACACACACACACACACACACACACACACACACACACACACACACACACACACACACACACACACACACACACACAGAGAGAGAGAGAGAGAGAGAGAGAGAGAGAGAGAGAGAGAGAGAGAGAGAGAGAGAGAGAGAGAGAGAGAGAGAGAGAGAGAGAGAGAGCGTTCCTGGACATTCGCCAGTATTCCAGACACTTTATCTAGCACTTTTCTCTCCCTCCCTCCCTCCCTTCCTCCCTCTCTCCCTCTCCCCCTCCCTGATGCAACTGGTGTCCTCTTCCTCCCTTCCTCCGCTCCCTCCATTTGTCTTCCCCCTCCTCCTCCTCCTCTCCTTCCTTCCTCCTCCTTTCCTTTTCTTCCACCCTCTTTCCTTCCTTCCTCCTCCTTTCCATTTTTTCACTTCCATTCCTTCCTTCCTCTTCCTTTCCTTTTTTTCCACCTTCTTTCCTTCGTCCTCCTCTCCTTTCCTTCCTTCCTCCTCCTCTCCTTCCTTCCCTCCTCCTTCTCTCCTTTCCTTCCTTCTTCCTCCTCCACCTCTCTTTCCTTCCTTTTTCCTTCCTCGTCTTCTCGTATTTCCCATGAATTTTCCCCAACATAAATAATATTAAAAGTAGAACGAGGCATATTAATGTCTTGAATAAAACATCATCTTTATTAATTTTACTATTGATAACCTGTAGCGATTTTATTTATTATCTTGTAGTAAAGGAAAAGAAAGATCAATAAAGTTCCCTGTGTAAATTCTCAAGGCGCCATGCTAGGAAGGAGGTTACGAGGAGTGCATATTCATTTTTATCACTGCTTTCCGACCTTCCTTTCAAATTTCCTCCTCACATTTTAGAACTCCATTGTTTTTGCCTCCACCTTTTACCTGACTTCGGAGGCCCTTGAGGTTTTATTTATTTATTTATTTATTTTATTTTTACATTTATTTGGGCCATTAAACAAGATTTTTTTTTTTTTTTCAAGGCTGGCGCTTCGTAATTATCGTAGGGTGTGTGTTGTCTTTGTCTTTATCTATATTTTATCTATCTGTAGCCATGTATCTATCTGCCTGTCTGTCTACTGTGTCTGTCTCTCCCCATCTCTCTATCTATCTGTCTATCTATACGCAATACAGTTGTGTCTATACTGTATATGTAGGGAAAATTATCTTTGAATCTTATTTCCTTTTCTCCTTTCCTTCTCCTTTTTTTTTAACTAAAGGGGAGAGAGAGAGAGAGAGAGAGAGAGAGAGAGAGAGAGAGAGAGAGAGAGAGAGAGAGAGAGAGAACAGTAGATATTTAACTAAGCCAATTTGCTGAAGGGTGGGTCCTTGTTATAACTCTCTCTCTCTCTCTCTCTCTCTCTCTCTCCTTTTCTTTTTCCCCTTCAATCTCCTCTACTTCCTCTTCCATATCCTCTCTTCTCCTTTCATATCTGCCTACCCTCCCTCTTTCCTCCTCCACGTTCCTCCCTCTTCTTCCATCCATCCATCCGTCCATCCATCCCCACCTACATCCATCACTTCCTCCCCTTCTTCCTCCCTCCCTCCCTCCATCCATCCATCCATCCATCTATCCATCCAGTAAGTAAGTAAGTAATAGTAGTATTAGTAGTAACAGTAGTAGTAGTAGTAGCATTTGATCTGAGAGAAAGGCAACCAATATACAAAGGGAATTAGTACCAAAGAGAAGGAAATAAAATCGTAATGAAATAGAAGATGCTGTGATGGTGGAAGGAAGGGGGAACTTGGGCGAGAAATTGGCGGAAAAATAGAGGGGAGGGGAGGGGGAGGGGAGGGAATGAGTGACGGAGATGGGGAGGGGGTAAGGGGAGGGGAGGGGAAGGAAAGGAAAGACAAAGAATAGAAATAGATAGATAGAAGGAAAAGGGAGACAGATGAAGGAAATGTAAGGTAGGGGAAGGAGGGGGAGGGGTGAGGAAAAGGAGATGAAGGGGAGAGGAAGGAGCAGGGGAGGGAAGGGGGAGGGGAGGAGATGGAAAAGAGAAAGGATTGCAGAGAGAGAAAGGGGGGGGGGAATCGAAAGGGAAGGTAGACGAAGGGAGGAAGTGAGGGAAGGAGGGGAGGGAGAAAGAAGGGAGTGTAATGGAGGGTGAATATTAAGGGAGGAGAGGGGGAGGGAGTGGGGAAAGGGGAGGGATAGGGGGAGGGGGAGGAAGTAATGTTATCAGACTAAGTTTTGTCAAAAGTTACACCAAGTTGGGTTTAGGGGCTTACACCGTGTGTGTGTGTGTGTGTGTGTGTGTGTGTGTGTGTGAGAGAGAGAGAGAGAGAGAGAGAGAGAGAGAGAGAGAGAGAGAGAGACCTTATTTCTCTTTATCATTTACTTTATTTACCGTCAGGCCATTTTATTCCTTCCATCCGAGGACGTGTATTGATTTTATTATTTTTTTACCATTTTTATTTCAGGTTATATGTCTTTCCGCTTCTTCCAAAATTATATTAAAATCCTCAAAAGAAAAGAAATTGATGTCATGGTACTGAAGGGGTTAATTTTGGGAATTTTTAATTTTTTAGTTTTTTTGTTTTTTTAATGTAGGTTTTTTTATTAGGTTTATTAATTAAGTTTTTATTAATGTACGATTTTTAGTTTTTTTTTATTTTTATTTATCTGAGACTTTGCCAGAAAAAGGGTGAAAAATAAGAAGGGTGTTTGAGGGTGGGACTAAAATCGTTTGTTGGTAAATAGAATATATTGTGGAATTTTTTATGCTTGAAGTTTACAGTGTTTGAAGCCAGCTGTCATCATCATCATCATTATTATTAACATTGTTTTTATCATCATTATTATTATCATCATAATCATCGTCATTGTTTTTATCATAATTATTGTTTTTATCATTGTTATCATGGTCTTCATCATCGTCATCGTCATAATCCTCATCATCACATCATCATTATTTTTATCATTGTTATTATTATTATTATTATTATCATCATCATCGTCGTCGTCGTCGTCATCATCATTATCGTCGTCATCATCATTATCATTATCATCATCGTCATTTTGTCATTATCATCATCATTGTTACAATTATCATTATTATCATTGTCATCATGATCATTATTATCATTGCTGTTATCATCATCATCATTATTATTATTATCATTGTCATCATCATCATCATCATCATCATCATCACTAACCTTATTATAATCATTGCCATTAATATATCTTCTTGCTTCAGGTGTGTGGTGGTGTGGTGAGGGTGGTGGCGGTGTGGTGAGTAAAAAAAACAACAACGAGTAAAAAAAAACAGCAACAAAAACACAGAGACCTACAGCTACACTGGGTGCAAAAGTTTTCTTCCACTACTTCACCTTCTTCCAAGACGCACCATATAAAAAAATAAATAGATAGATAGATAAATAGAGAGATAAATAAAGCATAATAGGCTTCTTTCAATTTAGCATTTTTCAGTTTTTCATAGCAGTGGAAAGTGGAAAAAAAAAAGTGAGCTAATTTTTTTCAGTTTTTTTTGCATCTGCCTGTATGCAAGAAGGGTTGGTTGGTGTCATTTCTCTCTCTCTCTCTCTCTCTCTCTCTCCATATATCTGTCTCTATATATATCTAGCTAGCTAGCTATCTCCCTACCTACCTACCCACCTACCTACCTACCTACCTACCTGCTCATATCTATCTGTCTGTGTTCGTATGGATGGATGGATGTATATTTCTTGCATTTTTGTGTATGTATGTATGTATGTTTATTTTGTGTATGTACGTATATGTGTCTAGAGTGTACACAGTGACGTCATACACTAGTAATTTGCTAATGGCCACTGCTGTTTGCATTCTCTTTACTTTCCATAAAATTAACATTATTCTTTCTTCCCCGCCCCTCTTCTTTCTTTCTCTCTCTTTTCCCCCCTCTCTTCTTTCCCTCCCTCTTTCCCCGCCCCTCTCCTTTCCTTTTTTCTGTCTTTCCCCCCCCCTCTCTTTCTTCTTTCTCTCTCACTTTCCCTGCTCCTCTTCTTTCTTTCTCTTTCTTTTCCCCCCTCTCTTTCTTCTTTCTTTCTCTCTTTCCCCCTCTTCCGCATTCTTACTCTCTTTCCTCCCTCTCCGTACTTTCACTCTCCCTCTCTTCTTTCTTTCTCTTTCCCCCCTCTTCTTTATTTCTCTCTTTTTCACTCTTTCTTCTTTCTTTCCCTCTTTCCCTCCTCCCCTCTTCCTTCATTCTTTTTCTCTCTCCCTCTTCCTTTCTTTCTGTCTCTTCTCTGCCCTGTTTATTATTCTTGTTTTTCCTTTTCAGTTTTTATTTTCCTCTTTTCTCTCTCCATCCCTCCTTTTCCTCCTCCTCCTCCTTGCCTTACCCCCTCTTCTCCACATTCTCTCTCTCTCTCTCTCTCTCTCTCTCTCTCTCTCTCATTTTTTTTTCATTTTTACTCCTCTGTACTCCTCCTCCTCCTCCTCCCCCCTCCATCTTTTCCTCCACCTTATCTCCCTCCCTCCCTCCCTCCCTTCACTCCTCTTGAGACATTTCATCGCTAATTGCTTCTTTCATTTGTCATTCCTCTCTTAATTGCCTACAGGAAAATGTTTGCATGTAATTACTACGTTTAAATATCATTGCTCGCCTCTGATTGGTCCACCGCCGCCTGTGACTGTTAGCCGACCGTTATATTTGAATATTTGAAGTGAGTATTCGTTTTTGATTGGTACTCCTCTACCTGTGACCGTTATATTTGAAAATTTGAAGTGGGAGTTATGAGCGTTCGTTTTTAATTGGTACTCCTCTGCCTGTGACCGTTAGCCGACCGTTATATTTGAAAATTTGAAGTCGAGTTATGAGTGTTCGTTTTTAATTGGTACTCCGCTGCCTGTGACCGTTAGGCGTCCGTTATATTTGAAAATTTGTTGTGCGATTCTGAGTACTTGTTTTTGATTGGAACTCCGCCGGCTGTAACCGTTAGGCGATCGTTAAATTTGAAAAGTTTAAGTGGAAGTTTGAGTATTTGTTTCTGATTGGTACAGTACACCACTGACTGTGACGGTTAGGCTGCCGTTACCTTTGAAAATTGAAAAGAGAACGTTAGGGTGTTCGTTTTCCAAAATTCGGTTTAAATATTGCTTTTGAAACTTTAAATTGACAGTTTCTGGTGTGTTTTTTTCTCCTCCAGTTTTAGAGTTTGTATTTTTGGTCCGTCTGATTTGAGGGTGAAGTGACGGTGAAGGTGGTTGTGACCGTTTTAGACCGTTGGCAATTTGAAAGTTTGAATATTTGAACTCTATCTTCGCCACGTGACCTTGTTTTCACCTCCATTCCCTAGGCTGTTTTCCATGTCTTTTTATTCTCTCTCTCTCTCTCTCTCTCTCTCTCTCTCTCTCTCTCTCTCTCTCTCTCTCTCTCTCTCACCCCCCCCCCCCCCGTGACCACATTAGCTGCGCCTTGTCACACGTCGCTCACACTCTAAGTTACCCCTCCCTCTCTCACTTTCTCACTCTCTCACTTTCTCCCTTTTTCACGCTCGGTTACCTCTTTTACATCTGCTCTCTCTCTCTCTCTCTCTCTCTCTCTCTCTCTCTCTCTCTCTCTCTCTCTCTCTCTCTCTTATCTTTAGGCACTCCCTCACCCCTTATACCTCCCTTATCTTTCCCACTAATAAACTTTCTCACTTTCTTTTTTTCTTTAATCTTTATCTCCTCCTTTGTTCCTCGCTCTAATATTCCTTTCTTTAATCATTTCTCTCTCTCTCTTTTTCCTGTCTTTATTTACTTCATTCGCTTTCCAGGTTTTGATATTCTCTCTCTCTCTCTCTCTCTCTCTCTCTCTCTCTCTCTCTCTCTCTCTGTCACTAAGAAGGGTAGAGCTATCTTTTTTTCTGGCACAGTTTTGGATTCACCTAATTTAAATGCCAATCCAATTTGCTAAAAGAACTCTCTCTCTCTCTCTCTCTCTCTCTCTCTCTCTCTCTCTCTCTCTCTCTCTCTCTCTCTCTCTCCACTGAATATTAAACTGAAATTTTTGTTATCGTTCTTTGTTATATGTTATTCGTTGTATGTTATTTTTATTATTATTATTATTATTATTA
>NC_137018.1:50445684-50455684 GCF_032717465.1 Coenobita brevimanus
AGGGTGGAGGTATGTCTGACCACTACCTGGTGGAGGGAAAGTTAAGAGTAGGTAAGAGATGGGTGAGAGCTAGGAGGGTTAGGTGTGGCAGGGAGGTTTTGAAAGTGAGTGAGTTGGATAAAAGAGAGAAAAAGATAGAGTATCAGGAGAAATTGAAAGATGAGTGGAACGCAGTGAAAGATCGGGAAAATGGCAGCGTGGAGGAGGAATGGCAGTTGTTTAAGAGTGCTGTGGTGGAGCATGCAGAAGAGGTGTGTGGTGTGAGACGTGTGGGTGGTGGTGTAAGAAAAGGAAGTGAATGGTGGTGCGAGGAAGTAAGTATGGCTGTGGCTGAGAAGAGACGTGCATATGAAGTGTGGCTGCAGAGGAAGGATGAGATGTCATATGAAAGGTATTAGGAAAAGAGGAATAGAGCGAGAAGGGCTGTGCGTGATGCTAAAGTGGCAGCAGATGAGAGGTGGGGTAGGCGGCTGACAGAGAATTTTCAACAGAATAAGAAAATGTTTTGGAAGGAGGTGAAAAGGGTGCGAAAGGGAGAGTCTGGGAAGGAAGAACGAGTAAAAGCAGAGGATGGAAGGATGTTAATTGAGATGGATGCAGTAAGGAAGAGATGGGCAGAGTATTTTGAAAGATTGTTAAATGTAGAGGAGGAAAACGTGGCTGAGATTGTGGCAGATAGAAGGGTGCAAGGAATAAATGTGTTGGGAGAGTTGAATGATTCTTTGATCACGAAGGAGGAAGTGGAGAAGGCAGTAAAGGAGATGAAAACAGGGAAAGCTGCTGGTATGGATGGGTGTGCTGTGGAATGCCTGAAGGGTGGTGGAGTGACTATTGTTGACTGGTTAGTAAGATTATTGAATGTGTGCTTTGAGAAAGGTATGGTGCCAATTGACTGGGCAAGTGCTTGTGTGGTCCCGTTGTATAAAGGCAAGGGTGATAAGTATGAATGTACTAGCTTTAGGGGTATAAGTCTGTTGAGTGTTGTAGGTAAAGTGTATGGTAGAGTGTTAATTATGAGAGTTAGAGAGGGTACAGAGGGAGTGATTAGTGATGAGCAGTGTGGCTTTAGGAGAGGGAGGGGATGCGTTGATCAGGTGTTTGCTGTGAGACAAGTGTGTGAAAAGTATTTAGCGAAAGGCAAGGATGTGTTTTGGGCATTTATGGATTTAGAGAAAGCGTATGATAGAATTGATAGGGAGGCTTTGTGGACTGTTTTAAGATTGTATGGACTTGATGGTAGGTTACTAAAAGGGGTGAAAAGTTTTTATGTAAATAGTAGAGCGTGTGTAAGAGTGGGAAATGCTGTGAGTGATTGGTTTCCCGTGAGAGTGGGGCTGCGACAGGGATGTGTGATGTCGCCTTGGTTGTTTAATATTTACATGGATGGTGTTGTAAGGGAGGTGAATGCAAGAGTTTTAGGTGGTCTGAGTCTGGTAAATGTTGATGGAGGAGAGTGGAATCTGAAGCAACTGCTGTTTGCAGATGATACTGCATTGGTGACTGATTCAGAGGAGAAATTGAGACAGTTGGTAGAGGAGTTTGGAAGGGTGTGTGAAAGGAGGAAATTGAAAGTAAATGAGAATAAGAGTAAAGTGATGAAGTGTACGAGGTTGATAGATGGTAGGGGGATGAATATAGTTTTGAATGGTGAGTTGCTTGAGGAGGTAGATTGTTTTAAATATCTAGGGTCACATGTTGCTGTGGATGGAAGAATAGATGCAGAAGTGAAGTCTAGAATTAATGAAGTAGGAAAGGTGCTGGGAGGAATGAAAAAAGTGTTTAAATGTCGTTCGCTTAGAATGGATGTAAAGAGAAGGCTGTATGAGGGTGTTGTGGTACCGACTGCGTTATATGGGGCTGAAACATGGAATATGGGTGTAGCAGAGAGGAAAAGTTTGAATGTAATGGAGATGAGATGTCTGAGGAGTATGTGTGGAGTGACGCGTATGGATCGAGTGCGAAATGATGAAGTGCGAAGGAGAACTGGAGTTGTTCGGGAGATGGCTGGTAGAGTTGAGCAGAGGGTGTTGCAATGGTTTGGGCATATGGAGAGAATGGATAATGAGCGATTGGTGAAAAAGATAACTAGATCTGATGTGAGAGGTGTAAGACTGAGAGGAAGACCACGAATAGGATGGATGGACAGTGTGAAGAGAGCGCTGGATGCGAGAGGGATGTCTGTTGAGCAAGGAAGAGTGGCTGTGCGTGACAGAAATAAATGGAGAGAAATTGTGAATGAATAAGTGATGACGCAGCCCTGAGGGGATATTCTCCCGCATTTGGTCTGATCAGCTAGTCAGGTCAGGTGCGGGTAAGGGGATGGGTCTGTTATGATGTGGCAGGGGTAAACCAGTTCTGCTGTCGGGCCCTGCTGTGGATGTCACTGCTTGCATTGCGCAGTTGACCCTTGTGCGGTGTGATGCGGTGAGGATCTGTCCGTTCTCCCCTTTGGGGCTAAGATGCGAATGAATGTGTTTGAATGGATGAGTAAATGGAGAGTGAGTCGTCCTGTCTCGGCTACCTCCCTTTCCTTGGGGGAAGCAGCCTAGGTATATAGATAGATAGATAGATTATTATTATTATTATTATTATTATTATTATTTTATCAGAGCAGGTAGAATTGTATCATATTTACATGATTTTGACGGTAGGCCATCTTCGTTTCTTCCGTCTGATCATGCATTGTTTCCCCTAAGCTTTCAAAAATCCTCAGACCCCCCTCTCCCCCTTTTTTGGCCCCCAGGACCTGTATTTATAAAAGATCTCAACCATTTCTCAAGATTAACCCGTCTACAGAGAAGCACATCACTATCAGAATTAAGTTTTATTTGTAGGTTATAACGGTAATCTTCACTGCCATTGCTTTATGTGTAGTTGTTGCGTGAGTGACAACAGACGTAGGTAAAAGCAATGTTATAAATGATCTTAAACTTGGGACATTGCTGGTTAAGTTAGATGAGTAAAAACAGACGAATATAGAGGTACTTATAAACGAACTTAAGCTGATGTGAGTGAGAACAGACGCGGTTAAAATCAATCTTATAAATGATCTTAAACTTGGGAGACTTCTGGCTAAGTTAGATGAGTAAAAACAGACGAATATGAAGGTACTTATAAACGAACTTAAGCTTATATGAATGAAAGCTACTTATAAACGGACTTAAGCTTGTATGAGTGAAAGGTACTTACAAACGAACTTAAGCTTATATGAGTGAAAGGTACTTACAAACGAACTTAAGCGTATATGAGTGAAAGGTACATATAAACGAACTTAAGCTTATGGTGAAAGGTACTTACAAACGGACTTAAGCTTATATGAGTGAAATGTACTTATAAACGAACTTAAGCTTATAGTGAAAGGTACTTATAAACGGACTTAAGCTTATATGAGTGAAAACAGATATATTTAAAAACAATAACAGAAACGATCGTAAACTTAGACTATTGATTAACGTATATGAGTAAAAACAGACTTAAAATGAATCTTATAAACTGTCTTAAATTTAGGAGACAAGTGTTGGCTAAACAATATGAGTAAATAAAAAAATATATATATAAAATCAGTCTTATAAATAATCTTAAATTTATGAGTCAAAACATATTTAAAAACTGACTTAGGAGACGTTTAGCTAAGTTAGATGAGTGAAAAAATATATAAGGACAATATTATAAATGAACTTAAGCCTATATATAAAGCAGTCACATACACAGCTTAAGCCTGGGAGAGTTTGTAAATATGGCTCCATGGGGGTTGCGTGCAGCTGTGTTAGCCTTGTGGAATTGAGTGCATATTTTTTCTGATAACGGTGCCTGTGACGTTGCTTGGTTTCCTGTCTATAGGTGATCTGGATGACGGTAGCCTAGCCCAGGGCCCTTACTCAGCTAAGGGTTGAGATGGGAGTACTGTCATCGTTTCAATTTATTTATTTTTTTTTAAAATAGGGCACACCAAAAAATCAAATACTTTTTCGGAACCCCTCCCCCCACCCCGTGGCGCAAAATCAGTGGTCTAAATCGCCACGTCCGGTCAGCCTTTGTTTCCTTCTTTAGTCTTTCTTGTACACATTCATAATTTCTATTCTTAATTCGTCCTTGGTGGTTTTAATGTCTGTTTTGTTTTTCGCTTACCTTGCTACTTCCTGTTGCTCTTCCTTGTCTCTTATCGTCCTTATCATGCTGTCACCTTCCCCCCCCCCTCTCTCTCTCTCTCTCTCTCTCTCTCTCTCTCTCTCTCTCCTTTGCAATTCATTTTTAAATCTTTCCTGTCAGTCAGTCTTTAGTTTTTCATTGTTATTCGTTTCTCAGTTTTTCTTTGTTTCTTTCCTTCTTACTTTTCGCCTCCATATTATTTTTCCTTTTATTTTCTTCCTCTTTCCCCCTTTCTCTTTTTCACCTCTCATCATCTCCCTTCACCACACCTCTTAATCTCCCTCCCTCCCACCCTTATTTCTAACCTGCCTTCCTCATTAATCTCCCTTCCATCTATCCATACACTCCCTTCTTCAGCTTCTTTTTTTTAATTCCTCATTTCCTCTCTCTCTCTCTCTCTCTCTCTCTCTCTCCTTTAAACCTATCTCCCATCCCTCAATTCCCTCCCGCCCATTCAGCGTCTTACCTCCTCCCTTCCACTTTCTCTCCCTTCATCAGCTTTTCCCTCTCCCATACACATTTCTCCCTTCCGCCTTCCTCCCTTCTTCCTAAACTTCTCCCTTCTTCCTCAACTTCCTCCTGTCTTCCTCAACTTTTTCCTCCCTTCTTCCTCAACTTTTTCCTCCCTTCTTCCTCAGTTCCTTCCTCCCTTCTTCCCAAACTTCTTCCTCCCTTCTTCCTCAACTTCTTCCTCAACTTCTTAACTTCTTCCTCCCGTTTTTCTCCCTTCCATACACCTGCCCTCCCTCCCTCCCTCTCTCCCTGGCTGGTAGTTATGAGGCAATGACGTTAATAATTCAGAGTCTAGGCAAGTTACCCTAGCCACACCCTTACCTCTCTCTCTCTCTCTCTCTCTCTCTCTCAAATTTTCACGTGTTCTTTCAAAGTTTCCAAACCTATCTTCCGTTTTCTATTCTTCTAGTTTCCTATTTCATCGTTCTGATTTCTCTTCGTTTTTCTTTTTTCTTCATTTTGTTTTCACTTCAAAATCGTCGTCTATTATTCGTTTTTTTTTTTTTTTTTTTTTGCTCCTCTTTTATTTTTATTTTCATTTCTTGTCAACTTTTTTTACTTTCGTTTTTGTCTTTTTTTAAATCTCTCTCTCTCTCTCTCTCTCTCTCTCTCTCTCTCTCTCTCTCTCTCCCCTGCCAAAAATCCCGTCAACAAAAACATTAACCGGCAACTGGATTGGACGCGGCCTGGCTAAACCAATCAGGTGCCAGGAAGGGGTGTGACGTGGGCCAATCAGAGCGCGCGTTACATCCGGGGGTCTCCACGGTTGACCAATAGGGATAGAGAGGGGCGCGGGGTTCAGCCAATCAGGTTTGAGGATTTACTAGGGAAGGCTGTTAGGGTGAATGGATGGAGGTGGATGGAAAGTGGATAGGTGGATGGATAGATGAAGGTGGATGGAAAGTGGATAGGTGGATGGATAGATGGAGGTGGATGGAAAGTGGATAGGTGGATGGATAGATGAAGGTGGATGGAAAGTGGATAGGTGGATGGATAGATGAAGGTAGATGGAAAGTGGATAGGTGGATGGAAAGTGGATAGGTGGATGGATAGATGGAGGTGGATGGAAAGTGGATAGGTGGATGGATAGATGAAGGTGGATGGAAAGTGGATAGGTGGATGGATAGATGAAGGTGGATGGAAAGTGGATAGGGAGGTGGATAGATGGGTGACAGATGGAGGTGGATATAGAGAGGGTAGGCGTGTAGGTATGAGAGTTGTGTAGATGGATATGGATGGTTGGATGGGTGATAGATAGTAGTATAGGAGAGTTAGATTGGTAGATATAGAGATAGATACTTTATATATGGATAGATGGGATAGGTGTATAGGAAGGTAGATATGTATAGAGAGAAGAAAAGTGAGAATAAGTGACAATGTTGAGAGAAAAGACGATAGAAGTGAAAGAATGACTAGGAATATAAGAGAGAGAGAGAGAGAGAGAGAGAGAGAGAGAGAGAGAGAGAGAGAGAGAGACCAAGATAACTGATAAGAAAACGAAGAAAAAAGTAATCCACAATACTGATTCCTAAATATTTATAAAACAAGATAAAAAAAAAACAAATAATGAAGGAAATGAAAGAAGTAAAAACGAAGGAAGGAAATGAAGGAAGGAAGGAAGGGTGGAAGGAAAATACACAGAATTAAGGCGCGAAGTTGAAATGGACTGATAAAACGGGTTAGCTATCAACGAAGCGATCAGAACGTGTGTGTGTGTGTGTGTGTGTGTGTGTGTGTGTGTGTGTGTGTGTGATCACGGGAGCGGCAAACGAGGTGGCTAACAGGGTGGTTCGGTCGTTAAGGGAGGAATTGGTGAGAGAGGGAGAGGAGAGGAAGGAAGCGACGATGATGATGATGGAGATAAGATACATAGATAGACAGATAGATAGATAGATAGGTAGGTAGAGAGAGAGAGAGAGAGAGGAAAGTTAAGGTGAAAGATAAGTAAATAAAAATAGCAAAAGGTAAAGCAAGTAGGGAGAGAGAGAGAGAGAGAATATGGAGGAGGAAAGAGAGATAAGGGAAGGCGGAGATGGAGGGAAATAGCGTGATAGAGAGAGAGATAGACGGAGAGATAAAAGTAATTTCATCAGTATTATTACAGACTCGGGAAATAGCCTCCGATCTCTCTCTCTCTCTCTCTCTCTCTCTCTCTCTCTCTCCATCCACCATACCTTTTCCTCCTTCCTTCCTACCTGCTTTCCCTCCTCCTTCCTTTCCTCCCTCTCCCTTTCTTCTTCTCCTTCTTTCTTTCTTTCTCTCCCTTTCTCCTATTTGTCTCTTTCGCTCTTTCACCCCCCTCCTTCCTTACATTCTCCCTCTCCATCTCTCCTGTTCCCCCTCATCCCCCTTCTCTCCGTTTCCTCCGTCCTTCCTTCTTCCTCCCTTCCTTCCTCCCTATTCTTCCTTCCTCCTTCTTTTCTTCCTTCTCTGCTTTGTACTTCCCCTCCATCATTTCTCCCTTATCTCCTTCCTCTCTTCCCCTCCTTCGTATCTCTTCTTCTCTCCTTCCTTCCGTCATCATGCCATTTTCATTGTTTTCTCTTCCTTTCCTACTTCCTCCTACTCTGCTTTTGTCTCCAATCCCTCCTTCCTCCATCGTCCTTTTCTCTCCCTCCCTCCCTCCTTCCCGTCCTTCCTACTTGCCCTCCGCCCCTCCCTCCCTCCTTCCCTCCATCCTCCTTACCCTCCACTCCTCCCTCCTTCTTTCTGTCCTACTTCCCCTTCACTCCTCCCTCCTTCCCTCCGTAACTCCCTGCCTTCCTCCCTCCAGTTTCCTTCTCCTCCACTCCATCCTTCCTCCTTCCATCCATCTTCCTTCCCCTCCACTCCTTCCTCCTCCTTTTTCCTCCTCCTCTTCCACCCTCCTTTTTCCTCCTCCTCTTCCACCCTCCTCCTTTTTCCTCCATCTCTCCCTCCCTCCCTCCTCGTTTTTCTTCCTCCCTCTCTCTCCCTCGTTTTTCTTCCTCCCTCTCCCTTCCTCCTCGTTTTTCTTCCTCCCTCTCCCTCCCACCTCCTTTTTCCTCCTTCTCACCCTCCCTCCTCCCTCCCTGGGCTACTTAATATGGCCTGTATGTGTTGATTTACCATTCCAATCTTACGGGTGAGGGATGAGAGAGAGAGAGAGAGAGAGAGAGAGAAGAGAGAGAGAGAGAGAGAGAGGTGGGGGGGGCTGGAAGAACGGAAAAGTTGATGGAATGTATGGAAATAGAGAGAGAGAGAGAGAGAGAGAGAGAGAGAGAGAGAGAGAGCAAGGGAATGAAGTGGGGGAATTGAAAGAAGGAGAAATGGAAGGTATAGATATGAGAGAGAGAGAGAGAGAGAGAGAGAGAGAGAGAGAGTGGCAGTGTTTACTATCGTGTAATTTATTTTGGTTAGTGAGGACAGATAGCGGAGGGGGGGAGGGGGAGGGAGGGAGGGAAGAAAAGTGGAGGTAGGGCTGGAGGGAAAGAGGAAGGGAGGGAGGGAGAAAAAGGGAGGGTAAGGATGAGGGAGGGGAGAGGGAGGGAGGGTGGGTAAGGATAGTGAAGCTAGGGATGGAGGGAAAAGGGAAGGAAGGGAAGGAGGGAGAGGAGAGGGAGGGAAAGAGGGAAGGAAAGTCGAGGGGAAGAAAAGATGAAGGAAGGTATGAATGACAAAAGGGAGGAAGGAGAGAGAAGAGTAAAGGGGAAGGAAGATGGGAGGTAGGGGGAAGAAAGGAAAGGGAGGGAAGGAGGAAGGGAGGGAGGGAAGAAGAAAAGTGAAAGGGAAGGAAGAAAGGAGAGGAGATAGGGAGGAGAGAGAGGTAGGGGAAAGGGAGGAAGGAAGGAAAAAATGGAAAAGAGGGAAGGATGGAGGAGAAAAGTAAGATTTCTAGAGAGAGAGAGAGAGAGAGTTGAGTCAAGTGTCGTAAAGTGTTAGGTATTGTTGCTCGTACACTTTACACACACCTTCTCTCTCTCTCTCTCTCTCTCTCTCTCTCTTTCTCTCTCTCAAAATATTTCTTGAGGTGGCTATAATTTCTTGGTAAATATAAAAAAAATGTAAATAGAACACACACACACACACACACACACACACACACACACACACACACACACACACACACACATCAGCATTATGTACAGTACAGTTGATGAGGTCTGTGAGGTGTGGCGCTAGGATTCCAGTGGCTTGAATGGTATGTGAATGAGTGTCTTGCCCATTTCACTGTATATGCTTCTGGCTACTTCTCTCTGTTTCATGGATTTTCTCACATTATTATTATTATTATTATTATTATTATTATTATTATTATTATTTTAACCGTTTCTCATTCCACCTTTACGTGTTAAAAATGCATGATGGTGGGGGTGGTGATGATGATGATGATGATGATGATGATGGGAGGATGTTAATCAGGGTGGGATGAACGCGCAGGGGAGTAAATATCCCCGAGGTGCAAAGACGGGATGTTGACCGTCTTGCATAGCCTTGAGACACACACTCGCACTTCTTACCCTCACACCTCCTCCTTCTGTATCCCTTCTCGCTACACTCAAGGTTTATAATGCCACGGATACGCTTACACCCTCGGATGAAAAAGTTCTGTATTGCGAAGGTGTATGTAGCAGATTAAGCCCGACTTTGACCCTTCAGTTACAGTATTATGTCTGATCCGAATACATTGTTATACCCATCGTCCACACCTTCTTCCCGCTCACCACCTTGACTTTCTCTCCATTTCTCCCTCCCCCCTTCTGTTTCTCTCCATTTCTCCCTCCGCCCGTCTCTTTCTCTCCATTTCTCCCTACTTCCCTTCATTTCTCTCCCTCCGGCCCCTCACCTTTCTCGTTGTGTCTTTCTCCGTGCCTTCCACTACTGTCATTTGTCTCTCTCCCTTCTTTCCTCGCTACCTCCCTTCCCCTCGCACCCTTTTTCTTCGATCCCTCTGTCTCCTTTCCTCCTTTTCTTCCCTTTCTCTCTATCTCACCCTTTCTCTCCCTCATCCCCCCCACCCACTCTTTTCCCCCCTCCATCTTCAACCTTCTTTCTGTTCATCCATCTTTTTCATCCTTTTTCTCATCCTCAGTCTCTCCCTCCGTCTCCTCCCCACTACGGTCCCCACCTCCCCATCTCCCTTCCCTACCCCCCCCCTTCTTTCTCCATCTCATTCCTCCTTCCCAGTTTTCTCTCTCCTTTTTCCATTCATTATTTCTTCCCTCGCCCGCCATTTTCTCCACCTCTTCCCCTCTCCTCCTCCCATCTCTTCTCTCTTCTACGTCATTCCTCTCTCCCTTCTCTATACCGTCTCTCTCCCTCTTGTCTCTTTTTCTCTTCTCTCCTCTGTCTCTTCCCTGTCGTCCTCCCCCCATTTCCT
>NC_137018.1:50460684-50618184 GCF_032717465.1 Coenobita brevimanus
CTTCTTCCTTCTACCATTTTTTTTTTTTTTAGGCTATCATCCCATTTTCTCCTTCCTCCGTTTTCTTTTTCGTATGCCTGCATCCTTTCGTTCTACCTACTCTCCTTGATTCCTCTTTCCTTCTCTCCCTCCTTCGTGTCCTTTCTTCGTCTTTACCTACTCACCCTCTTTCCTTCTCTCGCTCTTTCCTCCTCTCTCCTTTCCCCCTTTCTCCTCTCCCTCTTTCCTTCTCTCGCTCTTTCCTCCTTCCTCCTCTTTCCTCCTTTCTCCTCTCCCCAGTCTGTGTCGCCTCGTAACCCATCAGTCAATAATGCTTCCGTGGTAAGACTTTTCTCCACAACCCTCCGCTCGTTTTCCACCCCATCTCTTACCTCTCCACTCCTCCTCCTCCCTTCTTTTTTCTCTTCACTCCTCTCTTTCTCTCCACATTCAGGCCTCGGTCATTCCTCCCACCCTGCCTCTCCTCTCGTCCACCTCACTTCTTTGCCTGGTGTTTATACATTGCTCCATGCCCCGCTCACTTAGTGTTTATTCTGCATTTTCATTTTTTTTTTTTTCAATTTCTTTCTTCTCATTGCGGAACTCATCATACTTACTGAACTTTTAATTTCCCTTCCTTGCCCCTTCCTTTCGTCCTGTGATGTGTGTAATTTTGTTTAGTTTTCTTTTCGGTGCTCCGCTTTCTTCATTCCTTCTCTCCCCCGCCTCCTCCTCCCCCTGCCCCGCCTCTTGTGGTGCGTGTGGCCACTCCAGCCGCTGCCCAATATTACCTGAAGGACTGACTTTTGCCAGCGTCCGGCCGGCTCTCAGCTGGATTGGTCGGCACGGGCCTGGCCAGATCCTGGGGGACTGAATGGATTGATGGACGAAAGGACCAAAGGATTTTTATAAAATAGTATATGGTACTGGGGGGTGTGTGTTTAGGGACAGACAGACAGACAGAATGATTTTGGTGGACAGGCAGGATCATCACACATTATCTGATAAGACATGATTATGTTACACCAACATGAGGGAGCTAAGTTACTATAAAGTGAAATAAATATTGTAGCTCTGACTGTGCGACTGCAATGCTATTTGTGTTGCAGGAGGTGCGTGAGCTGTTGTCAGGGTACCTGGTGCACAGTGTACAGCTGCAGCCAGCCAGTGGGTCTGCCCGAGTGCTGCTGGCTGAACCTGAGGTGCTGGAGACATGGGGGCGTGGCCAGCATACCCTGAGAGGCCACAGGGTCACCATCACACCATCCAACACCGACGGACTCCTCTGCCTGGCCCGCCTCCCCCTTGATATGACTGAGGAAGAGTTCTGTGCCCTGGTGTCCTCGCTGGGCCAGGTCATCTACTGCTTCCTTATGCGCTCCGAAAAGACAGGTCAGTCATCTCAGAGGCGTGATTCACTTTGCCCTCACGCATCACCACACCTACTGTCACACATCACCACACCTACTGTCACACATCACCACACCTACTGTCACACATCACCACACCTACTGTCACACATTGCCACACCTACTGTCACACATTATCACACCTACTGTCACAGATCACCACACCCACTGTTACACATCACCACACACACTGTCACACATCACCACACACTGTCACACATTACCACACCTACTGTTACACATCACCACACCTACTGTCACACATCACCACACCTACTGTCACATAACCATACCTACTGTCTCACATCACCACACCTACTGTAACACATCACCACACCTACTGTCACATCACCACACCTACTGTCACACATCACCACACCTACTGTAACACATCACCACACCTACCGTAACACATCACCACACCTTCTGTCACATCACCACACCTACTGTCACACATCACCACACCTACCGTAACACATCACCACACCTACCGTAACACATCACCACACCTACTGTCACACATCACCACACCAATAGTGTAGCTAGATAATTGTCATGGCCTAATTATTAATGGAAAAATACAGTCCAGGTAATTTTTTTTTTTTTTTTTTCAGAATTAGCATCCAAAAAGACAGAATCTATGAATAATTTGTCTGTATTTCTACTTACTGTAAAAATCCTATACCGTAATTAATTTAGTGAGCTTTTCGATACTTAATGGTACTGTTTTCTTCTCGTTGTTTTATAAACTATCTTCCTGATTCATTAGTTCTGCTTATGATTTGAAACACCAGTAATGGGAATTTTTTTTTAGAATTATATATTTGTAGAACTTATCTGTTACAGTACCGGTACCGTACCATTTATCACTTAGTGTAGATAAGATAGGTAATTGCCTAAAGCCTAGCAATATACTGGCTCATCATCAACAGATGAGGTTACACATTTTTTTTTTTCCTGTTGTGATTAGCTAATAATCATGATTTCTTCCTTTTCATTTTTCATAACCAAAAACGTATTTTGATGACAGTGATCATTCTGCTTATTTGCTGTCCTGTAAAATGCAGAGTATTTGTGATGATGATAAACCTCTTTCCTTGTAGGCCAAACTTTTAACATGACTTGTTTGTTTGAATAATGATTCTTATTCTATTTCATTTCTTTACCCCTGTATGATGTTGATTTCTTTCATATTAATCATGATAATCCGATGTCTTTTGATAATGATGATGATGATTATTTTTTTTTTGACATTCCCTAACCTGAAATGTGTCTTGCAGGTGAGAGCAAAGGTTATGGATTCATCGAGTATGGGACAAAGGAGGTAGCACTGCAAGCCAAGAGTGTGCTGGATGGGTATGAGCTGCGAGAGACAGTGCTGGTGTGTGATTGGCTCGACCCCTCACACGTCACCTTTGCATCCCTACATTCCACATGCCTCTACGTCGACCGTCTCCCTAGAAACTACAGGGATATGGGCGAGTTCAGGAGAATCTTCAGCAAGGTCACCAACCCTCCATATTGCCAGGTTGGTACTTTCTAACTGTAGTGTAATAGAGTTATTTTAGCACTGGAGTATTCTTGCATGGCAGTTCTTTTATTGCCTTTGCTAAGCAGTTGATAAATATCGCAGTACAGTACTGGGTACATCCATCCATCATCCAATCCTTCGTTGCCCCAGGAGGAGCATAGGTGCCCAGGATTAGGCAAGTTGGTCCTGACATTTAAGATGAGAGTGACCAGCCTCACTCATCCCTGAGTGGTATAACGTGAGCAATAAACCCCAACTACCCTTTGGATATAAACCTTCACCAGATCAATCTGATTGGAGCACCTTAATTACCCACTATGCCACCAGGTGCCATAATTTGGTTATGTGGTTACCACCCAGCAGAGTAAATGGTTTCGTGGTGTACAGGAAACCATTTTGCTTGTCACTCAGTGTAGAGTCACCTGTAGGCAGAAGGAAGAGGAAAGAATGAATTTAAGAAAAACAGAAGAGGAAGGAAGTAAATAAGGAAAAAGTAGAGGAAAGGGCAGACACCCAAGAGCAGCACTACATCGAGTGAGTGGATGGTGAGCGCCCTCACCTACAACTAGTACAGTACAGTGTAGAATATTATACATAATGTAGCTTATAAGGATTGAGGTAATTAAGCTACAGTAGTACAGTACAATATTACTGCAGTGTATAGTACAAGGTCTGACTGTTAAATTAACAAGTGTATGATCGTTATGGTACTGTTAATGGGGGCGCTCACCATCCACTCACTCGATGTAGTGCTGCTGTCGGGTGTCTGCCCTTTCCTCTCCTCCGTCCTTGTTTCCTTCAACCCTCTTCTGTCTTCCTTTCCTTCATTCTTTCCTTGTCCGTCTGCCCATGGATAACTTTACACTCCCTTTTCTGTCTTTCTTTCCTTCATTCTTTCCTCTTGCTTCTGCCTGTGGGTGACTCTGCACTGAGTGACAAGCCAAATGGTTTCCTGTACACCATTTACTACACTAGGTGATAACCATATAACCAAATTTTGGCACCTGGTGGTTTAGTGGGTAATTATTGCACTCCAATCAGATTGAGCCGTTGAAGGTTTATATCCAAGGAATGGTTGGGGTTGATTGCTCATGTACTGCCACTCAGGGATGAGTGAGACTGGTCACTTTCATCTTAAGTGTCAGGACCAACTCCCTAGCCCTGGGCTCACACGCTCCTCATGGGGCAATGTAGGATTGGATGATGATGATGGAATAATATTCTGACTACAGTACACATTATGCTTTAGATTCTTCATCAGTCATAACTTAACCAAGTGAAACCAAAATCAAGCAAGACAGTAGATCATCATCCCTCTCTAGCCCAGGCAAGACAACTTAAGAAATATGTAACCCAGTCCCACATACAGTAGACAGTATACTGTATACTGTATCTGAATTACCATACCATACCCATTCCAGCTCAGCCCAGTATAGGCAGGACAAACCTATAAAATTAATCAGACTCAGTCCAACCTAGCCCAGCTGTAGGAAGGTAAATCAAAGTAAACTATCCATCCTATTAAAAAAAAAAAAACTGATTAATCCCACATCAGCATTTAAGACCCCCCCCCCCATCAACCCAAAGAAAGATCACACTATATACCTTACGCATCCCACCAGCTTACCCTAACTCCACCTCCAGCAGCTGCCATATGTAACGGATGTACTTAAACACCCTGTACCCTACCCATCCTGCCAGCTTACCCAAAACTCTTCCTCTGTCAGATTGCGATGCGCAATGGAGCACTGCAGGACTGGGGGTTGGTGGAGTTTCTGGAAGCAGAGGATGCAGAAGAGACACAAGCCAGCCTCAACAACTACAAACTGCGTGGCCAGAGCATCAGGGTCCAGTATTGTGTCCCAGGTGTCAGGGCAATTAATATCTACATGAAGATTTTGAATGACCCTGTGAGTAACTTTAAGAATGTTGTTGTTGTTGTTGTTGTTGCCTCATGCTCAGCTGAATGTGACCTGGTGAATGGCAAGAATCCAGTCACCTCAGCTGCATGCTCCTAGAGATCTCATGTCGAGGTTAAGTTGAAGGAAAGTCTGTGTTGTGAGTGTGTGGTGCATGAGGTGAGTGTGTTGTGGTGTGAGGGGCTGCATTACAGTGAGTGCATAGTGAATTGTTCATGAGTTGTATCTTGTGTTAATACTGAAGCAGAGAATAAGAGAGAGAGTGATATATACTAAAGGAAGCTAAAATATTTTAAAGAGAGATGCCTGGGGTTTGAATGTCCCATGGAATGAGGGAATTAATCTAAAAAGAAAGGTTTAATAAAGATCCATTCATACTGAGATGCCTGGGCTCGTGCATATATTCATGTTTAAAGGAGCTTTATAAAAACAGCTATACCAAAGATCCATTCAGTAAGTCCTGTGAGTGTCATGAAGAAAACGGGTGATAAAGGGTTCTGAAGAAAGGTAGTAACTGCACATGCTTGAAGACATTACTGTACATTTTAAAAACTTGAAGTCACATGAAGGAGAAAAAAACAGAGAAGATTGAGACTTGGTGGGAAAGGCATGAGAGTGTGTGGATAGAATGTTTACAGAAATGAAAGATGGGAAGTGTGTAAGTTGTGAAATTATATATACTGTATGATGTGGAAGAAGGGCATTACACAGAGAAATTGTATTTAAGGAACATGGACTAAAGAGATGTAAAGGAAGGGAAGATAGAGGTTAAAAGGACATTTATTAAGTCGTTCAAATAACATGAAGGATAATTTTAGTAAGGAGGGAGCCTGGCTATAGCTACCATACTTCTTGGCATTATTCACACTGAGTACTGTATATGGAATTAGGGATTAAGAATGCATACTGTTAGTACTGATAAATAAGAGCTAACAGAAAAGGAGTTTGCAGGAAGATTTACAGAGATAGAGAAGCAAACATACGCGAATGAGGATAACAAACAGAGATACTGGAAAGGTAGGTAGAGGGTGGCTCCATTCTTCTCCACACTCCTCTTTTCAAGGAGAGGGAAGTGGCAGGAGAGAAAACTGTTATATTCTCTCCACTTCAGCTTGGCGTGAAATTGCCTCTCCCTCTTGAATGCTGAATGGTAACAGGAGTCTTATACTAAAATATGGTGCTGATCACAGAGAAGTGCTGTGGAAAGGAATAAGAAAAGAGAAGGATCATGAACACTATGCAACTAGACAAACTACAGGGTAGATTGATAATGATTTGGTTGATTATTCATTTAATTTAACAAACTAAACATACAATAATTACAACCCTAAACCTAACTAAACCTAAGAAAAAAACAATATAAATACCTAAAGCCATTCACCATCAGAAGATTAATGAACTAATGCAAGGAGAAAACTGATACTCATGGTTTACAGCAAAAGAAGGCGTTGAAGATGGGTTCCCTATAACACAGGCTTCCAGGTAAAGGTCAGGAGTGGTTCACTAAGATATTCCCAGGGCAGAGGATGAGTGTGAACTGAACTTGCGCGGGAAACCAGATAATCAGGCAACCTCGCTTCACACAGAAAAAGGGAGGGAAAGTCAGGTGACATGTTGGGAAACTAGTAGTATCAAATCCAGTCAACAGATGGAGCGCTGGTAGCGTGAGGTGGACGAGTGCTTGACTTCAGTCAAAAGATGGGAGTTCACGAGGGATGAGGCGGAGGAGTAATAATTATAGCCGTAACATACTAAAATATGGTGCTGATCACAGAGAAGTGCTGTGGAAAGGAATAAGGGTCATAGTATTATCGTTTTTCAGTGAGCTATGTGAAATAATCTGCAAAAAGTAGAAAATATTTGTGAAGATAAAGTAGATGAACTGTAATATCATCTACCACCTCTCACATCAGAAAAAGGGAAAGAAAAAGGAAGAAATTGCTCCTGATATCCTTGTTTGTCCAATCTTTCTCACTTCTCCCAAGAAATAGATGGAGGGAGGAAGGGGAGAACAATATACCGTACATCATCTTGCTCCTCCTACCTCTGTCACGTTCCATGGTGAGAGGAAGAGAAATAGGTTATGGAAATCAGGTAATAAATATGAATATTGGCACCTTAATGAAACCACATAGGACAAAAGAGGTACTGCAGTGTTTCCTAAAACATTTTTATGGTAGAGGTACAGTATTTTTTTATTTTTATTATTATTTTTTTTCAGTATGAAAATTGTCTTGAGTGTATCTGGCACGAAATTTTACTTATTTGATATATTGCTGTATACCTTACATCCATTCATTAGTAGAGCTGCTCTCCTGTTTCACATGTTTGCTAACTAAAAACTACAATATATATCTCATCTAATAATCACCACTGGAAACTTGTACCCACATGTGAAGTAGCTGCTTATTCAGAAACTACAGCAGTTTTGGCCCAGCTTGGACTCCTTTCAGGAATAGGGTCTCTGTCAGGCCAAAACTGTTTTATCATCTAAAGAAGCAGTCTTTCCACATGTGGATAAAAGAATGTTATATAATTGTTCCAGTCTAGTTCACAGCATATTGAATCAAGAAAGTCACAGAGGTGTGAGTGTTGATAAGTGGGTCCAATTGTATAAGCAGCAGGTGTGTGGATGTGGTCAGTGTTTTTAGCCTGTTAGACACACAAACATAAGCCACTGCTCATAAAACCACATTGTCCCCAAAGTTACCTAAATATTAATATATATTGTGGATGCACCGATATACAGTCACAGTTCTCAATGTCAGTTACCAAAGGAAGGAGTTGTGAAAAGGTTTTATTTTCAGGGACAAATGCAAAGGATAAACAGGCCAATAAATGTTAGCATTATATGGTTCAGTGCGGTTCAGGCCTACTCAGTGTCATAAAGCTGGGTATTCCATTGGTGTTTCACTTGAAAAGCTTGGAGTGGCCTTCGTTATTTTTTATTTTATTTTTTTTCTTTAATATTAAATTGGAAACTCATTTTCATATTTGTAACCCTTTAAGTCTGGTGGCATTTTCTCTGTTTTATTCTTGCTACCTCCAGACAATTTTATTCCACTTCTGAATGATGTCTCACATTGAAGGGGCACATTGCGGGCCAACTCTAACTCATCCAGTTCAAAAATTCGCCTCTATGCAGAATAAGTGTCAGCTATTAGCAGTAATAAAATATTGTATGTACAAGATATGCCATCAAATTGATTAGGTTAAGAGGTTGTGACTTTTCATTGCTTTATACTCCCTTCAAGGTTTAAATGAAAATCTTTTGAATTTAAGTGAAAATTTAGTGATTGGCATGACATTTTAAGGAAATTAAGATCTAGTTTGCTACACTTAATTTTATCTATGAAAATTTTAGTAAATCAGCATTTGACCATGTCAGACTACCATTATTGTCGTTCAGTTTAAAGACCACTAATTTGACATCAGGATTTCAAACTGCAATAGACAGTATTGTCTAATGTTAGTTGTCCACTTAATGGAACTGCTGTACTGTACTGTACTTGATTATAAGAGTGATGTACTTGGTTGTTTTGAGAGCTAGTGCAAGGAAAGGAATGATGATTCTTTAGTTAGGTGAACTGTGACTAGGTTTGTTACTTCACACCAGAATATGCCATGTTTATTTTGCCAGTTGGTAGCTTGTTACACTGATGAGTGTTGCATTGTGTTGCAGGGTCTGAAAAAGCGGTCAGCACTCCTGCCTGAGCCACCGGCCAACAAAGTCTTCTCTCAGCTCCAGAACCTCACCAAACACAACCCAGCATGTAAGTTTGATAGAACACACATTGCTACACTAATACTGTATTAAGATTTCATGATTTAATAACTGATATGCTATTCTTAATTATTTTATGGTAGGAGATGGTCATTTGCCATGCTTGCATCAGTAAGGGACTACAGTACTGTATTTAACCCTTTCAGTACCAAACGTCTCAATTAAGTTCCTGCAACCTACAGATAGTTTTATTCAATTTATGACAAACTGGTTGTATTAAAGGAGTAAATGAAGACATCAGTACAGTAAAACCTGAGTATAGCAGACCAGTAGACCGGAAATTGCTTTTACCGGATTTGAGGAGCTACTGGACTAAATTCTTATGTATTGGAAAAAGTCCGATAAAACCAGAGGCAGTCCGGACTGCCTGACCACTTCAGCTATGTTCACCACAGTAAGGTAAATAAAAGTCATGTCTGTCAGTGTACAGTACAGTATTATTATATATATTATAACATTTGATTATTGTAGTGAATATATAATACATTACAGTACTGCAGTTGTAGTGAAAACAGTTTAAAAACGGTTGGTGCAATCTGGGGTAATGTTTTATATATCGAAAAAAGTCCGGGTTTGCAGGGGGAAGTCTGGATGTCGCTTTTATCAGAATTTCGCTTTTTTCGGAATGCCTTGGGCCCCAATTAGTCCGTTTTAGTGAGGTTTTACTGTATATCTAAAACCCTTCCAGTGTGAATTGTCTCTCCATAACCATAATTAGTAAGAGACAGCAACAGTAAAATGATAAATGATGTCAGTGGATTGAATTGGTTGACTGGTGATATGGTCTTTGCTCCCAGTTGTGTTTTGAGGGTGGAAAGGAAAAGAGAAAAAGAAAGTCATAATGAAATAGCAATAATTTACACAGTAGTTAGTGAGGAGGAGGGGAGGGTGAATCTTTCCCAGTCAGTTCCACATGAGCCAGAATAATACTGTAGTTTTATATGCCCGGTGGTCCCACACATAGAAACCCAAGTCTGAATGATGGCCCCATCAGTGCATACGTTCTTGATCCCTTGGGGTATAACTAGAGTTTTTCATTTACGGTATGCAATGCCATCAGGGGAATTACAGTGGTCATCTGTCCTTACATGTTCAGGACTGTGGTAGTCTAACCTCATGCTTCTACATCTTGACAGGATTAATATGGAATTGACTGTTTATTATCATCATCAGTATGCCCCTTTTTTTTCCACCAGCACATGGGATGAGGTAGGATACAGAAAACCAGGAAAAGAAAAGAAAAATACTGTATGATAGTGGCTGTTTAACATTACCATTTTGGCTGTCAAGAAAGGAATAACTGATTTATGTATGGGGATACCACTCATGATGGTTGCCAGGTAACGTCTCATAATTATTTTGCTGCTTGACACTATCTTGTGAAAATTGGAAAGTCCTCGTTGTCATATTTGTCACTCATTTTTGTTTTCCATTTTGCTATTGAAGTCACAGTAATTAACAGAGTAGTTACACGTAAAAATTTTGTTGCCTCCTAAATACCTGATCTGCCATTTCTCCATTACAGTACCGTTTTTATGGAAAAAGTTGTGATATGTTGGAACATATCAGTGACATGTAATGAGGACTTGGTGCATTACACTGATCTAAACTGGTGAAGTGAGCTAGGGATTCAGGCAGCTCCCAATAAAACCTTCACTAGTGCAGTAGCACTCCCCAGTCAGCACTTTTGGTTAGAAATAGGTTTATAGTGTGACAAAAGGCTGTGCCTCCCATTTTCTGGCCATACCATGTTAAAATTAATTTATTGAAGCACTGCACATGAAGGGGAATGCCAGCACTTGGAAATTTTCAGTGTAACATAAATCCTACTCAGACCTATGTATTCATTTAACCTGCTTAATCTTGAATGCAATATTTGTGTTTCAGTATTAATGACAGGTTTTCCAGGGTTTGCATGTTGTGTATAAATGAAGACAAGTGATGTAAGAGTAACTGTATTAATATAATGTTTATTCACAGTTGCCACGAGTTTGCAGAACATCATCCTGACACAGATCCAGAACCTGAGTGGTGGTGGTGGTGGAGGCAATGGGGGTGGAGGTGGTGGTGGTGGTGGTGGTGGTGGGAGAGGGGGTGAGGGACCCCCACCCCCTCCCACAGGTCCTCCAAGGGGTCCTCGACCACCTCCCCCAGTCCGCCCACCCCCGCCTTCACACCCTCCCCCTCCCACTGCTTCACCAAAGCCCATCACTGCAACTGGGCTGAACAGCAATGCACAAGCTGCACTGGTAATCTTGCTGGCAGCACAAATGCAGCAACAGCAGCAGCAGCAACAACAGCAACAGCAACAGCAGCAGCAGCAACAGCAGCAGCAGGAAGGAGCACAGCAAGGAACCAACAACTTGCTGGCCAGTCCCCAAGTCCTTAACCTACTGCAGACTTTGGTACAGCAGGGTGACCCCTCAGCACGCAGTCCCCCACCACCACCGCCCCTCCCCCCACCTCCCCACCAGCTGACAGCACCTCCACCCCCACCACCACCACCTGAGGCCAGGAATGGGTTTGCTGGCAAGGTGGCCCACAGCAACAACAATAACAAGAGTGGCTACCGCAATGGCTTTAACAAGAACAACATCAACAAATCTAAGGTAATTAAAATGCTTAATCCCTTGTTTCATAGCTTTCTCTCATTATCATCATCATCTAATCATGTGTTGTCCCATGAGGAGTGTAGGAGCCAGGGGCTAGGCAAGTTGGTCCTGACATTTAAGATGAGTGACCAGCCTCACTCAAGATGAATAAAATTATCTGTCTTCATAGTGATAGAGTCGGTATAATGTAAGCCAACATTCCTATAGTACATTAATTATTTTCTCCAACCACTAGGGCTTTCCCTCTACTGAATGAAATATTCTTGATGGTAGCGAGGATAAAACTTTTTTTTTTTTTTTTTTTTTTTTTTTTTAAATACCTATTAGGGTTTTTCCTGTGGTGAGTGTTGTTGTTGTGACCCCACGCATATCAGAAATGTAATCAAATTGTGCTTCCATGGCTTGGGAAAATGGTAACAGAAAAAAATATGTTTGGATATAAGAAAGTTACTTAATTGGCTGTCTGGACGTTGCTACTCCTCACCCTGCCCTAGGGTGGGAAAGGAGGTCCAGATGATGATGATGACTTAATTAGCTTTTTCACTGCTGAGGATTCACTGGGATATCTTCTTCTGGCTAATATTAATCCAGCTGTAACGTAAGCAGTACAGTAGTTGGTATGAGGAATAATAATAGTTTATGATGTTATTTAGAGCACTTGTTACTAAATATGCAGTATTCTCTCCCTTGTAATTTTCCCCACATGCATGTTGGAGCAGTCAGTTCAGTAAAGATTAATGATGATCTTAGTGTAGCTATTGCTTTAGGGATAGATCTGATTTCTGAAGCAATATGTTGGAAAATGATGAAGTAGAGTCCTTCCTCCAATTTTGCAAGAATATGATCAACAAAAACCCTTGCAAAATCAAAATTCGCAAAATTGAAACAATTAAATATATGAATTATAGGCAAATTGGTCGACATCACCCCAAGGTAAGCACTTTTTCCCACTCTTTCTCTCGACTCTACCTCTTAATTTTACGATGATAAGTGAAACAAACATGAACTGATGTACTGTACAGTAATATTAATAAGAAAACATGATAGGTAAGAAACATAAAAACACCAATCTCCTGACCAATAGCAGAGTTAAATTTACCTGCTTTTTTCCTTTCAATCATTTTCAATTTGGTCTCCAAACTTATTTTCTTGTTCTTCTTACCCGTTGGCGCCATGGTAACACTTGTGCAAGGTTAGACTGCTGGGATATTGCGAGGATAACCACAAAATTGTGAGGGTCAGTGACCTTGGTTGAGAACAGGTGCAGACAAATGTGGCGGGGCGGCAGACCACTGAACTAGGAGGCGCAGTACGCCCAGTGAACCATGACATCACTACTCTGCGTGACAAAGTAGTGCGGGAAGACGACTCTCCCACCACTCAACCTCGCAAAGTGTGTGATCGCTCGCAAAGTTCATAAATGTCAAAAAATACATGACTTGAAACTACCCAGCAAAATTGGTGAATCACAAAGTTAAAATTCGCAAAGTTGAAGGATGTACTGTATATAGTGGACTGATTATGAGCCAGATGATACACCTCAACACCGGATATTGCATAGAACCGTCGGTTACGTTCTGTTTTGGCACCAGATATTGCATAATTTCACAGGATGTTTCTTTAATAGAGCAGAGCCAGCATCGCCGGATATTGAATTGGGCTGGATGTTGTGATGACGGATAATTGAGAGTTTACCGTTTTGTAATTACTGTATTCCATCACCCACTACATATGCTCCTACAATAAAATTGGGGCAAGACTGAGACTGGGACCATGTGGTATCTATCACCAGTAGCATATTAGACACAGCTTACTTTAACACACATTGGAATGCACTAACTCGTGTCTTCTCCATATGAGCAAGAGTTTATTGTGGATGGATGCCATGAATAATAAATCTGCTTCCATGGAGCATACAAATATAGAGAGCTTACTGTAATGGTATTGAGTAATGTAATATTATTCCACATACTGAAACATATAAAACAATACACACCCCGTAACATGACTTGGCGTGACGAGAGTTCAGCCTAGACAGTAATCACGTATGTCATTTACTGTATAGTTTATTGGTAAGATGCTAACCGATTATTTTTTAATTGAAAGAAAACATCAGTTTAAAGTTGAGTAATGTAATATTATTCCACATACTGAAACGTATGAAACAATATACACCATTGTAAAATGGTGTATATTGTTTCAACCTAGACATAATTACGTAAGTCATTTATAGTTCATTGGTAAGGTACTAACTGATTATTTTAAAAGAAAATGTTACTCTAAAGCTGAGAGGAAGAAACGAATAATGATTCTTGAATGTATTGGCGTTATGATAAGGAGGGGTAGATTGAGATGGTTTGGGCATCTTGAGAGGATGGAGGATGACAGTTGGATGCAGAAAGTGAGAAGTTTGAACATTAGGGGTATGGTTGTGAGAGGCAGACCAAAAATGACCTAGGATGAGGTCATAGAATGTGACCTCAAGTGTAAGGGATTGAACAGGAAGGCTGCCAGAGATCGAGCAGTATGGAGAACCCACATTAGGTGACCAAGGCCAATGCATGCAAGCATGTTGGAGCCTTGATAAATGATGTAAAGTAATGAGATTAGTTCACACAATGTTGCTGCATGTGTGAATACGTGGGTGGGTTTGAGGGTTGGGATGATGATGCCATGGGGTGGGGAGAACTAGAGCAGTGCTGTCAGATTTCTTTGAGGAAATAAGTCAGAGAAGAAACAAGGTCAAGTGCCATTGTTCCATCTTTTGTGTTGCAGCAGCCACATTGCATCAAGAGTGGTGGGGTTGACACACACTAATTCCTGCATATGAGGGAGAAGGACTTCAGTCTTTCATTTCCATCCTTTTTACAACAGAGGAACACTATACGTTTTTCTTTTTCTCCCCTATTCCTGAGGTTGACCAGCGATGCTGATGTGCGGTTTGTGTCCTGCTGCACTGCTGTGTTAGTCATAAGCTAATTGTAACATTTTTACTGACTGTTTTCGTCACTAGCGTACTGACCTGTTCCAGATGCCATTGTTGCCCACACCCGCCTCTGGAGGGTACAGTGGGGGGTCCTGGGAAGAAGGAGGGGGTGGGAGTGAGGGTGGAGGTGAGGGAGGCAACCTGTCACCATTGCTGTCAGGCCTGCTGACCTCCCTGCCAGGACTGTCCACCCCCAAGGAAGACTTACAGGCCACCATCTCAACCCTGCTGTCCAACGCCCATAGTCTGCAGCAGCTCCTGGGCACACTGGCTCCAGATAACCACCACCCACCACAGATGTTGGGTTCCATGGCTCCTGAACAGCACCCACCACAGCCGCCACCACCACCACCACCAGTCCTGCCACCGCCTCCACCCCATGTATCCACGGCTGGGCCTCCTCCAGTATATCATGCCAATCCAATCATGTCAATGCTTCTTACTGCTACTGGCCAGCCACCCAAACAGGCTCTGTTGGGTGATGGTCCACTGCATCCTGAGCATGCCCCTGCCTACCTCCCACCCCACCTTCCTCCTCCACCTGCTTTGGACCAGCCACCACATCTGGCTCCTCCCTCTCTGGATCAGCCACCTCCTCCGGCCATCTCCTCTGCCCCAGCTTTCCTGTTTGCTTCTCCCGTGACTTCTAGAGTGGCCAACACCTGGTCCCCTCCACCCCTGCCTCCCCCTCCTGCCCTGCTGCCCCCACATGTCCTCCACCCTGCCCCACTTCCACCCCACCCTCGCCTGATCAGCCCTGTCTACCTCACCCCCACCAAGGCCATGCCTCCGCCCCCTCACACCCTGACACCTACGATGGCAGCTGCAGCAGCAGCCGGTTTCACAACCCCTGGTGGTCAGAAGCGCAAGTCCAACCACATCTTGCCCTCCCCTGAGCCCTCCCCAGAGAATGGATATGTTGGCCAGCACTCACAGGGCATTGGAGGACACTATCAGGATTCCTATCTGGCCAAGAAGCTCAAGAAACACTGAGCACACACTAACAGATTACTGAGTACTCACCGCACCGACACAACTGTACACATAATACACATAACAGATAAGCAACACTGCACATATGATGTGCATTAAGACAGTACTGTATGTAAGCATAATTTTCTCACAAATGTATTTAATTCTGTGTCCATACAGCATCAGTGAAATCAGAAACATGAAGTGGCTGACAGTACCACATTACAGAACTTGCACACATACACATACATAGATCCCTCTGGTGTATAAATCACAGAGCATTCACATTTGCAAAGCAAAACCACACACTAACACACAGAAGCAGCTATGATAAAAGACAAGTATAATAGCCTCCATACTTGAGCTTCTTCCAGAATAATGATATCAAGAGACTGTGGCATTATTTTGTGTGTAAGTTTTAGCTGTGCTGAGGCAGGTCTAAAGATTACTGTCATATCTGGGAAAAGGGGAGGGCAAGGAGGAAATTGTTGTTAGTAGGACTCAAATGACCCCCTCCCCTCCTGTTTCTCATTTTGGACCAGCTATTTAGAACAGTTAGAGAGGGACCAGGTCTGAGAAGGGAGAGGTGTAAGGCCTTGGCTGCTATTTATATGGATATATGAATATATATAAATATATATATATATTCCCCTTAGGGAGAAAGTTTCTTATATATTATTTAATTTTGTGTATTTAAAGTACCATATTTAATGCTTTTGGAGAGATGGCAGCTGAGATATGACATACACAGACATGGAGTTCTTAGTACTGTACGCAGTTAGAGTATCTGATTGACTGAGTATCCATTTCAGTGGTCCGGTAACTTATGTCAACCCACGGTAGTTGTGCATTTCCCAAGCACCACAGAACTAGTGTATAAATAGAGCGAAGCATACAGGAGCAGCAGGTGATGAGTTGCTAAACACACAAGTAAATTATATATAAAAAAAATACCAAGTGCCTTTCACCGCAAACATTTCATTAGTCAGATCAACTCCTAGCTGCTTTATATCTCAATATTTCCAGCATCTGGCGTTTTACATGTAGCGATGCGAGTTTTGTACGGAGTCAATATTTTCTTACTCTGGAGGATTCTGATCGCGGGGCAGTTCAGGGCATTGAGAGGCAGGTTTGTTTACATGGCTCCTGGCATTAACCTCGGACAGTAACGGTAACAGCCAGTCCCATTTAACCCCCTGTGAGATTTAGGGGGTGAAGGCTAGGCAGCCGTGGTCCAGTACCTTTAAGGGTAGATTACCAGCCTACTTCCCATGGGGGCATTACTACATGATTGAAAGGCCTCCAGTCACGTGTTAGAGGTTGATCCTGTGGAAGACCATCACTCTGGCTGGGGAGTTCCTACCACTAGACCACCAGGTGCCCTTAACCTCGGACACTGGTTGTAATTGTAGAGTAATATTAGGTATCCAGTCCACAGGTTGTTTATGGGTGAGTATGCTGGAGCCTGGCCGTGCTTAGGTGGATGTTATAATGTTCTTTGTGTTTCCTACTGGGGCTATAGCTAGCAGGAGCCTTGAGTGCTGGAAGACTAAAGTAAGCAGATCCATGTATTAGGCTCTCAGCGTTCATGTGGTGGAGGAGTTATTTACTATGAAAATGGCATTAACACGAATTGATGCAGACTTGCTAGTTTGACATCCAGGCTCCTTTATTTCTTTTTATTATTATTATTATTATTTTTTGAGGTTTAGGGTCATTTGGTTGGCCACATCTTAACTGTAAACACAGAAACTATATAAAAAAAAAAAAGAAGTTAGATTTTAGCGTCACATCTTCTCTCTCTGTCCCCTGTGCGAGATATTATCAACATATCCCTTGGTGGCATTGCGGTGTTTGTATATAAAGATGTTTCACAGCTAGCCTGATACGGATTATCAATCATGACTCTTCAAATTCTCATAATTTTACTAACTCCCAAGATATATTGAGTTCTGATTGGTCATTCCAGTTGGCTATGCTACAGGGGTTGTGTATTGTGTCCATGTGAATGTAACAGTGCATGCCTGTGTGTGTGTGTGTGTGTATGTCTGTGTTTGCATGAGATGGACACTTAAGAGGTGAGGGTCTAATGAGGGCATGGGTTCGGCTTGGAGCCAGAAGTGGTTCCATGCAAAAATTATATGTAAGTGCAGTTCATACTTTGACTTGTGAAGGTGTGCGTGGACAGGTGGGTGCGAGGTGGGGCAGTGGAAGGCAGAACTGCCAAGGCTATAAGTCCTATCATGGTGCAGTACTGCCATTGTTGGTGCTGTACTGCTATTGCTACCACTGCCAGCAAAACTTGTGGTATTATATCAACTACCACACACCAAGAACAATCATTGCAATGATAATCCACAACTTCATTAAAAGCATGGCAGCTGTAATAAAAAATTGCAAGTATTTGCAAAGAACATCATGCTTGTAAAAAGAATTTTCCCCTTGGAATTATGTATTGTTGATGCTGCATCAAGCATATTTAGTAGTATAACTTCAGATTAATGAAAATGTTGATAATATGAGGCATTGGAAGTCATGTTAGTTCTAGAGTGTCATAATCAGCAGTAGTCTGTTCAGCAGTATGAAAGAATGATTTACCATCTTGTTTCCTAAGCTAGCAATGAGAGTGGCCAAATATGGTAGCTTGTCTTGCCATCCTCCATCTCACCTGCTGCCACAACCACCCCAGTTAAGGTGTGCTGTTGTGGGGTGCAGGGCATTATTAGTATCTCTTATAAGTCGCTGTAAGTAAACAAGTAGGCTGTACATAGGTTCTTACTTTTATGATATATATATATTTTTATTTTTCCTGGTTCGACTGGCAGTGAGAGTGGTCGGCCATGAGCTTATATATATAAATGAAAACACACAAATGATTGCACCCCTCCCATTTTTCCTTCCTAGGGTGGGATGGGGCTGTTTTACTCTTTAGTTTTTGCTTCTCTGCCTGTGACTACTATTATGTGTTTGCCTATGTAGTGTGGGGTGCACTTAGCCACACCGCCATGTCTTTCCACAGTTATATATATATATCAGTTATGTAGTGGAGTTTTGAGAAATTCATGGCAGAACATTTTAAACTTGTCTCAATTACAAAACACGAAATTGCTTCTTCAGAGAGTGCTGGCTAAATCCCCCAAAGGTTGTGAGGGTTTTTCTGGGATTTCAGACCTGTATTCTCGTCACCGTAGGAAGCTCTCCAGCATCTTTTCTTTCATGATTTAGTTGTATACTGTATCACACTTCAGTACTCTCATTTTTGTTATTTATATTTCTCTGGTGTTGACACAGACTGCTCAGATAACAATTATCTTCAAGAGAATTGCTCCTCTTTTTGCTTATTTATATTTCTTTGGTATTGAGCAGATAATATACAAGAGAAAGACTCCCATTTTGTTTGATATTTCTGTGGTACTGACACAGATTGCACAAATAATAGACAAGAGAATACAGTAATGTGTAGTGTGCAAAATAATTGCTAAGGAAGAGGTGCGAGAAAGCCTCATAAACCACAGCATTTATTTTTGTTGATTGTCATTCCTTGGCACCATGATTTTACCGGTTTTATTCTGTATCTGATACGTTAATCATTTTTATAACAGTACATGGTGATTGAAGAAAGGCAATTTTATCTGGGCACACTTTCAATTAGTTCTCGCTTCTCTATATCAGTTTTTTCTTGCCATCTGGAGCCTTCCTCACCTCATCCATGTGTGGGGAGGGGAAAAAAAGAAAAGAAAAGAGGCAATGATGGTGGTGATGATGATGATCAACATTTAAAGAAGAGTTGATAGAGAGCCTCCTTAAGCTGAGGAAACTATAGGTCTTAGTATGTATGGTGGTGTGGCTTTGGGGCAGCATTATCCTAATCCTTCACTCGGCTGTCAGATTTCCTCCCCAGTCACATGAGAGGCCAGCATCAGCAGTAAATGATTACAGGCCAGATCTAGGCTAGACAATCACAGAATTAAGATATTGATATTAGATAATTTTTAGATATGAAGGAGGAGAAAACTTCTCCTTTTACAAATGTAAGTTCTGTTTATCTGAGTTATACCATAAATATTACACATATGGCCAAGATCATTGCTACTGGTGAAGTGGCCCCACTTACACTTAATTTATCACTGTCTCGCCAGTTACTCACTAAAAGAATCGTAAATAATTTTATGTTGTCTCTGATAATGTAGATTTTATGTTATTTTGCAAAATCTCGGGTGTTCTTATGCCTGGCTATGAGTAAGGTTGGTGCCTCGATGGGATGAAGCTGTGAACATCCTTTTCTCCCAGTCTTCTCCCAACATAGGTACCCACCCTATACACTTTCTAACCCTCCCTTACCTAGAGCCACCTTGACTCATCTCACCTCTCATGTTTAGCTTCTATTCCTGCAGTCTGTCCTTGTTTTGTGTGTGTACTGTTGCAAAGAAAATTGTTGAAGTTGAAAAAAAAAAAATGTAATCAAAACCCCATCATATACCCATTCAAAAATTTTTGGGGGTTCCAGATGAATCAACTATTTATGAATGTGAGCAAATGAGGTAAGAAATAAAAGGGAGAAGCCAGAGGTGGGGAGAGGAGAGGGGAAGGAGAGAAGTACAGAAAGAGACTTGAAGGTGAGTAAGGTGAGGGAGGGTTTCTAGTGAGAGGAAGTCAATCCCCTCCCCCTAAACTCTTAGTACACTCTTGTCACGCTGTCTTTTGTTATTCTAAGGTTGAGGCAAGACTGACATGCCTCTCATTTACTACAATATATCTGATACATTAAGATTGACTTTTATTTCCTCACCTTCCATTGCTGTGACTGTCCTTGACTCCTGACACGACGTTATTTGACCACAAACATTTCCTTCCTTCATATTATTGATTTCTCATCATCTGACTCTCTTCTTTTCATGTCTGTGTTCAGTATACTGTACTTATTCACTTTTTTTTCCCCTTTCCACCATTATTCATCTTGCATGAACTTTGATTCACTTATCTCACAGTACTTTCATATTAAACTGTTCATTACAAAACTAATGTCACATACTCTCATGCTTATATATGAACATTATTATGAGTATTTTTCTCATAGTTATTGTAAGCTGACTTTAGGATTACAACCAATATTCAGTGATGGTCATAATCCTTCTCGTACAAAGGCTTCGTTAATATTTGGGAAGAGTTTCAGTAGACATTTTTTGGAGCTTCATGTGCAGTATTTTCATGGAAATTTTTCCAATGTAAAGCAAACTTAGAAAAATCACTAGTCCCTCCCCCATCTCCATAGCTACCATCTGGCACTTGATAGTATCTATGTTTGACCCTTGCTGATTATGTTCTCTGGAATACTGAGGTTGGAAGCTGGGAGCAATGGACAGGAGGGTGATTTTATTGAAATTTTCAGAAGAATAATTTCTCTGAAAATGCATGAAGTTATAACAAACTGTCTATTTCCTTCTCATATATTCAGCTTTTGATCTGATCTCACTCCAGCCTAATTTTAACTATTCTTGACGTGACCTGACTACCCCCACACATGACACCAGTAGACTGAGAAGTAGGCCTTTTGGTGAGCACTTTTCATGGCATTTGCACAATATGCTTGTACAAATCTTGGCTGAGTTTCACGTCTCAGGCTCTCTGCATTTTCAGAGTTGCCAAACAAACGTATTTATCAACTTTTAGCCATGACTTCCAGTGACTGCTAATTGTAAGTGTATTATTACTGGTGATAACACAGCCATGACTTATTTATTTTTTATTTTAAGTAATGGGCATTGACGCTGTGAAGGGTACCAGGCTATGTAATCTCACTTTTTAGCTGAAAGAAGTTTAAGTTTGGTAATCCTTCACAACTGAGATACAGATTGTCCTCATTTTAGAGTCAAGGATATGTACGGGCAAAATTGTACTTTTCAGTGAAACAACACTGAGCCATGCTTTCGGCTCAGGACTGAGGGGTTAATCTCCTCAATTAGGTGCCCTTATTGGTTTATTCTTACTACATGGAGGTTGTTTATATATATATTTTTTTTCTTACTACATTCAGATGATTTTATTAACAAAATACCTTACACAGTACTGGAGGGGTGATAAATGCTATATCCAATTCATTCAGTGTGAAAATTCCCTGCTGAGCTGAATAACACCATCTGAAAGTACAGTAGAAAAAAAATACTGAAAGGAGTTAATAGCATACAATAATACTATACTTCATAATCAAATTCAGCACTTTGTGAAAGTGGGTGTTACTTCATCAAACCCCTAATTGTGAAACAACTTTAACTGAGGAATATCTGTATCACTTGAAATCTGAACCATTTTGTGGTATGCATAATCTCAAGCCGTTGTATTCGATGAACTGAACATATTTTGACAGAAGTCTAATTATTGTCAATGCAGACATGAGAACTGTGATATTTGTGCAGTTATTTCTATATCCTGTCCCATCCAGTCCTTGATTTCAGTTATCCTGCTCTACTGTTTGAACACTGTGACCTACCTTGCCCTTCCCTAGTGTGTCCTGTTAAGCCATAATTATGCAGATGCCAGTTTCTCCCCTTATGAAGCATATCCTACCCTGTCCACAGCCATCCCTTGATATTAAGTCCTTCCATTATTACAGTAACTTATCCTACCAAACTGGACTACACAAAATCTTTTGAAATTCATTCTATCACACAAAAGTACTTAGAAGTACAGTAGTTATTTTACCCTACAGTTCCTAAATTTCCAGTATCTTACATAATCCTTCACCTCATATGTACTGTTTGTAAACCATCCTTGCAATAGATTACCCTACAATGTCCCTTCTGTCCCACTTTATTATCATCGTCCACTGTTACTTTCATTTCCCCATCTTTTTGCCTCTAATCCTAACCTACACTGAAGGACCTTGCCCAGTCCAAACCTCCCCTGTCCTAATTCCAGTAACCCCATCCCATCCTTACATAAGCTCTCCTATCCCAACATCTGACCGCCTGACTTAAAACACATGTAGCGGAAGTATTTGTAAACGTTACCTTGTAGCGAACTGTATATTTATCGGGTCCATGCCCTTCTTGTTTTTATTGTCTTGGAAATAAACTTTACTCGCAGCGAACTTTGTTGACTTTTGTGACTTCTTTACATTGTACAGTTTATGGACATTTATTGTTGTGTACAGTACAGTATTTAGTTTTGATTTTATGGCAGCTGATAGTATACTTATTGAGATGTACAGTATGGTAGTTTTTTGTCCATGGAAGGCTGTTCTTAGTAGTTCTATATCTCTGAAATTTTGATTGCAACCCTCTTCCTGATACTTGTATAATCTCCTCACTTCTTCTTTCCTTTAGTGTCTCAGTCAACATAAAGTCTTACACTTCCCCACTTTCTGGCCTAGACATAACTGTAGCTCCCTTCTGAGTTTTACCTCAAATAAGACATATTCCCCTAGTGCTATAAACAGTGCTATGGTATGGTGCTCTAAACATATCAGTACAATCCATAATACAGCTAGTTGCAAGGACTAACTTGCATTTGAGAGTAAGCTAGTTTAATTTTAGCACTGTACACCTTCTGTTTTCCCTACTTGTCAAAAAGTGGGCTGGCAGAGGGTCAGTGCCGCTCCCTGTAAAACAATTAACTCAAAGATAAATGGCCACCCCTTATGAGATTATGGTATCTGACTGTACATACATACATACATTGATACACACATACATACACACACCTGTTTACACCTAACTGCAAATTAAATTTAGTGATAAAGGAACCAGCTTAAAGGAGAGGCTCTGTAGTAGGAGACTGGAACATTGTGCCATTTTTGTTAGTGATACATCCAACTCACCAGTTATTCATCCAATACACTAATTCATCAAAGTCCTATACACTGGAACAAGCTATTATGAGTAACAATAATTTAACCAAGAATAACCTAGCCTAACATTCCACTCCTGCAAATGCCAAAATATACAGCACATCCCAAGATATGTAGAATAAGTATAAACCTGAAAATAATCTGTCAAACATTCCAGTTATTAAAACAGTCATGTACATGATGGTCAGGATGCCTTTAATGACTGGCTAGGATTTCAGTCCTATTAACACTGGACTGACTGTATTTAACACATCCTTTAAAAATTAGGACAAGTTTAAACTAAACAGAACTGGCTAACATTCCCATTATTCCAATACAGATTTACAAACCATCTCTTGCTAAGTATGATAAGTACAGATCAAACATGACTGCTTTACATCCCAGATATTCATACACCAAGACATCAACATAACTCATAACTCCTGGCTACACAGCATTAGAGAAATTGTCATCCCATATTTGCATTCCACATTCCTGCACTTGAAATGTCTATAGCTTTTTCTACTCAAGTCATCTGTAAGTTATGATGCCAGTAGTTAGACACAAACATTTTCTTGTGACATTAAATTGACATCATAAAGGAATGAACAGCAACAAAAGGTAACTGACACCACAGCACTAAAAAAAAAGAAAGAAAGAAAGAAAAAAAAAAAGTGTTGACATGTAGGACATGTTTAGGTGAAAGAAATGGCTGGGTTCCTATCTTTACTGCATGGCCTAAAGATATGACTGGTTTACCTTCATTCACAATCGTCCTGTCTGGCCAGCAAACCATGAGCTGCTTCCTCACACTGCGTTCTTTTATCAGTATTATATTTATCATACAGCAGTTTCTGCTCTAGGAGGTTAGTTGAACTATAGTTTTGATTTTTAGGGTTTTGATCATGAAGAAGGTCTTGATGAAATGGAAGAAAAGCTGATATGAAAAGAGCAAAGGACACAGGCAAGAGGGAAGGAGTTAAGATGAAATGAATAGTACAAGACAATAAGAAGAGAAAGTATTGTAGCTATTGTATGTGAAGAAAGGGGAGGGGAAGGAAGAAGAAAATGTAGACTGGGAAGATGAAATGAAATATTGTACAAGCGTAGCCTTAGATATAACTGGGAGATTATAAGAATAACCAATAATTATGAAATGAGTGCAATATATTTAGTGATGGAACACAGATATAAATAAACTATTATACATTATGTATAAGCCAAAGATGGTGATGAAATGGCATTTGTGTACAGTACTGTAATAAAACACTTTAATTCAATTAAATGCATATCGGCGTATGGAACTGTCTGGCACCTAAACTGTAATTACATCACAATAAAAAACACATGAAAACTATTGTGTAATGCAATAGAACAACAATTAATGGTTTCTTGTGCACTGAATACCATACTACAGTAGATTGATGTTGTAGTAGGGCACTTTGTGTTGCAGCCAGGAAGGACATGTAAACATCCAGAAAATACAGAATGAGTGTTACCTTGATTTGAGGATATAACATGGTGGGACGGTATGTAATTTCAGTGATTCTGTATACTGTGATGATACAGCACTGTAGGCATTGTACTATGCCTAGTGGACACTTACAGCTGTATAGTATTATTAAAACTGTGCAGGATAGTTTAAGGATGCCCATCTTGTGAGATGGTCAGTTTCAAACACCTTTGAAGACAGGAAATGGTTTAAGTGCATTCCGCTTTTCGTAACATAATCAACAGGAAGTTAGAGAAGTCAGACTACCTTTTCCTTCTTTTTGTAGTTCAAGAATGAGATAAAAAATTGGTAGTCTGCCTCCCACTTCAAAATCTCACGTTTAATATGTGTAAACTTGAAACAGTCACGGGCCACATGAAGGACAGTGGGAAGTAGAAATACGTCCTATCCTTTACCAGTTGTGGTTCACTGACTGGAACTGAAGGTGATTAATGTCTGGAACTGGGTTCAAATAAGTGGGGAGGGAGACCATGGCCTATGCAGTACTCATGAACTTTTCCAGGGATAAGAAGCATATGAGATCGCTTATTTATACTTTTTATCTTAATTTGTACAGATGCCAAACACTTCACAGTCAACCTTAAATTAGCTGTCAAGTGAAAACCATGGCCAACCACAGGATTTCTGATACCTTACTGCTGTGGGTATTTATTTATCGTAAGAACTAGCTACGATCCATTATGTATGCTTCCTCAGAAATGCCAGCAGTAACCAAGTGGAGATTTGGTACCCAATTTGTAACTATAATTTTTCCCGTTAGAAGTCCGAAATTATGGAAGTAGCTACAGTACCTAAGAATCACTTCCGTTAATTTGAGAACACAGTAAACGCTCAACATAACGGACTTCAATAAACTGTAATTCACTTTTATCAGAATCGAGGAGCTACCAGACTAAATTCCTATATATTGAAAAAAGTCCGATAAAGCCAGAAGCAGTCGGACGGCCTGACCACTTCAGCTATATTCACCACAATAAGGTAAATAACAGACATGTCTATCAGTTTACAGCACAGTATTATTACATGATAGCCAACGGTCATACCACGTTGAGTACACCGCTTCCCGTCCGATCAGCGAAGTTAAGCAACGTTGGGTCTGGTTAGTACTTGGATGGGTGACCGCCTGGGAACACCAGATGCTGTTGGCATAACGTTCTCCCTACGTGTCAAGTGGGGTTGGTGGAGGATTAGTGCCCCTCCCTGTAAAACAATTAACTCTAAGCCATTGGCCACCCAGTTTGGGATACATGGCGTCTGGCAATGAATGAATGAATATATTATATGTTGGGTCTGGTTAGTACTTGGATGGGTGACCGCCTGGGAACACCAGATGCTGTTGGCATAATGTTCTCCCTATGTGTCAAGTGGGGTTGGTGGAGGATTAGTGCCCCTCCCTGTAAAACAATTAACTCTAAGTCCTTGGCCACCCCGTTTGGGATACATGGCGTCTGGCAATGAATGAATGAATATATTATACCATTTGATTATTGTAGTGATGGTACAAAACAGTAAAGTATTGCAATGGTGGTGAAAACTGTTTAAAAACCGTTGGTGCAATCCAGACTAATGTCTGATATGTCAGAAAAAGTCCGGGTTAAGGGATAAGTCCGGATGTCGATTTAATTGGAATTTCACATTTTTCGGAATGGCTTGGGCCCCAATTAGTCCATTATAGTGAGGTCTTGGTGTACTGTAATCTTCAGAGGCAAAATGATGCAAGGTACAGTACTGTGCAGTATATATTTTGACTAACAGGGTATGATAGGATAAGATGATATCAAACCTTTTACCATGAGGAGTTCTTAGTATGCTCAGGAAAGTGTCTGGTAGTAGTAAGATAAAAATGTGCAATAAATTACATAACTGATCTGAAGGGGAGACTATTCCTAATAACTTCACTTAGAAAAGAATAAAAGCATCTGGCAATAGCATGAAAAAGATAAGACAGCATTGTCTTGAAAGGTTAAAAGGTTGGCATGGTAATGACACGTCTGAAATTGTTATCACCATAAGAAGTACAACAGCACTTTACCTTTCCACCTTCTTAATGAGGTGGTGATCACAGCAAGATTGCGGAGGGTAACCATGTGACATCAGGAACTGTCTGCTGGGGGCGTCGGTTTCTGAACTTCGACATGACTGGGTAAGAAAAATAAAATAAAAAATGACTAAGTTCACACATTATAAAGGCTGAATAATTAAAAACATGCATTACCAGATTCGACCTGTCAGTAGCCTACTTTAAAATGGAGTTATATTAGTTACAAGCAATCAAGTAGGACCGTTTGAAGCTTTTAGGAACGGAGAATGGTGCACTGTACAAGCAGTATCATAATGTCTGACCTTTTTGGAAAGCAGAAAGGTTACTGCAAAGATACACAGAAGGGGCAGGTCTCGTAAATGTACCAGGAAGTATTCTGCACTGGCAATTTATTCCCCAGAGGATCACTGGACTACTGGGGCCTTATTTACAGCACAAGAATCGGGGCCCTAAGATACAGCTAACAGTGAAAAATTCGGAGGCAGACATTAATTAGGTAGGTAATGTGAACAAGATTTTCATGTGCTCTGTGCAGTGTTATAGGTTTTCTTTCGCCTAGCTGTCTTTCACAACAGTCAACAGCAAATAGTCCATGGAAGCATACTCCTTAATTTGGGAAAGTGATCTCAAGGCCAGAATGCGTTACCGTGGAGTACTACTGTTGATAGGAATAGTACTGGTATCGTACATGGTTACAGCTTGGTATTTTTAAACTGATAGAATTTCACCAGCAGATGTTTCATTCATGGGGATAGCGCCTAAATCACTTTTTATCCCTAGTGGTACCCAGGCCTGCAAAAATAACTGGATTTTACACACCACGAGTCTCCTAGAATCTGTGATTCTGATGAGCATTAGTTTTGAATCTTTGTAGACTACAAAACCGTCAGCTACGCTAGTCAGTTGTGTTTTTTTTAGGAGAATTGACAATCTACGTTACACCCTATGTTTATGTTGTCTTCATGATAAACGCACGTTGCATTAGGCTACCGTGTTTCCAGTACAGTACAAAAATAAAATTGAAGTGCTGAAAATTGGTAGTACGAACCCACAGTACGTGCCATTGATATAACATAGTAAGAACTGCATCCGGACACGGAAATGGTCATAAGAAGTAAAAAAGACTGCGGACATCATACAGAAAGCATGAACATCGCTGATACTCCAGTTAGCTTGAATTCCCCCTTAACGTGGAGGGAAATAGAGAAAATGTCGAGTGCAGCACAAACTTACCCATCCTAGGCAGATGCTACTTCATTTCAGTAATAATTTTCTAGGAGGATTTGTAAACTTATGTTATGATTTCGAGAATAAATGTGAGAACTCTATAACGTGATTCTCTTCTGAATACCTTAATCAATACATTGTGGGGAAAAAATGAAAGAGGCGAAAGAGGAATAAGAGTGATTAAGCTGACACACGTGACAAGTTTCTGATTTGATTCTTTATATCTCAAGATTATTTTATTCACCCTTGGATACTCAACTGAACGGGTTAGATACTGGAGAGAGAGAGAGAGAGAGTCCTCTGCTTAACAGGCCAAAAAGAATAGTTTTGTACTCATTTCTAATGAGTAATTCTCTCTCTCTCCCTCTCTCTCTGAAGAAGTGAAAAGATGAGTACAGTAGGCTACATTATTCCAAACAGGACAGCACACACACACACACACACACACACACACACACACACAGGTGCATAGATGTACCAAACAGATAATTTTGATGTATGCATAACTCAGTGGGCAGCAGACAAAACAATGTGTTGTGATGACAGAAGTCCATGTGCAACAAACTCGCACATACGTACTCACATACGCACATTACTTGCCTGACGCACACACGCACATTTGGGGCCGTTTATAAACTTTATTGGGCTGAAGTAGTCCAGACTGTTTTTATCTTCACCGAGACAGCAAACGCTTACAGAATGAACAGAAAATACATTAGTAGAAAACTCAAATCACATAAAAATGTAAAATGGAAGAGAGTCCTTGATAATGAAGTATGGATTCATCCCTATGGTTACGGTAAAGCATTAAATCAAAGGTATAAATTTTTTTTGACCCTCTGGGAAAGGGGGGGGGGGAATACATTCCCAGTATCCCTGCATGCTTGTAACAGGCTACCAAAAGGAGGTATCTTTCTTTTCCTCCAGTCTTCCCCCATTACTGTCCTGCTTTTCTGTCTACCTCTCTTGATATTTCCGTGTTCCAGTCTTTATTTTCCCCCTGCTTTTAGTGTCATATAGCCATATTATGGCTTCGTGCTAATTCTTCATCATTCTTTCTTTCCTACTCTTAAGTTGATGAAATACAGCTAATCAAAAAATGTGAGCTTTGCGACAATTTTGAAATACGTGTAACCTAAATGAATATAGCACAAGCAGATGAAAAAAGAGGGAAGCTCTACATTTCACTCGTTCCATCTCAGTGGTGTGAGAGATGGAAAAGGTAGCTGTTTTGCTTCGATGTCTAATAATTCGAAATCCAGTCATGTAATTTGTCAGTCCCGTTTTAAAAGTAGCAGTCGTCAAACAAAAGCTTTTCTATTCTTCTGATGATATACTGTAAATTAAGTAGGCTACACAAGTCACCTCAAAATTCTTGCCCTTCGCGGAGCCATTAAGAGGATGAACTAAATTACGACAGGGGAATAGCTGAAGTATTTAGTTGAGATCAAGACCTCTAATCATGCAGCTGAGTGCTTATAATAAAATATTCCGATAGCTCTAGTCTGATTACGACAGAACGATAGAACAAAGTGTATGACAGTCCGTATGACATACTGCTTAATTTGATAATGCCAGTAAAAAAAAAAAAAAAAAAGTTACATAATAGACGCGTTATGCTAATTTTGATTTCTTCCGATGTTTATCCGTGAATAAGTAGGCATATTATAACATTTTTATTGATCTCATTAAAATGTTGTATGTTATTTTCTATTATTACGCCATCTGTCAGAGCATTTTCCATCAATGGAAGCCTTTGACATTTCGTTTCCGCGCCAAGTCCTACTTTCAATCCTTCAAAACTCGCAATTGTAATTAAATTGCAAGAGAAGGATTCCAGTAGCTTATACCTCGCCACTGTCGCAACTCTGATCCTATTCCGGAGCAACGCAGGAGTAAGGGAAATGAGATAAGCATGAATTTCATGGAAATTAATCTGCATAGTGTCTTTATGGTAAATGACTCTTAAAGAGCATACTATATATATGTCTTGCAACCAAGGCAAGTCGTTAGTTTTGCTACCTGACAAGGATATGCTGGAAAACAGAACCAAACACAGGGACAGGCACCTGACATCATTCTCCCTTTATTGTTCACCATAAGAGCATATTTGAGTGTGTACGTTACATACAGTATTGATATAAAGCATAAGTCAAAACACTCTACGATACAACATTAGACTCAGATGAAACTGGGTATAATATTGAATGCTGCGCACGTGAAGCCAGACGCCACCCCCTGCGCAGCTCAGTTCTCCTCCATGGAGCAGATGTCAGGGGCAGGCCCATTCAGCTAGCCAATATTTACGTGAATATTCAGTATTAGTTAGCGTGTTATGTATCGCTGTAACCTAATAAATATACCTTAGTAGACAGAGAACATTTTGACATAGGTGAGAAGGTGCAACATAGCCAGGATTCCAAAATGTGTCGTCTTAAAAAATGACGGTCTAGTGAAGATGGAGGGGAAAATGGCCGCCCAAACTTGAGTTCGATTCATGGGTGTTTGATTTCAGTTTTAGTCTTACTTCTAACTTTGTGCATCGGCGTCCAGAAGAAAGAAGACCCAGCACCATGGACAACGCGCCCTCGACCAGCGCAGCGGCTCCAGCGCCCCAGAACAACCCTCCACCGAAGGTAGATATGATCGAGATAGTTGTGTGTACCGTAGGGAGGCCATGTTGGGGTGGGTCCAGCAGGTGGATCTAGGAGTGGGGTCAAGACAGAGTTGATTGTGGTTAACTCCGGGATATTGTATGCTTGAGAGGGTGGAGCTGACGTTTATTGGGTAAGGTGAAGGTAAGAATCGGGATTGGGTGATCAGTTCTAGTTCAATATGGGGGTAAGCAGAAGTACGGTCAGGTGCAGGAAGGGGGCCAATATGTGGGTAGTTAATTCTGGGTTATTTGGTTGGAAGTGTGGAGGAGGCTCAGGGGTTAGAGTAGGTGGTGGTGAACTGAGGGATTATTTGGGGGTTAGGGTGTGGTCATACTGGGCCCCAAGGTAAGGGTAAAATGAGGTCAGGATTTTGTGTGATAAAAGTGACAGATGGAGGGAGGCAGATGAATGACAAAAAGTTGAGTCTTGTTTTTTTGTTAAGGAAAGGGTTTTACTATATGTGTGGGAATTTTTAAAGGTATAATTTTAGACTAATCAAGAATTTTGGATGGGTTAGTATGGACCATGGGATATTTGTATTGGGGTTGTGTGTGAAAGATGCCACATAATTCATCATTGTCGTAACCCAGCTTTTTAAACTTAAATACTTTATCTACCATTTAAGCCGAGTACAGAACCATGTTCCCCATTCAGTCCAGTGATTATTTAGGCCTGTTTTATTTTTAAACCATACTTGCTTACTTTTTCCTCAAGATTTTACTCATTGTAGTAAGGATGTAATGCATTAATGAGATTAGTGAAGATGATATAAAACTCTCCAGTTTTATGATGAGGCATTTGGAAAAATCCAATGGATCACAATTTATCGTAGGTGAAACTGCAGGAGAGCTCCCATGCATAGACTTTACAGTTTCTGTACTTTTTTATTTTTCTTAGTATTTTAACTCATTTAGGGGTTTTGTATGATATTTAATTGTATCTTCTGTTTTCTCTTATTTTCCTTCTTCTAAATGTTTTCACTCTGCAATGTGACTTAGTGCCAAATGGCCTTTGTTACCTGGTACTACCTTTTCATTTCACTTATCTGCACTTTTTTTTTTTTTTTTTTTTTTTTTTTTTTTTTTTTTTTAAGTAATCTGTAATGTAATTATCACTTAGCTTCAGAATAGCATATGATTTTTTCTCATTAAACTGCCATGCCACGTTGAGTACACTGCTTCCCGTCCGATCAGCGAAGTTAAGCAACGTTGGGTCTGGTTAGTACTTGGATGGGTGACCGCCTGGGAACACCAGATGCTGTTGGCATCCCTACGTGTCAAGTGGGGTTGGTGGAGGATTAGTGCCCCTCCCTGTAAAACAATTAACTCTAAGCCCTTGACCACCCCGTTTGGGATACATGGCATCTGGCAATGGATGGATGGATGGATGATAGCTTTAAAAAGTTGCAGAAAAGCATAATACTGACGATATCAATTGATCCTCAAGTTTTCTTTGCAAACCTTGGCAAAAGACCATTGCCCCCCAGAAATAGACCCTGAAGCCTTTGCCCAGAGTCGGACTCATAAAAAAAAGAAAAGAAAAAATGCGGCCATTGGCCATGTCGGACTTTCAAGTTAATGTGGCTCTGAAGTCAATCCGTCACTTATCATTCGTCCCCACTAATCCAACCAAACATGACAACCTAACCAAATTCATGCAGACCTGACAGGTTAATGTCAACTAACTACCTGAAATGATTTGGGGACAGATGAGTTGCGGGGCCGAATCAACCCATTGCCTTCAATAGGACACCACTGTAATTATAAGTGCTTTTGAGTAACAAACGTAATATTTCTGCAGAATTTGGGTAGCATAAATGAATTATGCAGCATGAAAGGTAGTCCATTATAAAAATGTTCATCTTTTATAAATGGGAGCTTTCCTGCAGTTTGTCCTTATCTTATAATTGTGTCAGTTATAGCACGAATTCTTGGGGATATACATTTGACTAAGGGTCATCCACCCAACAGAGCCTAAAAATAAGTTTCCAGCTCATGTAAACTGGTTGCTTTTTCACAACACTGCAGTTCATTTGCTGTTTATCACCAAATATAAGCCTAAAAACATTTCTGACTCATATGGTAAACTAGTTATTTCACTGCTGCCTGTCCCTTGCTGCTTGAACTCCAACACCACACTATTGTTCCATCACTGATGCTAACACATCCGATAATGATGTGTGCAAGTGTCATCTTGGAACAAACAAATGGCTGTAGGGTTGCATGAGGGCGATTGTAGAAGCAAAAATAATGATCATATATTGACCAGCAAGGCTTCGTATGTGATTGTAATCATCATATGGTATGTGAAAATGTTATCATAATACGAAAAAAGATTGTAACTTTTTTGTCATCATTTAAGTGATTCACCGCATAGTGGTTCATCGTATAATGAGGCTCTGTTGTAGTAGTATTTTTGTGCCTTTAACTCCTGTAGTTTTTTTTTTTTTTTTTTTTTATGTGTCCGACTCTGGGCATAGGCTTCACAGCCTGCTTCCAAGACCCAGTAGCCCTCCTACATACTTCACACCTCTACATGTCACCACTTCGGCGGTAACACCCACCGTCCATACTGAATACATGCTAGGGCTGTCTCATACAGGACTGGTGTATTGGTATTAGCGGGGGTACTTTTACGACATGTTGGCGGGTCTTCTGGTAGATCAGTAAAGTCTGATTTTTATGAAATTCAAATCCTTAAACTTTTCCCTGCCCCAGCGGGATTTGAACCCGGGTCCGTTAGGACCGCAGGCCACCTCTCTACCGATTGAGTCACCACTATTGTATAGTGCAGTATTTTACATTACTGACAATGGTATGGAATATTGTCTGTGCTTCTACCTTGGCAGTCCTTGCCAGTTGCATACGTAACTTCATTTTTATATTTTTGCATACTGTACAATATATTCCGGGTAAACCCTTAACCTTTAGCTGCTGGGTGGTGGTTGGAGCTGTCAAAAAGTTGGTGACGTGGTGGCACCGGGTGTTGGTAGGAACCGCTCTTGTTTTCCTGGCACAGTTTGAAGTGGCCGCCGCTTTATGTCATGGCCGTCGCTTTATGTCAGCACCAAAAGCTTGGGGGAGACTCCCACCAGCCCGCTCAACCATACCTCAGTCGTCTCTGTGATTTTGTCAGGTATAGGATGATCTTTTCTTAACCTTTCTCGTCTGATTCTGTTCCTGCCTCATGTGGACTTTAGCCTCATCTGCCCCTGCCAAACCTTTTTCCAAGGATACTAGGAAAGGACTCGGTGACGGTGCCATAGGGCGTGTGTTTGACACCACCATGTCTGGTTTCTCTAGTAATGGAGAAGTTATCATGTTGAGAGCAAAACCATAGTCGAGGCTGTAGGCAGACGCACGGACACAACCTGTTCTCGCAGCGAAAATCTGCCCGGCATCCAGGGGTTAAGGACATAGGAGGACCTTAAAAAAAATAATAATAATAATAAAAAAAAAAGGTTATCTCAGAATTGATTCAATGACTTTGTAAAGGTGTACCGTACGGAACTGCCTTTTTGAGTATGAAGAGAGTCCATCAATAAACAAGGAAAATATGCTTATGGAAGGGATAGGTTAGGTTAGGAAAAGTGTGGTTAGGATAGCATAAAATAAGTTACCATGTTGCATTAGGTTAGGTTAGGATATATATGTATATAAGGTTGGGTTTTAAAAATTTAGGCTAGGTTTGAGTAAATAGGCACTGATAAGGGTGATTTTGATCAAAAACAGCATTCTGAAATGGCATCAGTGTGTCTTCAGGCACCTCAAGATGACATTGGTCTGTCTTTAGTGTCGAAAGGGATTATAAACAAACACTGATTTTTAAACAGTTTTCACCAATTTAAAAAAAATATTAAATGCAATCAGAAAATACTCAGTCCCATGAAGAGCTTAGGTTAAAAAAAAAAAAAAAAAAAAAAAAAGTGGTCCTATGTCTCCTTAAGTATTACCCAGTATATTTGGATAATATCCTTATCATTTTGGAATGAAGTCAAAGTCCTAAGCATAGGAATATTGTTGGTGGGGGATGGGGAACTTCTATCCATTTGGATTACCATACAGTTTTAAAATTGTTTTACATTAGGGGATAGGAGTTGGAGATGGGACAGCCTGATGGTGGAGTACAGGGTCACTTTTAATGCGAGGAAAAAGGAACCAAAGGCCAGGAGCCCTCAAATTGTTCCCTCCAAGAAAAAGCAAAAACCAGATATGGTAAGAGAGAGCCAAATTCAATATCTGTTCATTTCAAGATGCCTGGACATACTGCGTTCATTTGAAAGACTGGAGATCATAGGCAGTAGGAAATACAGACAGAGGGAGACAGTTCCAGAGTTGACCTGTTTCTTACATGAAGGACTGGGACATGTAAGAGATTTGTTGTCACCTCTTCTGCGATCAAAGCGTCTGGCGATAAACCGGCACTGTTAGATAGATAAGCACTGTCAGTGCTGACCAGGCTTACCTCAAAACAGGACAAAATCAAGCCATAGCATACCTGTGTTGAATTCTCCAAGGTCCATAACATTGATATTGTGCAGCATCATCTTTTGCATGAAGATGAACTCTCCCAGCGAGCTGCTTAGCTAGATATGGTACAGTAGTTTAAATACCATAGCCAAGTATATCTTGGCCAGCTGATAAGATCAGCTTGCTGTAAAACCTCGTGACTGGTAACAGTTACAGAAGTACTAGGTATGCAGTATATTTCCTATGGGACTGTAGAGGACTTTGCCACATTGAAGCATCATATGGGGTATTGCTGGGGTGAAGCACCCTGCATATAAAAATCCATAGGGAGCTACAGTGAAGTGCCACTGGGGATTCACTAGAGTGTAGCATCATGTGCGTGAAACTTCTTAGAGTAGCTAAGTCTGACCAACCAGGTCATTCCTACTGATGCATGATGATCTAAAAATGTGATTGGAATGGGCTTTGCTGTGTTGGCATTAAGATGGCATAGTGAGTAATCTGAGAAACATACCGGTACTGTATGGTACTTTACCCAAAGTTTTATGTATGATATATTGTACTGTATTGCCATTCATGACATAAACATAGTTGATGGTAATTTAGGCCTTGTCATGTACTGTATATACAGTAGCTGTTTCTTTGAGGAAGGTGGATTCGGTACTCTATCATTAGCATGAGTGTACAAAGTTGAAAGTAGAGTGACACAAGGAAGAAAAGTAGCTGGTGCAGTGAAGGCCTTGATAAGAAACAGAGGCTTGAGTGTTGCAGCTGCACAAGGCTTACATGAAGGAGTGTTAGTGCCATCTTTAACATATGGATGTGAGACTGTGGTGTGGCGTGAAAATGAAAAGTTAAGAGTGAGAGCAGTGGAGATGGGACTGCTGAGGATTGTATGTGGAGCACAGAGGGTGGATATGATACGAAATAATGTGATTCGTGGTAGATGTGTACAGTAGTGTGGAAGTCGGTGGACAAAGAATCGAAGAGTGTGTACTGAGATGGTATGGGCATGCGGAGAGAATGGATAACTATAGAGTGGTGAAAAAGGTATATCTGAGTGAATTTGAAGGAGGGAGGAGACAAGGTAGACCAAGGAAAAGGTGGAGAGATATGGTGGATGAGTGTGTGAGGAAGAGACGTTTGGAAGTCGGTGAGGCTAGGGAACTGACAAGAGATCGAGCTGGCTGAATAAATGTTATGAGAAGTGCATGATCAGGGATTTGGCACCCCTTTTTAACGTGACATCGTCTGGGTTGACTTAACCTAATCAGATACGTTTATGTGAAGCTACAGAACATGATGAATGTTTTTGGCGTAGCTATCCAGTAGAGCCAGGATTCCAGGGACTTGAGTGATGAGTGAATGGAAGCGTGGCCCATTGGATTGGGCAAATTTGGGCTGTCTGGACATTGCTGCTCCTCACCCTGCCCTAGGGTGTGAAAGGAAGTCCAGATGATGATGATGATGATGCTGTACAAAGTTTGATTTGTTGGTAAATTACCCATATACTGTACTGTACAGTATAGTACAGTACTAACATTGTAATACAAAACTAGACATATCATGAAGCCTTTTGTTGTGGAGAGTTATGAACTCAAAGGAGTTGAGGCATTTAGTGGTCATGGTAGGACTGGTTTCAAGAGGCTAGTAGAGAAACTGGTTTGTGGTAGTAGGTTCTTTTGCAACTTTGTGTGAGATGGGGTAAGGGATAGCTCTCACAGTTACTATACTTGTTATTTTCAGTTGTGAATATGACATGCTTCATTTATGTTTTGTAATGTACTATCACGATCCAAAGTTTCTCTACCCCCCTGAGTGGAGGAAGGTCGAAGCCAATGTTGAAGAAATGACGGGCCACCGAACACAGGCCAGTTCATGATGGAGGGGTTCACTAACCTGAAGCTTAGGATAATAAGAATCACCCAGATGAAACACACAAGCCTATTTATGAATCACAGTATCATGAACCATTATTAGTATTGTATACTGGCAGTGTCCGATCATCTGGTCTTGCTACAACCTTGGCTTCGACCTTCTTCCACTCAGGGGGGTAAAGAAACTTTGGATCGTGATAGTACCTGCTGTAACTCCCCCCCCCCCCACCCAACCTGTGTCAGTATTTTCACACATTATTGTACCACTGGTGTGAATTGTTTTCAGTAAGATGACCAGCTTATTCTGTGTACCATTCTGAAATTTTATTAGGTACCGGTAGCATAAGAAAGACCTGTTGTGATGAAGGGATTAGGAACACAGTATTCTCCATTAACCCCTTTAGCCTTGATTTTTAAATACTCATTCACCTTAGGAGAGATTGAACTGTAGAGGCTAGACACAGGATAGTCTTTATGAACTTCTTCAATACAAGAGGCCCTTCCAAGGCTGAATAAAATCATCTGATGGTAGGGTGATTAAAATGAAAAAGATAGGTTATTATATTGAGGTAGGGAGCCCTTTCTTCAGTACAGTGACATCTTTCATACAGCATTTGCAACAGTGCCTCCTTGTGATATTATCTTGCACTGAGAGGAATCATTGTGCTGAAGAGAATATTATGCATGTACAGGACTTTAGTGATGGAGCTGCGGTACTTTTACTGACGGACTGAGTGAAGTACAGTTTTTTAGAAATACGATGCAGTGCAGTGCTTATTTAAACGCTAGAGAATGATACATTTAATTCCTTGAATTTTTTGTCATTTTAGGAGATATTGTATATACAGTACTAGCATATATAGCTACCAGGTATATTCAGTTGCGCCTTGGTACCGTATGCAGTGGTGTTGCATCAAGTGAAAACTTATTGCATAATGATTTATTAGGTCGATATTGCTAACATGGGTTCAGTGGAGATGAGTAGGGGGGGGGTGGCAATGGCCACTTAAACTAAAATCTCAGAAAAATACATTTAGATTTGCCCTTGGCTCCTTTGGTAACACAACACTTTCCACTAGGAATAGCATTCTTGCCAGACATGATTTCCAAATCACTATCTATCTATCTATCTATTGCCAGACGCCTCAATCCCGTTTGGGGTAGCCACAAACAAATCGCCTCCAAGTCACCCTGTCCCCCGCCATTTCACTGCCCTGCTCCCAACTGACACACCCCTCTCTCATATACCTCTCCACCCCATCCCTCCAGCTTATCCTCGGCCTCCCCCTCCCTCTTCCCCCCTCCACCTCACTCACATACACTCTCTTCGTCAGTCTTTCACCCTCCATCCTCTCCACATGGCCAAACCACCTCAGTGTGTTTCTCATAACGCTTCCTATCACATCCACATCCACACCACAACGCTCCTTTATATCTTCATTCGTCAGCCTGTCTCTCCACGTGACTCCACAGGCTCCTCTTAAATAACTCATTTCCACTGCTCTCACTCTTGACTTGTGTCCTTCCAACAATGTCCAAGCTTCACTTCCGTACGTTAGAGTTGGTATCACAATACTGTCATGTAGTAACTTTTTCACTTCCATGCTCACTTCCCTGTTTCTTATCACTGCTTTCAAAGAACCAGCAACCTTTCTTCCCTGCTGTACCCTTTCAAGCACTTCACCCTCCAAACCTCCATCCTTACTCATCACACTACCCAAGTACTTAAACGTACTCACATTTTCCAATTCCTCACCATCCAACCTCGCTGTACATTCACTAACCTCACCTCTCTCAAAGACCATCACTTTACTCTTCCCTACATTCACCTTTAGATTCCGTTTCTTACACACTCTCCCAAACTCATCCACCAAGCCTTGCAGCTCCCCTTCGTCTTCACTCAACAACACAGTATCATCTGCAAACAACAGTACAGGGAGTTTCCAAATCACAAGTTTCAGTATTTTACACAAAAATGTTATCACTGCACATAGTATTGCACACTGTACCATTCATAGTGCCTTTGCACTGTTATATGGCAAAAGCAGTGGTGTTTCAATGGCCTTGCATGTGTGAAACAGAATGAAAAGGAGACAATCACAATGAATGTAAACACTGAGAGACCATTATGGCTCAAATGTTTGACTGTGCACTTGCATGGGAGGCACTGTGTATGTGCAGGATTGTCGTACATGGCCACCGCAGTTATTGTATAAATGAATTTTGCCATTGTTATCTTGAAACTGGAAATAACTTTTAGTTTGTTTCTCTGTCATTTTACTGTAACGCATACCAAACTGACATATCGAGGCCTGACTGTATGTGGTATGCATGCAAGTATTTAATTCCGGTAATGTTACTAAAGGATTGAGTAGTATACAGTAGCTAAGAGATACTGTAGGATGCCATACTGTACAGTACTTGGGTAGAGGTTAGAGGTGATGCATTTGACCCATTGAATAGCAACCTTTATTTAGCTTTTGCCTCCAACCAACTGATGATTGTTAACTAGCTAACTTAGGAAAGATCTTTAGAAGTGAAGGGGTTAATTGAGGCCATGTCTAGCACCCTCTGGTTCAGATAGTCACCCCTGCTGATTACAAACATCCAGTGACAGCTGTAATAAAATACTGTATTTGTTCTTAGGCTTAATGTATTTCTATTTGGCACCATACAGTATATAGTCACTGCCAGACAATTTTATTCAGCTTAAGGGAAGATCTTTTGTATTGAAGGGGCTAATGAAGGCTGTATCTAATCCTTCCAGTTTAAAAAGTCTCATAACCAATAATGTCATCAAGTATAACAAAAATAACAGACCTAGCTAATTATAGGCTATAGTCATTAAGTCTTGTTGGAACTATGTATAAAAAAGCAATTTGAAGTGAAAGAAAATGCATTGCTGTGATGATAAATAAAATTTGTAATTTGAAAGACCATAACAGTATGGTGTGATGAAAGGCAGTAACTGCAGGTTAATGAAAGGAAGTAGAGAATATACAGGGAGTCATGTATTACAGAGATGAAAAATCTCCTGTTTTTTAAGGCATGGAGATGTGTTAGCTCTATATGGTAACTTAGCACTGTTGAAGCTACTATAGTAGCTTACCAAACAGGCACTCATCATCATAAGTCAAGGTTGTGTTCCAAAATATCAACTTTAATGTATACATAATATATATATATATATATATACAGTACTTGGTATTGTAAATTAACACTGGAGCTCTTATATATGACTTGGGTGTTATCGGAATAAAACCTGTATGGACCACAAGAGGGTTAGATGCTGATGAATGAGCTTTGTACTGTAGTTAATATGGTAATGGAATTGTCAAAGGCACTCTTTCTGTTGTGTAGTGTGGATGTATCATTAATAGTGAAAGTGAAGATCAGTAATTACAACTTTCTGTTTAACGTGAACATAGCCTATTGTAGATGGTGTGGGGATGGTGAACAATGCCATTGTTTGTATTGATGGTTTGAGTGCCCCAGTGGGAATGAGGATTCAGCCATGTAAGTTAACCAAAGTCCCAAGAGGTGACTGGAGGCTTTTTGATCATGAAGTGCCACTGAGAGGAGTAGGAGTGGTCATCTACCAGTATTGGACTGCAGTAGTTTACTGGTGGGCCCCTGCATCTCAAAAGTGGGTGGCTAATATGAGAATGGCTGCTCCAGTTTGTATGTGTGTGGGGTTGTGGCAACCTTTGTACATTATTGACAAAAGTTGTCACTGATTCTGCACCAAAATGAACCCTTTCATTGTAAGAGAGTTAATTCAAAAGAGCAGAGAACTGCATTTCTTTGGCTGTGGTTTAAGCACAGGTAGGAGTTGGTGTGGGCCTGATGGTGAGAAGGATTAAGTGGTTTTGGTCAGAGATGATTATTGTTGCTCAACCTTGTTCTGCCAGACACTTGCCCCTGTAGGGTTGTCCATAACTTCCTTACACCATTGATGCTGTGTCTGCATCTTAGTGTAACATGTTCTGTGCAGTACTGTGTTGTGTGTGTTATGTTGTATGGGCCTGTTCTACAGGCATGGCACATGTTTCTGATTCCACCCAACCCAGATCTGAGTTGATAATTTTGGAGGGCCAGGTGATGTCCTGATCTATTCAGTCAGCCCTGATGGATGGATGATGTCAGCAAGGAGGGAAGAGGGGCATGTGGCATAGTGCTCTGATCAGGGTGTTGCATTGCCCTGCACTTGAAGTTAGTATGGTATATATGTACTGGTAGGTGTTTCGGCGTTTGTTAGTGTAGGAATGTTTGGAGGTTGAATGTTGTTGATCTGGATCTGGTAATGTTTGTGAGGTGATGATTTTGTGTGCCAAGTTGTATTGTGTTGCTCTGTCGCATAATGACAGGTGTTTTTAGCACAGGCTGTCACTTAGAATTGTGTGCTTCTCATATCGAGATCTTCAAAAGGGAAGACACGGTTTTAGAGTGTAGCCTGTGGGTTATGGAAGTAAGGTCTTGGGACCAGGCTGTGAAGCCTATACCCAGAGTTGAGCACAAAAAAAAAAAAAAAAAAAAAGGATGCAGTCAGTGTTGATATGTAGAGTGTTGTTGTTTATGGTCTGTAAGGTGTTCTAGTGAATGGTGAATAGGATGGAAGGCCATGCCAGGGAAGCATTGGACATCAGGTGTTCTGATATATCGTTTGTCAAGTAGGGAGAGAGGAGGTTTGGGTCAGGACTGATGACAGCTTTCAAGGACGGCTGTACTTGAGACTTCCATCCTCGTTTGATTCATAGCAGTCCCCAGTGTGTTATATTATTGCAGCCACTGGACAGTTATATTCTGCTTTAGAGAAAGCTGTAGTGTTTAAGAATTTTATAAAAGCTGTATTTAATCTCTCCACTTCAGAAATTTTGCCTTGAGCTGAATATAATCATCAGGCGATAGTAAGAATAAAATGAAACTTCTTTTACATTTGCTTAAAAAATTTTCTGATGCATTTCCATCTGTACATTTTGTTACAGTGGATGAACTGCTTGAAATTGTTGTCTAGTATTACTAGGTTGAAAGAATGTTCATCCTCTGAGTGAAACAAGTTAAAATGAGAACTCTGTGACACATTTGATTAATGCTGCAAGATTGAACTTATTAATCATATACCATTCATGGAGCTGTCTGTAGCTAGTGGACAGGAAGAAGAGCAATATTTTTCCCATAGGTTATTTTATTTTTCAGTAAGATCTGAAACAGGTTTATTTGGTCTATCAGAGAAATGTTATGTCTTGGTATATGCTGTATCAAACCTAACAGTTTTTGTTGGCTTTTAAGAAGAGTGTATGGTATGTTAAAATATTCTATCTATCTATCTATAGCCCGACTCCCTAATCCTGCAAAGGGTGGCCACAGACAAAACGCCTCCAAGTTGCTCGGTCACCCACCATTTGACTGCCCTCCCACCAACTCACTCCCCCCTCCCTCATATACCTCTCAACTCCATCCCTTCACCTCATGCTGTATATTAAACTAAGGAATTGTTTAACATAGTAAGTGAAAGTAATATAAGTGGCTGGGGAATGGCTGGCAGAAGGAGGGAGATAAGAGGGGAGGAAGAGATCAGTAGGATGGAAGTAATGGAAGCAAAGAAAGTCAAAATGGGGAAAAACACAAGAATTGATGGAGTGTGTGGTGAAATGCTTAAAGCACTGGGTAGAGATACAGTAGCTAGTAGGATGAATATGGGAAATGTGCAGATTGGCCGGGAGAAAGGTGAGAGCCCTGGAGGAATGGAAGTCAGGTATAACTATTCCCCTGTACAAAGGAAATGGGAAAAAGAAGTGTGTGGTAATCATAGGGGCATTTGTCTTCGTAGGGTAATAGGAAAAATATGTGGTAGGATGTTCATTGACAGAGTTAGGGAAATAACAGGAATTAGTTGGAGAAGAACGTGGAAGTTTCAGGAAGGGAAGAGGTTGTGTAGATCAGATATTCTTCCTCAGGTGTTTAGTGGGAAAGTTGCTGGAGAAGAAAAAGAAGTTTTATGCTGGTTTTATGGATTTAGAGAAAGCATATGACAGGGTGGATAGACAAGGAATGCGGAAAATATTAAAAATATATGGAATAAATGGGAAGTTGTTGAATGCTGTGAAGAGTACAGGGTATGTGTGATGGTGATAGGGCTGCAATGCATATGGATGGCAAACTGAGTGAATTTTTCTGTCTGAATGTTGGATTGAAACAGGGATGTGGTATGTCTCTATGGTTGTTCAATTTGTATAGCTATGGATGGAGTTATATATAAAAGAGATACCGTTCAAGGCTGGACAGTGAATGTTGGAGGGCCCTAATGAGAGAGGGCAGTGTTTGGAAATTTCTTGTACATTATTGTTAAGTGATGATGAAGGGGAACTGTATGGCTTGGTGAATGAGTGTGGGAGAGTGTGTAAGAAACGAAATCTAAAGATGAATGTAGGGAAGAGTAAAATTGTGGTCTTTGAGAGAAATGAAGTCACAATCCACAGTGAGGCTGGGTAGAGAGGAAATGGAAAATTTGAGTACTGTGTAGGTGGGGGTGCTCACCATCCACTCACTTGATGTAGTGCTGCTTTGGGTGTCTACCCATTCCTCTCTTCCATACTTCCTCTTCTGTCTTTCTTTCCTTCACTTTTTCCTTTTTCTTCTGCCTGTGGGTGACTTTACACTCCCAGTTCTGTCTGTCTTTCCTTCATTCTTTCCTCTTCCTTCTGCATATGGGTAATTCTACACTGATTGACAAACCAAATGGTTTCCTGGACACCAGGAAACCATTTAGTACACTGGGTGGTACCCATATAACCAAATTATGGTGCCTGGTGGTCTAGTGGGTAATTAAGGTGCTCCAATTGGATTAAGCCTGTGTGGGTTTATATCCAGGGGGTGGTTGGGGTTTATTGCTCACTTAATGCCACTCAGGGATGAGTGAGGCTGGTCACTCTCATCTTAAATGTCAGGACCAACTTGCCTAGCCCTGGGTTCCTACGCTCCTCATGGGGCGACATAGGATTGGATGATGGATGGATGGTAGTGCAGTGATTAAGGATGGAAGTTTGGAGAATGAAGTGCTTGCAAGGGTAAAACAGAGAAGAATGGTTGCTGGTTCATTGGAAGTAGTGATAAGAAATAGGGAAGTGAGTGTGTAAGTATAAAAGTTGCTGTATGATGGCATTGCAATACCCACTCTAACATATGGAAGCAAAGCTTGGACCTTGTTGGAAGGACAAGTCAAGAGTGAGAGCAGTGGAAATGAGTTATTTGAGAGGAGCATGTGGAATTACATGGAGAGACAGACTGACAAAATGAGAAAATGATGGAGCATTGTGGTGTGGATATAGATGTGACAGAAGCCATTAGAAGTACATAGAGGTGGTTTGACCATGGGGGGAGAGAGAGAGAGAGACTAACGAGGAGATTGTATGTGGGTGAGGTGGAGGGAGGGGGATACCAAGGATGAGATGGAAGGATGGAGTGGAGAGGTACAGTACCATATATGAGATGGGGGGGTATAAGTTGGAGGGAGGGCATCAAGATGTCAGGGGACAAGGCGACATGGAGGCAGTTTGTTTGTGTCCACCCCTTATGGGATTAAGGCATCTGGCTGTAGATAGATAGAGACTTATAAGATATTCTTGATTGTCATCTTGTACACTATTAGACATGGGTCATTATAGCATATAATAAAAAATAATTAGTAACCAGTGCCAAACATGTTACAGTAAAAGTAGTCATTGCTGCTAAGTTGCAGTGCATTCTCCCAGATCCTTCCTTATCATATTGTGCTGTACAAGTAGGTGATATATTACTTTATGATATTTTACTTTATGATAGTCAGGGTAGGACAGTGGATGTTGGAGTGACCCTAATGAGAGAGGGCAGTGTTTGGAAACTCCCTGTACTGTTGTTTGCAGATGATACTGTGTTATTTTGTGAAGACGAAGAGGAGCTAGGTAGATGAATTTGGGAGAGTGTGTGAGAAACAGACCTAAAGAATGTAGGGAAGAGTAAAGTTCGGTCTTTGAGAGAAATGAAGTCTGTGGAAGTACAGTGAGGTTGGATGAGGAGGACATGGAAAATATGAGTGCATTTAAGTACAGTACTTGGGTAGGGGGATGAGTCAGGATGGAAGTTTGGAGGGTGAAGTCCTTGAAAGGGTACAACAAGGAATAAAGGTTGATGGTTCCTTGAAAGCATTGATAAGAAACAAGGAAATGAGCATGGAAGTGAAAAAGTTACCGTATATGACAGTATTGTGATGCCAACTCTAACGTGTGAAGCTTGGACTTTGTTGGAGGGACAGAAGTCAAGAGTGAGAGCAGTGGAAATGAGTTATTTGAGAGGAGCCTGTGGAGTCACATGGAGAGACGGACTGACAAATGAGGATATGAAGGAGTGTTATGGTGTGGATGTGGATGTGATAGGAAGCGTTAGGAGAAACATATTGAGATGGTTTGGCCATGTGGAGAGGATGGAGAATGTGCAACTGACAAGGAGAATGTATGTGAGTGAAGGGGAGGGGGGAGAGGGAGGGGGAGGTCAAGGATGAGATGGAGGGATGGAGTGGAGAGGTATATGAGAGAGGGGGGGTGTGAAGTGGGAGCAGGGCAGTGAAACAGCGGGGGACAGGGCAACATGGAGGCGATTTGTTTGTGACCACCCCTTATAGGATTAAGGCGTCTGGCAATAGATAGATAGATAGTCAGCTGGAACATCATTCTGTTGTCTTTTTGATTGGTCCTTAAAACTTTTTGAGTGTTTTGTGCTCCATTCATGTAATGTAAGAACTACATGTTGTTGCATTGTAATAGCTTCTCTTTACCGGTAAAGCAACATCCATGATTGATTAAACTCAGAGTAGGCCTGTGTTTTGCTTTATTCTGTGTTACTGCCTTTAACTTCCAACCCAGTAACTTATGGTTTGTAGATAAGTTAAGGATTCCAGTGCAGATCATTAGGAAAATAACGCAGGTTGTGGAGTTGTAGATGAACTGCAGCATTGTAGAAATAGTACAGTACTATATTTGACATCAGGATTTGGTACAGTTGGATTATGACCAAACTGCAGTACTGTACACTACACCTAGATGTTGATGGGAAGGGTAGTGATGTTAAGGGCTGTTGAATAGCCAATGAGAGAAATGTGAGAGTTACTGGTCTTTAAATAAGGTACTGTAGGCCTGTATTCCTGTCCCACCTACATGGTTTCTGATTGCTTACATTCTAAACTGCCATTACAACAGTATTCACTCTAAGTCATCCATGATCATATTTTTGTTCAAGGGGACAGGAAGACAGTCCTATATACTAGTTTGTGTTGAATTAGTAATATGAGCTCTACATGATGGGAATAACTGTTTTTGTCACTACCAAAGCATTTCAGTTAGTAACCTTGCTCTCGTTAGTTATCACGAGGATGCATATTGGACAGTTTTCTTGGTAACTCTGTATGGTAGATGGATCATAATAAAGTTATCATCATCTGATGCCTTGCGTCCTCGTGCAATCCCCCAAGCAGGGGATGACTGTGACAGAAACACCTCTAGGCTACCTAATCCAAACACACCTGTTTCTCTCTCTAAAACATTTTTCTTCATTTTCTTTTATTAGTATATTGATGCACTCTGCTTCCCTTACCAACACTATGCTTAATCTCGCTTTCACAAACTTTCTGGCATCCTATATTTGTGCATTCTTCATTATAACCATACTTTTTTTTTTTTTTTTTTGACATTAGGACAGTTATACTATACATGGGTGGTTTAGGGAAACATGAATTAGTGGTAAAGGTTTATTCCTGATTGGTGTCACCCAAAGGTTCTTTCAGAGGAATGAATTCATTCAGGGTAACCTGACCTAAATAGATATGCCATGTCAGATTTTGAGGGATTTATTGAATCTGGTAGACTTTTGCATAAGGGCAGTTAGCCTGAGTGAGTTCATTCCTCTGAAGAAGCCTTTTGGCCAAACTGGTCAGGAATAAAACTTTGACTCGTGTTTCCCTGCACCACCTCTGTATTGCTTTTTATGCACTCTGTAATCCCGAATCTCATTCTTAAAGCTCCTTCTTCCAATCAATAACACCGATAAATTTTGCAGTTCCTGACACACTCAATCCTTCCCATAGCTACCTGTAGGCAGTAGGCTAAAGCCTGTCACAGATTTGAAATTAAAAGAATTGACATTGCATATCTACTGGGTATGTAGCTAATAAAATATGTACCATACCAGGTATTGTAAAAATCTTTAGTGAGTGATCTTGTCACTTAGAAATTGCACCAGTGAGTGATCTTGTCACATAGAAATTGTACCAGTGAGTGATCTTGTCACATAGAAATTGTACCAGTGAGTGATCTTGTCACTTAGAAATTGTACCAGTGAGTGATCTTGTCACTTAGAAATTGTACCAGTGAGTGATCTTGTCACTTAGAAATTGTACCAGTGAGTGATCTTGTCACTTAGAAATTGCACCCACCCGCATTTTTAAATTTATTCATATAATACCCTGCCTCCGTCATGATGCCATCTTGGACAGTATGAGTGATGTTACATTGGACTTATGGATGAGGTAGATCAGGTTTGATATGATCTCTGCTTACTGGTATGCTTATGTGAATATAGTATATATAGCTACAGTACCAGTAGGATCTGTGGATATGTTTGTATAATGTACCATATGATACTTGGAAAAGCTGCTTAGCCCCCACAACTTGAGTATGTACTTTTATGTTTGTGTTACCACTGGGTGACTCTAGACTGAGTGAGAAGCCAAATGGTTTCCTGTACACCAGGAAACCATTTACTATGCTGGGTGGTAACCATACATATAATCAAATTTTGGCATCTGGTGGTTTAGTGGGTAATTGTGGCGTTCCAATCTGATTGAACCGATGAAGATTTATATCCAAGGGGTGGTTGGGGTTTATTGCTCAGGTAATGCCACTCGGGGATGAGTGAGGCTCATCTTAAATGTCAGGACCAACTTGCCTAACCCCGAGCTCCTACGCTCCTCATGGGGCAACGTAGCATTGGATGATGGATGGGTGGATGGTTACCACTGGAGAATTTCATTTGGCTTTACGAAACTTCTCAGAATGATGGGATTTAGAGTTCATCTTCAACAACCCCTCAAATACAAGAGACCTTCCTAAAGTTGAATGAAATGGTATAGAGGTAGCTAGAATTAAAAAACATTCTTAGGCTGAACGGGCTAAGCCAAAATGATGTAAGCCAAAGTTATTAACTTCTGCAACTTTGGGGAAAATTCATTTGAGATTGGATTTCACTTGATTGATCATACCAGCCTTCATCCACCTCAAGCATTATCATCTGACAAATTTTTTTTTTTTTTTTTTTTCACTCGGGTATTTTATTCATGGTAACATCATCAGGTTGCTGGGTCATTGAAAGCATTAAGAGATAGAGAAGTGAGCATGGAAGTAAAAAAGTCTTTGCATAACAGTACTGTGATCCCCACTCTGGTGTATGGAAACAAAGCATGGACCTTGTGGGAACGATGCAAGTCGAAAGTGAGAGCAGTGGAACTGAGTTGTTTGAGAGGAACATTTGGGATTACAGTACATGGAGAAACAGACTGACAAATGAGGAAGTGAAGGAGCATTGTGGTGTGGATATGGATGTGATAGAAAGCATTAAGAGAAATGCATTGCAGTGGTTTGGTCATGTGGAGATGATTGAGAGTAAGAGACTTACTAGGAGAGTGTATGTGAGTTAAATGGAGGGGGGGAGGGGGGAAAGATCGAGGATGAGATGGAGGGATGGAGAAGAGATGTATATGAGAGAGGGGGATGTAAGTTGGGGGAAGGGCAGCGAAATGGCAGGGGGACAACGTGGAGGCTGTTTTTTTGTGGCCACCTGTTACGAGATTAAGGCGTCTGGCTATAAGTAGATAGATAGAACACCAGATAATTTTCTTCAGCTGAGAAAAATCATAAAAGTGAAATGCTTCAAAACTCATGCAGTCCTTTTGTTGCTTAGCTGACACCAGACAATTTATGCAGGTGAGGGAAACCTATCTGTCTATCTAGCTATCTTTTGCCAGACACCTAAATCCCATAAGGGATTACCACAAACAAATTGCCTCCATGTCGCCGTGTTCAACGCCATTTCGCTGCCCTGCTCCCAGCTCACCTTCCCTCCCATATACCATACCTCTCCATCCTTCCCTTGGTCTCCCCTTCCCTCTACCCCCCTCCACCTCACTCGCATACACTCTCCTCATTAGTTACTTGCTCTCCATCCTCTCCACATGGCCAAGTCAACTCATTGTATTTCTCCTAGTGCTTTCTATCACTTCCACACCACAATGCTCCTTCACTTCCTCATTTGTCAGTCTGTCTCTCCACATAACTCCACATGCTCCTCTCAATAACTCATTTCCACTGCTCTCACTCTTGACTCGTGTCCTTCCAACAAGGTCCAAGCTTCACTTCCATACGTTTGGGTTGGTATCACAACATTGTTGTGCAGCGTCTTTTTTGCTTCTATGCTCACTTCCCTGTTCCTTATCACTGCATTCAAAGAACCAGCAACCTTTCTTCCCTCTTGTACCCTTTCAAGCACTTCACCCTCTAAACTTTCATCCTTATTCATCACACTACCCAAGTACTTTAATGCACTTACTTTTCCATTTCCTCCTCATCCAGCCTCACTGTAAATTCAGTAGCTTCATTTCTCTTGAAGACTCTAACTACTCTTCCATACATTCACCTTTAGATTCCATTTCTTACACACCTTCCCAAACTCTTTCACCAAGCCATGCAGCTCCCCTTCATCTTCAATTAACATTACTGTATCATCTGCAAACAACAGTACAGGGAGTTTCCAAACACTGCCCTCTCTCATTAGGGTTGCTCCAACATGTACTGCCCTACCTTGTTTCTCATTTATAACCCCATCCATATACAGACCATTGGGACATGACACATCCCTGTTTCAATCCAACATTCAGACAGAAAAATTCACTCAGTTCAACATCCACACTCACTGCAGCCTTGGCACCCTCATACATACACCTCATTGCATTCAACAACTTCCCATTTATTTCATATATTATTAATACTTTCCACATTCCATGTCTTTCCACCTGTCATAAGCTTTCTCCAAATGCATGAATGCCACATACAGCTTCTTTCCCTTCTCTAGAAACTTTTCCACCTAAGACCTAAGATGAGTATCTGATCTACACAACCTCATCCCTTCCTAAATCCTCCCTGTTCTTCTTCTGTTTCCTATGTTATTTCCTTAACTCTGTCAGTACGTATCTTATCATATACTTTTCCTATTAGGCTACACAAAGAAGACAGATGCCCCTATGATTACCACACACTTGTTTTTCCCCTTTTCCTTTGTACAGGGGAGTAATTATACCTTACTTCCAATCCTCCGGAGCTCTGCCTTCCTCCCAGGCCAATCTGCATGTCTTCCTTATCCATTCTACTACCATCTCTCCCCCATGCTTCAGCATTTCACCACACACTACATTAATTCCTGGGGCTTTCCCCACTTTTACTTTCCACTACTTCCATCCTACTGATTTCTTCCTCTCTTCTCACCTCCCTCCTTCTCCCAGCCATTCCTCAACCACTTATACATGCATTACTTTCATTCTCTATGTTCAACAGTTCTTTAAAGTGTTCTCTCGTGCTCACTTTTTTTCCCATCTCCAATAGCAATCTACCATTGTTAACTTTCACTCCCCGACTTACTTCTTTATCACCCTGTCTAACTCTCTTTACCTCTTTTCAGATCATTTTCTTACATTCCCTCCACTTTACACTCAAGTTCCTTCCAAATTCATCATCCACTCTCTTCATACACTCTCTTACTAATCTTTTCATGTCTCTCTCCCTCTCAACATATAACTCTTTCTTCCGTCTCAACTTCCTCCACGCCCCTGTTTCTCATCCATTCACTCTATGCTTCCTTCTTTTGTGCCACAGCCTGTCTCACCTTTCATTCCACCATGCTGTTCTTTGCACCTCTTTTCATCTTCTCTTCACCCAACACACCACCTCACATGCTGCACAGATTTCTTCTGTGAATATCTTTCACACCTTCCACGTCCCCCATCAGCTCCATATCATATTTACCAAGTTGCTCCTCCACTTCTCTCTTATATTCTGCCTTTTTCTCATCTTCTTGCTATCTTTCTACCCTCCTTGTATGGACTACTTCCTCCTGTCCTTCCCTTCGCCTACCCCTCCATTTATTTGAACCTTCACTTTCACCACTACCATACCATATGGTGGTCAGAAAGTCCACTCCCCCAACCTCACCATGCTCTGGCATCCACTATACACATTCTCATTCTATCTCTCTCTCTCTCTCTCTCTCTCTCTCACACACACACACACACACACACACACACACACACACACACACACACACACAGAGAGAGAGAGAGAGAGAGTCATTGCCTTCCGTTTATTCAGTTCACCACCCACCCTTCTCATCTCTCACCACATATGCCTGTGGATCATTTTGTGTCCAAAGAGGATATTGGCTATCACCAACCCCCTCCCTGCACACATGTCCACTAGAGCACTGCCATTCTCATCCACTTCTGCAGCCACACCCCACTGTCCAACTACTCCATCCACCTTCACATTCCCTACTTTTCCATTCATATCTCCAGTCAAAAACACCCATTTTTTTTAAACTTTTCCATGCACGCTTCCACATTTGTCCAGAACTCTTTCACTCCACTCGCACAATCGAGCATTGGCGCATACATACACACACAATCGCCCACATTTGTAGTCCAGCTTTCAGTCTTACCCACACAATCCTTGAGCTGACAGATCCATACTCTCTTATATTCTCCTTCCATCTCTTGCACATAACAATACAAACTCCTTTTGCCCTCTCATTCTCATCTACTCCCACACATATACCCCATCCATACTTCCATTCTCTCACAGCCTAACCTCTCCATTTTGTCTCGGTTATTCCACATACATCTACTTTTGCTTCCTCAAGCACCTGGACAATCTCCCTCAGCTGCAGATGAATAATTAACAGGATGTGATGAGTTGGTTTGAATGTTGGCAGTGGCATGCTGTTATCAGAAGCAGGTTCAGATCCCACAGGTGTTCTGCTTTTGGCATAAATGGTTAATGGTCGCTACCCCCCCCCCTCCTATCATTAATGTTAGGCATTATAGTGTACCGTACTAGATCTTGTTACTGATGTTTTCTGATAACTATGAATTTTTACACTCATATTCTTTATGGTTGAAGAGTTGAGAGGAAGGTTGGGACTGGAGTGTACAGTATTGGTGTCATGATGATGAGGAGTAGGTTTAAATGGTTTGGGCATGTAGAGAGGATGTAGGATGACATTTGGGAACAGAATGTGGGAAGTGTGAACATAGGGCGTAGGTTGCAAGAGGCAGACCAAAAAAGATGTGGGACAAGGTCATAGTGTGACCTCTGGGGTAAGGGAAGGCTGCCAAAGATCGAGCAGCATCGAGAGCTGCCATTGGGCTACCAAAGGTGAGCGCATGGAAGCAAGTTGGAACCTTGATCAAGAGTATCGGTACGATATGATATGGCAATTTTGTTGTCAGATCCATAATAAACTACAGAAAGAGAATGAGATTGGTGTAAGTTGCCCCTCCCCAGTAAATTATGAAAAGAGATTTTATTAAAGTTCAGTTGGTGCCAATAAGGCTGAGTTACTTGTTTCTTCCTGTTTGCAGGACATTTTGCATTGAAAAGGCTGATATTTTGGAATCCATCCTTGACCCTAGGACAAGAACTGTCTGCACCAGCTTTTGCATAAAGGTTTATGTGGGAGTGCTGAATAAATCCATCTTGATATGGGGCAGATTTTGAAAAAAGAAAAAAAAGTGGTAGGTGGTGGTGACCATCATCCACTCACTTGACTTAGTGCTGCCTACTTCTTCCTTAGCCTTTATCTTTCTTTTTCTGTGCCTGCGCTTCTCTCTTCCTATTTCTCCCATCTTTCCTGTCACTTCATATTGTTTTTCTTTCCTTTACAGGTGGCTTTACATTGAGTGACAAGCCAAATGGTTTCCTGTAAGCCAAGAAACCATTTACAGCACTGGGTGGTAACCATATAACCAAACCATACGTACTCCCTGTGTGTCAATAAGTGAGTTAGCGGAGGGTTAGTGCCCCTCCCCGTAAAACAGCTAACTCAAAGACAAATGGCCACCCCCTACGGGATCATGGCATTTGGCTATAGATAGAAGAATAGATAGATAGATGAAGTTTGTGAGTAAAGCTGGTTAGCTTGAGCACAGTCTCTCTCAGTCTGCCTTTCGTGCTGGTTGCGACTTTCAATCTTGTAAACACAAGGTGGCTGCACATTCCAAAATTAGTGTATAATTGTTTGCTTCCCTGAATTTGCCTTTATTTGTAAAGAACAGCTTTTGAAGACTCTGTATTTCTGTTGATTTTCCATAAAATATAGGGGTCGCAGTTTGGTGTGTGATGTACAGCAGCTTGCTTTGTTTTTGTCATTTGTTTTGGGTGAACATGTCTTCGTGATTTACGGTCATGGCAGGGTGTTCTGTGAGGTGTGGCTAGCCTGTTACATTCATATGTGATTGCATACTGGTATACAGCATAGTCTGTCATGCTAGGATATGGCTGGGGGTTTCACTCATGGCCCTTGTTTCTTCCAAGTTGCATATAATTGTCATTAGCCACAGCAAAAAAATGTTAAATTGCTCTATTTTAAAAGACATGCATCTCTGACCTTGGTAACAGCTGTATTGATTGCCTAATGCTCATTTGGCCACCTGAAGCTCGTGAGGGGGTGTAGTTGAACAGATACTGTATACCGTAGTTTGTATAGATTTCTTACGATGAGCAGCCTTGTGCAGAGTTTTGTTACATCCATTTGATGGTTAGTCCTGAAACTGTTTGGATGGTTGTTACGGAACATACCTCATAGACTGAGTGGAAGAGTTTGCCATATTTTTTTTCCCAGCTTAAAAACTTTATGGTATCTGTAACAGTGTGCTGTGTGACTGATTTATTTTAATGTTGTTTGCATTTGTAGTTGCAGTGTGTACAGAAAAACAGTGGAACATTCATATACAGTAATGTGTATTGGACCAACTTTCTGTGTAGTGTTGTATTAATGAAATGTACTATGTATATATAGTGTTGATGAACTGAATTTAGTGCTGTACTAGTGACTGCTTGAGTGTTCCTATTTGGGATCGAGAATAGCTCTCAAGCTTTCCATATACTGTATATATGTGCAGTATCAGTGTAAGACAGTAAAGTAATCCCCATGGAAAATTGACGTACTTAACCAAGCCTAACTTAACTTCAGGCTTGAAAAATTTACTTGAGGAATCAGTCTTCTTTAGGGTGAGTCATTTTTCCATACTATGAAAAGTGACCTGGGAATCGATTTTCTACATTGAAAAGTGATTCGGAGATCACCATTCCAAAGTGTTCGATTCCTACAAGACTGGGCATTCCCGTTTTTTCATCGTGTTGTGACACCATACTGTTTATCATAATCACATACCGTTATTGTGTAGTACTATATAGTGTTCTGATGTTAGAGTTAGAATGAAGTACAGTGCAGTATGGTATGGTACACACTAAATCGTAGTAAATTACTATAGGCTACACTAAAGTAAAGCACATTCTGTCTATATCTATATACCTAGGCTGCTTCCCCCAAGGAAAGGGAGGTAGCCAAGACAGGACGACACTCCCCATTTGCTCATCCATTCAAACACATTCATTCGCATCTTAGCCCCAAAGGGGAGAATGGACAGATCCTCACCGCACCACACCACCCAAGGGTCAACTGCGCAATGCCATCAGTGACATTCGCAGCAGGGCCCGACAGCAGAGCTGGTTTACCCCTGCCACATTCTAGGAGATAGAAAATTATAGTCAGATGCTGTTATTACAGTATTTAAAAAAAGAAAAGAAAAGTGACTGATTGTTGTCAGTATCTTTTCCTGTATAGTATTACTTGTTGTATGACTGTGTCTTTACTACATTACAAGTGTGACATGTCAGAGCAGATGATAAAATTTGCTGCCACCCTTGTTATTTATGGTACCTGTACATCATAGGCCTTGTATATTATACAGCACTATTATTTTGGTGGGTGTGTTGCATTCTCATCATCAGAGGACATGGCATCTTCCACAGTTCTTGGCCTGACATATTGGTTGCTAGTTGGTTCCTTCAGGAGTGACACATTTTATTCCTTCATCTGGTACTCAGTTTACTTTATCCTCATACTGGTACTCCACCTCTGGGTTGCCTTTGTTACCACAGTTGCCCTAATATGGTTACATAGTGCAAGACATGACTTACCCATGTCTTTTTTTTTTTTCCTTGAATCCTTTGCTGGTCCTAACCCTTTTAGCCTGGGGCATGTAATTTATTCTGGGTTACTCCAGATTTTAGATAGATTTGAACATTTTTCAACTTAAGTAATAATATTGATGAATTTTCTTTACATTAGGCTATCTCATGATTAAGGAACAGCATTACAGTACAGTACAGTGGTGTATACCAAACATACAGTACCTGGTACCTTCCAGTCCTCTTGGCATTACATACCCAGCACTAGATTTGTGTTTTAGATCTTTGAAAGGCTCCAGGTTTTGGAGTTGCCATGTTTTCAGTATACAGTATGGAATAGATGTTTTTTATCCACCAATTATTGCATTAGTGAATTTGACATTCACTAAAGGGTCAAAATTTCCACAAAATTTTCAATCAACTTATTAACGAAACTCGCAATAATTGGTCGCTTATAGACATCCCAGCACATTCACTCATAAATGCCATTGTTGTTTTTTTGAGAGTGTGGTGTTCATAGTGACTTCTAGAATCCTGAGTGTTTGTAGGTATTGTCTGAGAGCATCAGGACACGAGTTTGTAGTACGTTTCAGTGTGTAAAGTAATATCCAGAGCCTGAAATGCTTGTACAATAGAGGCTGTGAGAGAGCATTTTGTTCATGTACGGTAGTTACCATTTAGTGTGCATAGGGATTTGTCAGGCCTAGAGTGGTCATAGAAAGTGTCTGAGAGGAGCAGATGTGAGGATGTATAGTTACTGGGGTGTGTTGAAGTATACATATAGTGATTTCTTGAGCCTAGAGTGCTTGTAGAGAGAGTTCAAGGGGAGCACTATGTGCGTGTAGTCGTAAGTTGAAGTGAGTGTAGAGTGATTTATAGAGCACTGAGTGCTTGCATGGAGTATCTGAGAGAAGTATACCTGGTACCAGTACATTGGGTGAGAGGATATGGTTGTTGTTTTTATTTGTTGTTGTGGGCCCCAGGCTCATTTGAATGTAAACCCATTGGGCTGCAGGAAATTGGCCACTTCAGCCTGGTTTTTCCAAAAACCTTTTGTTGAGGTTATGTTGAAGCATCGTCTCATATGAAAGTGAGGTGCTTGCAGTAAATATGTTGTTGAAGGCTGTATTACAGTAAAGGCATAGTAGATTGAGATGTGTGTTGTAGCTGTTCGTAGCTTGTTGATGTAGGAGAGTGATGGCTGCATTGTAGTATGGGAAGATCCCTTGTATCTCACTGGGATAAGGAGTTTCTGTAGGATGAATGGCTAGTGAGATTCATGAAGGATGTTGATCGATTGGAGGTTTTGCATGGTTGTGTTTGTATTTGTGTAGGAAATACAGTATATGTGTGAAGTGTAACATCAGATGGAAGAGATGTTATTGATTTATTTATTTATTTTGGGGGATTTGGGTATTGGTAGATAGGTGTATTGGTGTGTTTGTGTGGGTGGGTGGTGCCACAGAGTTATATGGGTGAAATGGATTCTGTGCTGAAGTGATTAATTTTATATGTTTATGTTTATGTGGTTTGTTTCCTTGATGCATGTGTTGTATATACACAGTATGGTATATGTGGACTTTGTACATCCTGTTATTGTTCTTGAAGCTGTTTTGTGTTTTGGAACTTTTGTTTGTTTGTGGCTGTTCGGGTGGGGGTCAAGCTTTGGCATGTGTAGGTTATTGTTGTTCGAATGAACTGATTATACAGCAGACTTTCAGTGATTTTTTTAGTAACTGGAAGTTAGTGCCTCTGAAAGTGTATTCAGCCTGGTTTTTCCAAATATCTTTTGTCGAGGTTACGTTGAGGCATCGTCTCATATGAGAGTGAGATGCTTGCAGTAAATATGTTGTTGAAGGCTGTATTACAGTAAAGGCATACCTGGTAGTATGTGTATTCAGAGGATCGAGTTTATGAGATGATGTTGCATATGTGTTGAGAAATGGTATGTGTGTACCCAAAGTGGCTAAGTCCAAGAAAATGGGGATGCATGTCTAGTGGGGGGCAGTGGTTGGTGGGTGACCAAGTTGTGTGTGTGTGTGTGTGTGTGTGTGTGATGTAGAGAGCGGGGGGTTGGTGTGGATGTGCTGCAATGCATTTCTGTACGAATGTTATTTGAAAATGGGAGAAATTTGCTATTCAGTTTTTTATATGCCATGTCATTGAATAAGTTTAATAGGCAGACTAGTTCATTTAGCCACTGTGGGTTTTGTAGGTAATAGAAAAGAAAGTCAAAGAAATGACATGTAACAGGAACTTGTTGTTTAAGAACAGCTTGCATGCATGAATTTATGATCTGTTTGACTTCCATAGTACAGTTTCTAATAAACTAGTGATAATATCCTGTTGTTTATAGTTTTTGTGCTTTTGTTTCTTCTGCTGTTGAAGAAGCACTTATTATTCCTCCATATAATGCTACAGCTACACCCCTTCCCACACTCTATTTTGAGCATTCCAAGTGCTCAGCCCAAGTTATTTGCCGGGTTCTAGATTTTTTTAGTTTCATGAGTTTGAACTTGAAGGGCACAGTGTATAGCTATTTGCCTTTGTTATGCAGTAAGACAATACACCGTATTTCTTCAAGATTGTTCTATGTTTGCTAATACTTTTATCCTGTCATAATGTACCCGGTACTTTTTTGTGAACTGAAAGTGAAGCTGTATTGTGAATTGCTTGGTACATGTACTGTACTGTATGTCATCAGTGTCTCAGTGATTGTTGGAACTTTCATCATTAAAGGTCTTTATTTTTCCATCTCAGTCAACTTTATTGACTTGTGACCCATATGTATCCATATTTTCTGCTTTACTACAACATCCTCTATATTGTTTCCCTGTCTGCGACCTCCTTAGACTGAGAGTTAGCGTCAAAGCTGAACAAAACATATACAGGTATACCAGTTGCCAGAATAATAAAGAAATAAAAATGGTAAATAGAGACAGCTTTGAACCCCTTGCTGTCATGTCAAACATAATCACTTGGTCATAGCCAGAGTAAAAACAATTTCTGGATAGTGAAGGAGTTGAGAAGTTCTCTGATAGCATTGTCATCACAAATAGTGTTTTCAAGTAACACTACACAAATTTCTTTTTGCCGCACATCTTTAGCCTACTTCAAAATGCACTTTTCACTGCCACTGCATCATCTATATCCAGTATCATTTCATAATACAGTATCACCTGTAAATTTTATTCTGTTTTTAATACTCATATCAGTATTGCAGTTCTTTGCAAAAGGAAGACTTCTCCCTTGTTTCCTCTGCTCATGATTTTGTAGCTCTATCCCAAGGCCATTGAAAAGTGTTTTTTGTCTCTATCTCATTCTTTCCTCCCTCTTACATTCACTTCATCTCTGGGATGCCACACGATCTGTTATGTACTGTATTAATACATCATCTGTGTACTGTGTCCTCCTGCATTTTAATTACATTGAATGTATTATCTTCTTTGACTGTTCCCTTATTCATATCATCCTTGGAGGGAACCAACTGGGTTATATCTGTTCGACGTAACTCATATTTTCCTTATATTACTTCTGTTACGTTCTCTGTTCAGCTAACAAAATATACCTGCAAATCCATCCTCCTATGGTGATTGAAAAGATCTGTCATTAGTGAATGAAAGATTATTCATTTGTTTACCATATATCCTAGATTACTGAATAGTTATCCCTATTCCATCAAAAAGATTAGTGAGGAGACTGATGATAGTGCTGATACACCTTAAAACAGTACAGTACACTATTTGTACCTGTTCAAAGTCTGTTTCCTGTGTCAGTGTCATATTTGGTAGGGTAGGTAGGGAAGAACTGCCAGAACGGGCTTGATCTTTATGTTTGCCAAAGGATGTTGTGTTGTTTTGTACTGTATTAAGATCGCAAAAGGAGGATAATTGGATGCCATTGGTATTGTGCTAAGTGAATCGTACATGTAGAGCACCATGAGGGTGAAACCCCTCCTGTTCAGGCATTTGAACATTGTCTTGATTTACTCCCATAATACTTGGAGACTCTTCCCATAGCACCAGTGAATAAAATGCATGTAACCAAGAGGAACAAAATATGTTACCTCGTAGATATTGGATTGAAGGGGTTAAAATGTAATTAAAAAAAAAAAGTAGTAATTTTCAGCCTGTAAGAATAACACTGTAGGTCTTGGGTGTCTCTTTCAGGGTGCTATGATATACCAGCAGATGATCTGTCCTTATCTTGAATCTTGATGATTATGTTCCTTTATTTCTTTTGAAGCTTCAATGTTTTAGTCCCACCTGCTTCTGTTGCTGCGGTGTTTACTGTACTGTGCAGCAATGTTTACTGTATTTACTATTCTCTTTTGAGTTCATTCATAATGTTCTGGATCACATGTACTTTATCTGTTAGTTATAGTTACTGAGCGAGAGATTGATAAGGAGTGTGCATGTGAGTAAGATGGAGGAGTAGAGGGTCATCAAGGATGAGGTGGAGGAACAGGATGGAGAGTTATCTGAACGAGAGTGGTGTGGGAAGGAGGGATGGGTTGAAGTGTTGAAAGATGAGACCAATGGTGAGGTGGAGAGGTACCATATATGAATGAGTGAGGGGAATGAGGGGTTTGGGATAGAGGAAAAGCTGCAGGATGATTTGGTGATGTAGATTTTTTATTTTATTTTATATTATCATGTATATATATTTATTTTTAAGCATCTGGGTGCAGTTAGATAGGTAACTTACCAGCTACTCTCTCTCTCTCTCTCTCTCTCTCTCTCTCTCTCTCAGCTTGAAAGTTTAACCAGTTCCTTTGTATTAGCTAATTGTTTTTGTTCCATGGCCATATTTTTATGAAGTTATAAGTTGCATATGGAAAGTTGCTTGTTTGAACATTTGCCTCCACTCATACAGGTGCAAAACATTATGCGATGAAAATGTAGTGAATATTAGTGAAAAGAATATAACGAAGTGGGAAAAAATCTGATGACGAACTGTTATTGAGACATGTTTATTGTAGAAATTTGCTAAGATAATTTATGAATATGGCCCAGGTGGTCAGAGATCTCGTGTTACTTTACTTCTCACAGTCCTGTGGTCATATCCTGCCTTTATATAACCTTTTCAGTATGATAAGACTTTTGTATTTTATTATTATTATTTTTTTGTTGTCACTTGCAGATTATTTATTGTTTGGGGAAGACTTTTCAGTGTGAAGATATTAATGGAGTTAGTTTCTAATCCATTTATGGCAAAGTATGTTATAAACTGAATAGCTAAAGTACTGGTACCATAATTTAGTTGTAATAAGAAAATACACTTTGATAGAAATATCATTATTGCAGGGAAGGGATTAATGAAGTTAGATAATTTTTTCATGAATGCTATGTCACTGAATCAAAAAGAAAATTATTATTATTATATAATAAAAATAATAGCTTTTTTTTTATTCAGTGACATGGCATATATAAAAAAGTAACTCCACACTGAGTGACAAGCCAAATGGTTTCCTGTACAGTGTACACCAGGAAACCATGTACTACACTGGGTGGTAACCATATAACCAAATTATGGCACCTCGTGGTTTATTGGGCAAGTAAGGCACTCCAATCAGATTGGGCCAGTGCTGGTATATATCCAAGGGGTGGTTGGTGTTTAATGCTCACGCAATGCCACTCAGGGATGAGGGAGGCTGGTGACTCTCATCTTCAGTGTCAGGACCAACTTGCTTAGCCCTGAGCTTCTTCGCTCCTCATGTGGCAGCACAGGATTAGATGAATGAAGGAGTGAATGAATCATTATTATTATTTTTTAGCAATTTGTTCTTTCCAAGTAATTTCTTCCTTTGCCATTCAGGGTACAGAATTTATTATGCAATGTCCAAGGCTGTCAGCAATTTCACCTAAAAGGTACCTTTCATTCTAGATATTTTATGGTACCCTTTTTGAAATTCCTTACAGTAATTCGATCTACATTTTTCTTACATTTGCTTTAATATCTCAGATCTTTTTTTGTTCCATTGCCAGTGTTTTTGTTTTTGTTTTATTATTTATTTATCTTTATTTTTTTTAAGTGACATTGGCAGTGCTCTTGAGACTAGTACAGCATTGTCATTACTTATTGGTCCCAAAATTCACAAACTTCATTTTTCATTGATCTGTAGTGAGTGTGTTACACACACACACACACACACACACACACACACACACACAATGTATGATAGCATATGTAAAATACAGTAATAACAAGCACTTGGCAGAAAGTAAATCTTCACCAGCCTAATGCATCATGTGATGAGTGTAGCACAACCATGAGTTAGGAGTTGTATTCTGCTTGTTACAATAAAATACGACAGGTACTTGGTTGTAATGACCATTTGAGTAATATTTTGAAGGTTGGGTGAAGTGGGAATATTTAGCTAAAGGGAACACCATGTTTGGGAAATTATTCAGTTTTACTTGAAATTAATTGACCATCCATTCAAATTTACTTAGCATTGTATGGCAGGCAAGCACCATATAGTGTACAGAATTGTTTAAATTCTTACTGTAAATGAGATAAGTAGGCAAAAAAAAAAAATAAATAAAAAATAAAAAATAAAAAAAATAATAGCCTACCGTAATCGCATTTTCAGTTTCGGAAGTAACTGTTGAATAATTTGGGAGATTATTCCTCTACAGCCATCCAGTATGCATTCCTGAGACTCGCTTGCTACAAAATTTGGTGTTAGCTGGAATAGAAAATTAGATTGTTCCTTTGCCATGAGATGGTTAATAGTATCAGAATCAGCACTCAGCTGAATAAATTTGTCTGGTATTACGTGGAATAGAATCTCACTGTTGCAATCACAAGAGGGTTAATCTGACTACACTTGAATGCTACATGACTACTGTAGTTGCAGTTATCATCGTCCAGAATCAGTCCTCTGCAATATGAGGTCTCCATTCTTTCCACACACTGCTGACTTATTGATTGTTGGTCTTTCCATCCCAGCTCAGCATATTTACATATTTCATCTCTGTCTTACCTGTCTGTCCCCCACTCACTCCATCTCTGGGTTGCCATTCTTTCACTCTGATTGCTTGTTATCAGTCAGTGTTGTATGAAAGAGTGACTTGCTCATGGCCATCCCCCCCTCCCCCCACTTGTCTCTCCATGTCTAAGAAGTTTAAAATCATGCCGTGTGGTCCATTACTTTCTAAGGACTTTGTTGGGTACCAGATTTCTGTTCCTTAAGCTTGAATGGGGTTAGCCAGTTAACGTAAGTTATATCCTACAGTGCTACAACTGTGTGGTTTGTGTTGCTGTTTAGATAGCTGCTGGCTCATTAGCACCAGGGTTCAAGTCCTTGTGTGGCCAGCTGGCATCTCTCAGTTTGTGTGCATTCATCCCGTGGGTTGGTGGATCAAATGAGTACCTGTTGTAACACAAGGGGATGTAACTGCAGTAATTTGGATGATACAGTGTCCATGTATCCTTAGGCTCAAAAGCCAGGTTACAGAGAGTGCCTCATGACATCTACCTCAACCTTTACCTTTAACATTACCTAAAGAGTTTCATCCAACTCTGAAATTATATGAGTGGGAAAATGTGAGATTGTCCAGCAAGAATAACCTTGAATCAGTTACTTAGTACACTTTGCACATGTGTCATCATGGCTTGACAGATAGTATCAGTGTAGAAGTACAGTACCATAACCATTTTTCTGGAAATCACAATGCTGAGATTTGTTCAAATGGAAAAATTATACTCACATGTGGAAATGGTGTTCATTAGGGAGATCTGTTGGTAACAACTTTGGCCAGCCATCTGCTGTAATTAGTCTCCACCTATTACATAAGTGGAGACTTGTTTTTGCTGGTATTGTAATTATTCTGGCCTCAGAGTCTCATGACAAGTCTAGGAAAACCGGAGACTGCGCAAGGAATCTGAAGTGCCCGGGCTGTCCTGTCATGGGCCATTGCTGATAGAAAAAAAAAAAAATCCAAATCCTTCATGTGCAGTGGAAAGGCATGTCAGCAAGTGTCATATCGGTATTACAGTAGAAGTCCGATTTTTCGGCATCTATGGGACCAGGCAAGTGCCGAAATATCAAAATTGCCGAATTATCGAAAACCCTACCCACTCAGTACCTTATATGTTTCGGTGAACACTATCATCATTACTCATATCATTACAAATGTGTTTGGAGAGAGTACTGTATACTGTTTGATACTGTACAGTACTGTAATGTATACAGTACACCCTCATTATCGACGTTTCTGTTTGATACTGTACAATACTGTAATGAATACACTACATGAATATGAAAAATAAAGAAATTAGTGAACATACTGTATATAAATGTAATGGTACAGTAGGCCTACAAGTTCACATGCACTTACCTAAACTTATAGTAGGTTCCTTATTTACATATGTACAATAGAAGGGGTTGATTGGAGTCTGCTACTGCTGGAAGAAGTCCACATCTTATGTGTACGCTTCTTGCTAACACCAGTTAACTTTCCACACGTGGAGGCCATTTTCAAAGCACGCAGATGTTTATACTGTTCACAACACACGGCTGGTCCACTCAGGTGTTACAAAGCTCCTGTCTGATGTTACGGTGCTTACAGCACACTCGAATAGTAATTTCAGAGGTATTTCTGCGAAGTTCACAAAGCACACAGAAGAATCAAGAGAAGTCGGCAGCAGCACGGCAACAACTCGGAAGAATGGCGAAACAGATTCTCTTTCCCATGCTAGACTCACTACATGTTTGTCCTCTCTTTATGCTATAGGAGAAAGAGCTAGCCTCTGAGCTTCATGGCAGTGGTAGACTCGTTCCATCACTTTCACTATCTCACTCACTAAGGCGGGTAAAGGCGGGTAGCTAGCTGGCGAGCCTCATGGAGAATTTCAAGACTGACGAAAAAAATCGGAGAATCTGCCGAACGATCGGAGATTTTCGTTAATGGGACTATTTCTCAAAACTGCCGAAATGTCAGATTTGCCGGGGAATTGGATGCCGAAATATTGGACTTTTACTGTATGTTGTGAAAGAGATAAGTTGGTCTTGTCTACTGGAGATTTCAGTGGGACCTGCACAAAGAATCTGAATTGTCCAGGTTATGTGTCTTGGTATGGGCCATTGCCGATAGAAAAAAAAATCCTTATCTTCCCTGTGGGGTCATGGTCATTGTAAGAAACAGTAGGTGAAGACAAGTGACTGTCCACAGGACACTTGTTTTAGTTGTCATTTGGTGTTTGTCACGTGCTTGTATAGTTCTGCTTTGTTTTTTAGTTGTCATTTGGTGTTTGTCACGTGCTTGTATAGTTCTGCTTTGTTTTTTAGTTGTCATTTGGTGTTTGTCACGTGCTTGTATAGTTCTGCTTTGTTTTTTCCTTTTCCTTTTTCTGGATCATGTTCACCCATGTACAAGTGAAAAATAGGGCTAGGATGATGATAATACAACATTTTCCACAATGATCTAAGTCTTGACATGTATTGCATGGGCTCCCAAATTATGTATCATTAAGTTCATAAAGATTTTGTGGTCAGCCCTCCATTTTCTTGGGTTTCACTATTTCTTATTGTGGTTCTTTTGGGGAATATAACCATCTTAAAATACAATGTAAGTAAGCAGATTTTAATGTCTGATAATAGTTTGAGGCACTGAAAAGGGTTTTAAGGCAGTCACATAGTGGTGAGCACAGGGTCCATTTGGGTTGCTAGTTATTCACAGGTTTTTGCGTAAACCCTACATAAACATGACTGACTGTAGTCCATTAATTTTGCCTAACCTGATTCCCATGCTCTACTTTCTCGTCTTTACTACCAGGTTTAGATCCCCAATTCCCTATTTTGGACCTCACGAAAAATGTACCCTCCACCAAACACAACCAGAAAATGTCACTGATCATCATTAGGCATAAGTGAAGGAACAAGAATGTTTCAGTAATAAGTGGCCAATAAGTGGAATTTTAACACGGTAGCTCTAACTTCTTGAGAGCTGAAGCTAGGCCTTGTAGCCCTCAGGGCATTCCACGGATTCTTCATAGGCAGGTATGTACGAGAATGTCAGTTTGGAAGAACTGAATATCAGCTAACTGTTTTGCCATGCAAAATGGGTTCGGGTAAAGGTTGATAGTGCTGTATAAAATGTGATTTGTGCAAACGAAACCCTTACAAAATGAGGGTCTACTGTATTTAATATGAGAGGCATATAGTGAAAGGGTTTTAAAATACAGTAACTATCTCCATTAAGTTCTTCAGTACAAGTGCATCATTCATTTATTCCTCCTTCAACCATACCATTTATTTTTGAGGAATAAGAGCAGTTTTTTGACAGGGAACCCATTTAACTCAGGTACACCCATTTTAATTTGTTCTTGTTACAGTTGGATAATTTCTTTCAACTTAATGGAAGTCATCTCATATTAAAGGGGTTTATTCAATGCCTCTTAAGTTTGCAGAGTCTGTTCTGAATTGAATAAAATAATCAGAAAATGGAATTAATAAAATGAAGAAAATTACAGGTTCAGTGGGTAAAGTAAGTTATTTAGTATGATGGTACAGAAAATGACATATTAAAGCTACATGCGTTTTTTTTTGTAGTCTGTGGGATGGAACCAGATAATTTGAATGCATGACGAGAGAAGAGATGCATTTCATTTTACACTGGACCCCATGATATATTAAACTACTGGACTATTGTTTTCCATATTCATAATTTTGGAGCTTTCTTGTACATTTGAAATATACGGCACAAAGGTAAATTGGATGATGAACATCATGATGATAATTGGCCACACGATATACATTTTCACATAATTATACTTTTGATGATATTTAGATACGGTAACTAAAATTGACTGTCACAAGGGTTTCATACGCTAATTAGGAGTGGCATAGAATTACTGTAGTGTTGCCCTGCCGTAATGGATATTTTGAGGGGTAATACTGTTGTGAGGAGTGGTGATGATGCCCATGTTGAAAAAAGGGACGTTGCATTTGTTGTGATGCAGGATCCTAAAAACTTTTGAACTGGAGAGGTTTTCAATATATAGTGTTGTAAAATTATAACAACTGTATAGACAATTTGTGAAGTAAGGGATGGAGGGGAAGTAATAATGATGATAATGATGGCGAGTGCTGTCGGGTAGAATTTGGGACAATGATGATGATGCCTTTTTGGTGAAATAATGATGATGGTGATGATGCCCATATTGGAGAATAATAATAATGAGAGAAGAGACAGACAGATAGAGATTTGTAGTGGTGTATGCGGTGGTGGTGGTGGTCAGACATGAGACTGCATAATTAGATTGTTGTCAGCTTTTTCTGTGTGTGTGTGTGTGTCTGTGTGTGTGTGTGTGTGTGTGCTGAAGATACTGATGATAATATTGAGGTTGATTATGTGTGTAACCCTCAGGATGATATAGGGTGAATTATCTGTACCGCATAACCCAGTGGATTGGAACAAGTTGTGAATCGTAACAGCTGCTCTCTCTCTCTCTCTCTCTCTCCACACACACACACACACACACACACACACACTATTTAAGGAACCTGCCATCAATAATTCAAACAACCTTCATGTGTTCACCTTATCATTTCATTTTTGTATTTCTGAGGTACCATCTGTAAACGTCACCCAGTTTAGGACAGACCTCTCGTTGTGAAGATGTTAATGCTTTCCTTTGCACACATTATGAAACTACGATTACTTTTTATTTTTGTTATAGCCAGACGGTTTTTTCTTCATGCCATAGCAGAAACACCTGATATACTCTCTCTCTCTCTCTCTCTCTCTCTCTCTCTCTCTCTCTCTCTCTCTCTCTCTCTCTCTCTCTCTCTCTCTCTCTCAGCATAGAGAATATTGAAAGTATAACGTTCCGTCACCCTTATCATATCTGGTCCTCGTTATCAGGTTACTGGTAAAAAGGTACTGTAAAAACTAGACTTATTATCTGGTACACGAAGGAAGGAAAGACGGTACGCACATTTTCGTGCTCTAGTACCTTAGAGAGAGAGAGGGAGTGTGTGTGTGTGTGCGCGCGCGCGTCAGGAGTTTTTGTAATGGCATGGAGAAATATCCAGTAACTTAGTGACCTGGTTATTTATAGCGATTTCTTCAAAGATACTGAAGTGTTTTATTATCCAATATATATCACAGTACTGGCAGTGTAATAGTACAGTATTTATTATTTATCTTTGAGTATGTTATTCAGTTTTCTTACTTTCGTAATGTTTGCATCATTGTTCCAGTCCTCGATCCCATCCTTAAGTTTTACTAAATGATGGTGTGTGTATGTTTTTCTTTTTTTATTGTATTTCTTTTTCACTTTTTATTTCCATTACCGTACTCTTCGTTCCCTCCTTTCTCTTTCCCTACCAGCCCTTCTTGTGGCTTATCCGTGTGAATTTCCCTTCCCTTCCCTTCTGGACTTTATCAGTTATTTGCTTGTTACTTTACATGTTTTCTTCATTTTCCTCCTTCCATTTCGTCCCTCTCCCATGTATCTCTCGTCTCATTTCTCTCCTCTTACCAATTCACTCCTTTCTTTCCTCTCTTCGTCTTCCTCTTTTCCTTCCCCCTTCCATCTCCCTCCTTTCCTTCCTCTCTTGCCTCCTCCCTCTTCCCCATTCCTCCCTCCTTCCCTCTCCTTCCATCCCATTCCTCCCTCCTTCCCTCTCCTTCCATCCCATTCCTCCCTCCTCCCCACACCTTCCCCCTCCCCACTCCTTTTTCTTCCCCACTTCTCCCTCATTCCCGCACCTTCCCCCTCCCCACACATTCCCCCTCCCTACTCCTCCCTCCTCCCCATTCCTCCCTCCTTTCCTCTCCATCCTCCCTCCCTCTCCATCTTCTTCCTTCCTTCTCTTTTCTCCCCACATCCCTTTCCTCCTTTCTTCCCCCTCCTCCCTCCTTGCGCCTCCCTACTTAACCTCCTTACCCTACTTCCTACATCCTTCTCTTTATTCGAATTTTCCTCCTTACACTTGTTCTCCCCCCCTCCTCCCCTCCCCACCTTTCCCTTCTCTCTCATTCTCACCTTACTTCACTTTCCTCCTTTCCCCATTCCTCCATATTTCACTTTCCTTCCATCCTTTTGCTCCTTCCTTCCTTTTTCTCTTTGCTGCCCTTTCCGCCATCTTTCTTATTCCCACCTTCCCTTGATGGCTCTGCTCCCTTTCCCATACACTCCCCCCCTCCCCGCTTTGCCCCTTTCTTTACCCTATTATCTACATCTTCCACTTTTCCTTTGGTCTTTTCTCCTTTCACTTATTCTCCCCTCCCCTTCCACACTTTTCCTATTTGTCTCCTTCTCCGCTTCTCCTCTTCTCTCCTTCTCCTCCCTTTCTCCATTCCTTCTCTCCTTCTCCTCCCTCTCTCCATTCCTTCTCTCCTTCTCCTCCCTCTCTCCATTCCTTCTCTCCTTCTCCTCCCTCTCTCTTTTCCTTTCCTCCTCCTCCCTCTCTCCTTTCCCTCTCTCCTGCTCCTCCCTCTCTCCTTCTCATCTCTCCTCCTCCTCCCTCTGCTTTCCTTCTCTGCTCCTCTCCCGCTGCCTTCCCACTCCATCCAACCCCACCACCACCACCTATCCCTCTCTCACGCTCTCAGAACAAGATGGCGGACCACGGCAGCCATTTTGAAGCACCCATTGTTCTATCACGTGACAGTAATTAATGACCTTAATTGCCCAAGTTGTGTCATTTAAGGAGGGGTAATTTGTTATAATAATTGGTTTTGTGAAATTGATTGCGATTGTTGAGGGATTTAGTGCTCGGTATATATTTTTTTAATTTGTATTTATTTTCTCTTTTGATCTTGTTTGTATGTCTGTCATATTCGGTCTTTTATTCCTTCGATTTGACACACACACACACACACACACACACACACACACACACACTCTCTCTCTCTCTCTCTCTCTCTCTCTCTATGTATGTGTGTGTGTGTGTGTTATATTATCATGTAACCAGCCCATCACTAACGTCCTCCTCCCGTCTCCTGCAGCCGAAGATTGACCCCCTGCAGCTGCTCAAGTGTCTCAGCATCCTCCTCAACCCCCGGGGCGGCATCAGGGGCAGGGGCGAGGTGCAGCGGGTGAAGGGGTAAGTAGCAACAAGTCTGACCCAACCTGACCTGACCTATCCTGACCCAATTTTTATAGTCTGGTGGAATTAAAGTGGCGGGAACTTTAAGGTGTGTTTTAGGTGATAGTTGAGAGGTTTCATATTTTTGGGGGGAGCAGTTTTGAGGTTTAAGGGGTCTGTGCCAACGCTTTTTCTGGCAGTTTTGGGGATTTTTGTTTATTAGTTCCATACCTGTCAAACCGTTCGGGGACTATAGGTTTGCGCGGTTACGTCACTCCGTCCGTCAGTCAGTCCGCAATTTCGTGTCCGTTCTGTAGCTTCCACATACTAGGGCAGATTTTGCTGTAACTTCATACAATTGTTCCCCATACCATGACGGTGTGTCGCGCGTAACAACCAGCCATCTATTCCCAAGGTTAAGGTCACACTTGAGGCTCAAACAAGGTCCGGTGCTGTCATACTTAACATCTGTACCTACTGTACATTCGTTTCCACTCTGTAACTTCCACATGCACGGACAGTTTTTGATATAACTTCACGCAATTGTTCCCCATATCATGACGATGTGTCGCGCTGAACAAACAGCCATTTACTCCCAAGGTCAATTACATAACGAGTGGTTATCATCCGGTAGGGGACTTTGTATTGCATGACAGTACTTGATTCACTTGTTTATTTTGCGATGCGAATTTGAGCCGTTTTAGTTTAGGAGGTCTGTTTAGGATTTTTCAAGCAATGTCTTATCTTGGAGTTTGTTTTACCATTGAAGGATTTGGAGTCTAAGGATTAACTGGAATGATTTAGGGGGGTTGGGAGGCTTTTAAAGACGCGAAGTTTAAGCTGTTTTAGCACTGATGGCTGGCTCATGGGTTTTGCTGGATTGTTTTGATATTTTTTTTTTGGGGGGGAGGGGTATAGCTGTTTTAAGATCGGAGGATTTTTAGAAATAAAAGTTTAGTAGTTTTAAGTATCCAGAAAATTAAGACATTTTATCTTTACATAGTGGTTGTTATAATCAGTGGAATAATATTACGAATTTATAAGGGGCGAACAGAGATGAGGTGGAAGTGTGAGAGTTTTGTATTGAGTTTTATTTTAGGTATCCCCTTTGTGGCTCGTTTTCTTTGTTGGCATGTCTTATTTTCTTCCCTTGCTCTCTTGTCTTGATCTTTCATACCTTTGTTGTCTTTGGTGCAGTTTCCTCGGATTATATTTCTTTCTTTCTCACTTCATTTTCTTACGTTCTTGCAGGGCGTTCGTCGTTTTTTCTTTCTTCACGTCTCCTTTAATTCCTGTCGTCTTCATTTTTCCCGTACATCTCGATTTCTGGTTTCTTTTACATAGTTTTCTTTTCATAGCCTCTACGTCGTTGTATATTTTCTCTACGTCATTTCCTGTTATTTTCTTTTCACTTCGTTTCATTTATTCCCGTCTTCTTCCTCACTTCGTTTCATTTCTTCCCATCTTCGTCAGTGCTTTTATTTTCTTCCCTTAATTGTATTTTTTTCCCTCGCGTCAATTTACCTTTCCTTTCATTTTTGTCCCTTTTTAATATAATTTTCCTTAATACCTCGTGCTTCACATCCTATCTATATTGTTATATCATGTCTCTTCGCATTATCGTGTTTCATCTACGATTTTTTCTCCTTTTTGTTATCCTCACCTCGTTTTCTGTCACCTTTGCTCCATTTTCTTATCTCGTCGCCCATCTCGGTTCCTGTGACATTTTCCTTAGTGCCATATCTTTCCTGTTCGTTTTTTTTTATCCTGTTTCGTTCTCATATACCCATCCATCAGTTCATTTATCGCTGTTTGTCTTGGTTGGTATGGTACAAGGAATAGCGTGTTTAGTCTACTCACTGCGGTATTGCCCTGCGGTTAGAAAACATACCGGTAGTAACACCTCTTCCTCACCGGTTTATCTCAGCTCCGTTTGTATATTCTTGTATGCTTTTCATGCAATCAGTGTCGATATTAAAAAGATATAAGAAGCAAAATAGGGTAGTTTGGAAAATAAATCGCTAAGGAAGAGGTGCTAGGGAGCCTCTTTACCCCACGAGAATACGGGCCTCAGAGTAAGAGCCTTCCATTACACCGGGTATTTTATTATTATTATTATTATTATTATTATTATTTGTTATCATCATTATTATTATTATTTATCTTTTGGCGACCATTCAACACAAGTTTTGCCTGAGAGGGTTTTCGGGCTGATGGAAACAATTTATTTTCTTTATTCATTTATTTTTATTACGGCTACTACGCATAGCCTCTTCGAAGGTGAATAGATTCGTAGGCTGTAGCAAGAATAGAACGGCGTCGTATGGAAGGAGTTGAGGGAATTGTTCAACTGTGTAAATTGTAGTGGTAGTAATGGACGGTGATGGTGGTACGGGGCCTGTGTGTGTGTGTGTGTGTGTGTGTGTGTGTGTGTGTGAGAGAGAGAGAGAGAGAGATACTGCATGTTTGATGGGGATGAGTGAGATGAGAAAATGTGTGTGTGTGTGTGTGTGAGAGAGAGAGTGAGTGAGATACTGCGTGGTTGGTGGGGATGAGTGAGATGAGAAAATTTGTGTATGTGTGTCTGTCTGTCTGTCTGTGTCTGTGTGTGTTAGAGAGAGAGGGGTGCATGTGTGCTGGGGATGAGAGATTAGGTTGTGTGTGTGTGTGTGTGTGTGTGTGTGGAGAATCTAGGAAATTCTTTGACACGAGAAGGAAATGCATGGCTTGGGAAATACCGATGAGCGAGCATTGTAAATACGATTGCACCATAGACGAGAGAGATGAGGGTGAGATGTTGAGCCTTATAATAAACAAAAGACTATCAGTAGGTCTCAGGTTCCGCGTCTCTATAAAACGTATGTAGTGTAGATAAACCTGGCAAGAAATTGAGGCTTGAAATATTGCCAGAAAATATTAGTTCATGGAGCTCTTCGATTCTAAGTTATTAAAAAAACAGGTGTGCGTAATTAAAAGTTGTAAAGTTTTAATGAGCTAAGGTGCATCATCCGCAGGTGTTTATATGGGGAGGCACACCTGGACCGAGAGAGAGAGAGAGATTTTAAGTGTGTAAGGATGAGTCATTGTAGTTGATAGGAGTTTAGAAAAACGGGGTAATGGTAATGAAGTTGTTTTTTCCTTCTTGTTAAGGGTATAGAAGTCAGAGGTGAAAGCATTGGTCATTATGGTACTAATGAGAGAAAGAGGAGGGGGTTATTTTGAAAGCATGAACAGATTAACTACAGGCGAGAGAGAGGGGGGGAATTTTTAAGCATATTAACAAAATTAACCTCGTAGATGCCAGAGACAAGTATTTTAGATATCTTTGAGCGTGGTTAGGTGTGTGTGTGTGTGTGTGTGTGTGTGTGTGTGTGTGTGTGTGTGTGTAAGACTTTCAAGGTCACAGTATAACAATAACGAGAAGGCAACAGATAGCATTGAATGCAATACGTAAGCTGCGTATAACATTTACGAAAATGCAACATATAACATTGAATGCAATACGTAAGCTGCTTATTTGATGTGTCTTACTGGCTACTTGTGGCCATCAAGGGTGTGGTACTTGCTGGTTCTTCTCTTCTACCTATCACCCCTATCCCATGATCACTTGTTTAGGGGCGTGATGTCAATGGCGTTCACTGTACTGCCCATTCGAGGGTTGATATGCACTTTGGAGGGAAGACACGCTGCCTTGTCTGGGTTGACTCATCCTCCGTGTTAGGCACTGCATACTTAAAACCAGGCACTGCATATTTAAAACCGCTGACTGGGTGTTTGTCGTGTTCTGTGCTGGCGACTTACTGGGATGTTTTTGACGTATGGATGTTTTCATGTGAAGCTCAGTGGGCTCAGTCCTCTCCACTCTTCCCTGTCCCCTTTATCCAATTATCTTCTCCACCTTCCCTCTCTCCACTTTATCCACTTGGCTCTGTGCACCGCCTCTTAACTCCCATCCTTTGTCGTGACGTCATGATGATGCAAATGATAAATGGCACCGGTGTATACGCTGGTAGTAAGTTACATTGATACCTTGATAATGAATTGGTAATGTGTTCCATGGAAGACGATGGTTGATTGATAAGATCGGTATATAAGTAATGAGAATCCGTATTGCGTCACCTACTGAGTCTGATACAGATTTTTATTGTGCAGTGCCCATCCCCTGCACTGCTGTTTCCTATTTTCCCTCTGCCTCCCGCATCCCTCCCCACGGAAGACACTAGACAATATTAAAAATATGACCCGGAAGTCAGTGGATTGGTAGACAACACTGGATGTTAGGTAGGTTTTTGCTGTACTGTAGTTTGTTTTGTTTTCATCTGCCAGAGCTGGACCGTTGTTGCATGAAATTCTGTGAGCCATAGTTGTTGAGGTAGGACAGTCCTTGACTACTGAGCAGATTTATCCTTTAATATAATTACTAGCCATCAACTACGCTGAAGAGAGGCGTCGAATTACTGTTAAGTGAAAACAGACCAACAATAATATCCCCATGAGATGTGGACTAAATACATGTATTCATATTACAATATAAGTCAGGATCAGTGGCTATTTTATTGATTTTTTGATTTATGTGTTTATGACACTGTATAGAGAGTCTTGGATTAGCATTTTGGTAACCTAATGAACAGTGATGCCCCTTTAGGCTAATCACGGTATGAGGCGTTTGAGTGTATTCTTGTGTACCGTACACCATCACATGTCACCTCTTTGGTGCTAATACGGTCTATATAGACTGTCACTATATCATTCAAGACAGGTGCGATTCTTTTTGCAGGAGAGTTTTTATGAATTGTCACTGGGCCTCACGGAACTCAAGTAAAATCTGTTGTAACGAAATTCTGATAATCATACTTCCCTGCCTCGGCCTGGGACTGAGCGTATATCCTTTCACCTCAGGCCACTTCACTACGATTCGTGCCGGTATATAGTAGGGAGGACCTCTGTTAGCGAAGGAATTAATAACACTTTCCATTTATCCATGTTTTTTTTTTTTTTTTTTTTTTTTTTTTTTTTTTAAATGGCCATGCCACCGTCAGACAATTTTGTTGATGGTACGAAGAGTCTCTTAGTGAGTGAATTAACTCCTTCACCCTGTTGACGTATTTGTTGTTAGAAAAAAACAAAAAACAAATGACAGTAGTAAACCCCGGCAGTGCAGTAATCTATATCATGTTTAGTTCTTGGTGGTTTCTGGGGCTTTTATGCAGTTTTTGATGGTCTTTTCACACTAGATTTAGCCAAAATTATCTCCCCTGCTGTTAGATATCCTTCCTGAGTTGAGTAAAATACTGTAGTCTTGAGGTAAGATGAATCCTTTCAATCCAGTGACATATGCTAAAGTTCATTCACTTTCACTTGGCCCAGATTGCAGCTTATATCACGTAGTAAAGTGGCAGGAAAAGACAATACCGTGGCTCTACGTACAGTTGGCAGCCCCTTTTAGTGACTGGCATCATATTCCTCGTTAATCTCCTGTTACAGCCCAGCATTCCGGATAGAAGGATGACAAAGTGAACAGTAAACCTCCAGACAAGTTTATTTGCCTTGTAGTAAAGGAATTAATGAAGCTACTTATCATCCTTCCAGTTAAAGAGTCCCTAATGAACTAAATTCTTCTGACGTTAGCAAGAAAAATGTAAGAAATGTCCAGATTGAAAGGGTTAAATAAATTGTTAAAAAATGTCCAGACTGAAAGTTAAAGAAATATATAAATGTCCAGATTGAAAAGGTGAAACTCAATACGTCACCGAACTGAAGGGGCTAACGATGACGTCATACCTGGGCCAGACCAATGTTTTATGTGGCTATATTAGAACTGAAATGGGCGGTGTGGGTGGGAAGGGAGGAGGGCGTAGTGCACCTCAGTGAAAGGGGCAGTTTCAAAGGAAGGTCTCTCTCTCTCTCTCTCTCTCTCTCTCTCTCTCTCTCTCTCTCTACTTCATATCTTTTTATTATCCTCGTAAAAGGTGCGTCTTCCAGTCTTAAGGAGAACCAATAGCTGGAAGGATTTATGTATATTTTTATGAACCTCCTGCAGTAAGAGGCATTTCATAAGCCATGCTATATCGTTTGTACTTTGCAGGGCGGGTAGCATCAATATAGCCTGCTTCAAACCATCACTGCGAGGTTTTTCTAAAGATATTTGAATCGTCCGAAAGTTACAAGAACATGGCAGTAATTGATGGATTTAAAAGCATAATAATGGAGTTACTGCTGGGATAACTTCAGTGGTGCCTTAAAGTAGAGTCAGTTTCATGGTCAGTTTTCACTAAATAATGCCCTTGTCAGGGAATCGTGCCTGACACTGTTAATAAATTGGTCCTTCTGCAAATGAAAGTAAAATAGTACGTTAAATCAGTCAGGTTGGCATAAAGCATGTGGTGGAGGGGAGTAACTTCTGCTGCATATAAAACGAGAGCAAACTAATTTTTTATGATTAACGCAGACACCCCCTCCCCCAGAATAGGTTAGACAGACAGACAGATAGATAGATAGATAGATAGACGTGGCGTCTTATTACAAAATCTTAATCGTGACGAACACGTGTATATGGATAGCTGCCTGTCATAGGAACATATTATAGTGTTGTGCCCACTTTTATAGTAATAAGTTGTCTAAGTAGGACATTAGGGTATTTTGGAGGAACAAAATTACCTACATGGCGAGAGAGAGAGAGAGAGAGAGAGAGAGAGAGAGAATTAGGAAGTGAAAAGTGAGTTACGGTGCTATTGTGGATGTGCTGGAAAGCGTTGCAAATACCTGGAGATGGTTTGGCTAATGGTAGAGAATGGAAAATGGTAGACTGCTTAGGAGGGAGATGGAGGGGAAACGGAAGACAGGATGAGATAGAAGGATGGAGAGGTGTGTGTGAAGGTGGTTTGAGTTGGAGAAAGGGCAACCTGATAGCGGAGGACAGGGTGACGTGGGGTAGATTCTTTTATGGTCACCCCTTCCGGAATTGAGGAGTGTGGCTGTAGAAAGATTGTTTCTTGGTTGTTCTGTATGGGGATATAGCTGGCTTGAGTTGTTGACCGTGTGGAATGTACTAAAGGCTCTGATTTTTTGGTTTGAAAGATGACATGTAGGTTGGTTGATGTGGATTGCGTTGGTGGTTGGTTTATTTAGCGATTGAGTCCTTTAGATTGGCGTTGGTTATATTTGATTTCATTAACCCAATAGTTTTCAAGCTATGACTCGCTGAAACATAGAATAGGCTAAATGCTGTATTATTTGTGCTGCATACATCACTGTATATGTGTGTGCAGAACGTTACTACAACCATAATCCCGAAGTCGGGCGGTATAGTTTAAAATTATCGAGAGTAACACCCCCTGGGCTTTTCTTCCCCTGCCAACCCCCCGATCCTCCCCCTCTCATCGTAATCATCATATGACACGTTCAGTCACTTTTATTCTTTGTTATGTTGCTAAACTTCGTAGCCATACGTGTCCAAGCGGCAAACTCTCAGTAATGCGTGGAAAAAAAAAAAAATCTCCACGTCAGCCTGATTTTGCTTTAGAGCATTTGATGGCTAATTATCAGTAGTTATGCCCTTAAGCGCTTATCTGGTACCGGTGTTAGAAAAGTCAATATTTTCGTGTCGGTTTGACTAAAGGTGGCACCTGCCCCCACTATCGTAGCACAGCACGGAACTTAAATCTACAGGAATAAGTTGCTACTGCTTTGTGTGTGTGTGTGTGTGTGTGTGTGTGTGTGTGTGTGTGTGTGTGTGTGTGTGATAAAGATTTAGGGAAGAATGGGGATCCAGAGCCTTTACCAACTCTGTTTGATGGGTCGCTGGCCATAAAGCTTGAGGACCATTGAATTCCCTAGCTAGACATTCCTGTCATTTTGTGGTGAGACTGACCTTTGGCGATGCGGATAGAAACTAGACAGACAGACAGACATACGCAAAGTTTGCTGAAGAGGGAAATTAATAGATGAACTGACAGACGAAACAGGCAGACGAAGAGACAGACAGACAGGTAGATATTCAGCAGAAATACGGAACACAGCATTATAATAATTTAGTGACAGTTTTCTTTACATTTCGTTTATCATCAGGTATTTCCGTTATTCGTTTATCTTCGTCTTCTTCCCGTTGGTGACAGTTGGGCTAGATTAGAACATACGTGGGTAGAGTTGTGAAGGGAAGGAGATTGGTTAGCCTTGATATTGATGTTTTTGGAAAGTTATAAAAAGGAGAGGGACTAGGTCAGACTCAGTTATAACTTGAATGTTGTAGTAAAAGCTATATATTGATGTTAGTCTTTATATTGGTGATTGTTATTTTAAAAAAGGTTAAGAAAGTGGGTTTTATGTTATTTTTAAAGTTGCAAGGGAAAATGATGATAGATTTTTGCTTCGATTTGGTGGAAAAGATTATGAAGAAAAGAGTATGTTTACAGATAAGACTCTTCTTGGATATACTTATGAAAGAAAAGAGGTCTAGTACTGAAGGTTTGATAACTTGACAATGTTAGTGGAATGGGTTGCGGAGGAAAGTAGATTTGATTTTAACTTGAAGGGTTAGTATAAAGAGATGGGGTTGTGTCAGTGATGGTAAGCTGGGAAAGGGATGCTGTAAGATCTCCCCCAGAATAAATAACAAGGTGTGGCTGTAACAGGATGAAGAAAAGCTGTCATTGTATTGAAGGGATTAAAATGTTAGTTGACAGGTAGAAAAGGAGGGTTGTGCATGGATTTTATTTTATGGGTACAATTTCGTCAGCCAGTAGCAAGGGTAAGACAGGAGATGTAGTCGTATTAAAGAGCTTAAAATAGACGTAAAGGCAAGTTACCATATGTAGCTATTGATGTTGGTTGAAGGGGGAGAAAAATAGTACCTGTGTTTATGAGAAAAAGTAAATCCATGATGTTTGGAGGAAGATTTCTCTCTCTCTCTCTCTCTCTCTCTCTCTCTCTCTCTCTCTCTCTCTCTCTCTCTCCTAAAATATTAGTAGACAGGTAGAAAAGGAGGGTTGGGTATGGATTTTATTTTATGGGCAGAAAATCATCAGCCAGTAGCAAGGGTAAGACATGAGACGTAGCGGTATTAAAGAACTTAAAATAGAAGGCAAGTTACCGTATGTAGGTATAGATGTTGGTTGAAGGGGGAGAAGAGAAATAGTATCTGTGTCTATAAGAAAAGAAAGTAAATCCATGATCATATTTGGAGGAAAACTCTCTCTCTCTCTCTCTCTCTCTCTCTCTCTCTCTCTCTCTCTCTCTCTCTCATTATTATATTATTATTATTATTGTTTTAGTTGCAGATGTGGAATCCTCCTCCTCATTTTATTATTATTATTATTATTATTATTATTAATTACTACTACTTCTACTGCAACTACTACTACTACGACTACGGCTACTGTTATTATTAATAAAAATAACAACTCCAAACGATTTAATTCACGTCAGGTGTGAATGATCGAATTCACGAGGTTAGATACAGCCTTCATTAGCCCTTTCACTGCCACGATGCTTTCTTGTCGTGAGTAAAATCGTGTGGGAGGAGAATGTTGAAGGGATGAAGGCTTGAGAAGAAGTGAACTCGAACCGTATGTTTTCCGAACCATTTGTGAAGCGCGAGAGGTTTAGTTTTATCGGGCTGCTCTTGTTGTTCGTTGTGGAGAGAGAGAGAGAGAAAGAGAGAGAGAGAGAATCAAAATACTTAACACACTCAGCGCGATGACTTTAATTCATTCTTGCCACCTCCAGAGGCATTTGTTGGAGACGTAGTGAAAGGGTTAATGAAGTCTGTAAGATCAGAGAGAGAGAGAGAAAGAAAGAGAGTCACTCCTAGAGGTTACTGAAATCATTACTTGGGGGTTGGCAAAAATAAAGTGGAAAAGGCATCACCATCATAGGTTTAGGCATAAAACAATAGGACACAACGAACGAAAGTTAATGACTCGCCCTCAGAGACTGAATGATATATATATATATATATATATATATATATATATATATATATATATTGTTTTTTTTTTCTAAATACTTCGTGTGATCATGCATCTGTTATTACCAACTTATCGCCAGTTACATCACTCAGCGATACATAACGATTACACGATGACTGAAGCCTTGCAATAGTCCTCTGTGTCATATTCTTAGTAGCTTTTCGTAACACCTCTTCCTTTGCTATTTATTCTGCGTTTTGCATCTCAGTGCTTCTCTTTTTGTTGTTAGTGCAAATTATGTCGCGACATACAAGTGACCCAAGGCGATGTTCTGGTATAATACTCATATACAAACTCAGTCGCTAATGAACACGTGCTGTGGAGCCTTCTGTGTCAGCTAGAATGCGGCTTTTACTCTGAAATTCATCGTGCCTAGGGCCTCCTGTACCGTGCTTCTTTGCTTACTGTACATCATTAGGGGAAAAAAAAAACGCGAAATGTGCTTTCTTAACGATTCTGCATAATGCTTGTTTGTCGTACTCCACGTGGGCAGCCTATTTTTATTTTATTTATTTCTTTATTTTATGATTAATACCCAGTGTACAGAGTATCTTGCATGTGACCTCCTAGTTAATGTTTTGTTATCATATACACATTCAGATGATGATTGACTGATTTGCTTGGGACATGAACACAAGTAGTCTTCCTTTAGATTATCGTCGTACCTTCTCTGGATGGTACCGTACATTTTGATTTGTGTGCGGTGTACCACGTTTGAATCTGGGACGGCACAGATGTGTGGGGCAAGTCTGACTGTTGGTTCTCTCGATAGCGTTCTCGTAATTATATGTTTGCTGTGGCAGTAACGTAGTGAAATGGGTTGCAGATTATTGGTTGAAGTAGCCAGTAACTGTGATGCATCAGTATCTGAAAATGTAGCTACCTCAAATTTATATATACTTACGTTGTCCTTGGTTCAGATTTGTCGCACTGTACGTGTTGTGCATGAAAAAATAAAGTTCAGAGGTGTTCATTGAATGACTGGCAGATGTGGAAGGCTTGCGTTCACGCTTTCAGTAACCTTTGGGATTCTGGATGCATCCTGCAGTTGAGAAAAACCTTCTGGCGATAAACAATAAAAGTCTTCAGTCGAGTAAAACGATCGCGTGAGTTAGGTTTTTAGCTGCAAAAACTCTGGGGTTCTCAGCCATTTAAAAAGAAAAACGAAAGAAAGAAAACGTATGGCCTGCCCGGTATAAGGCAGTCCTCTGAGTCAAGAATCTCTTCTGTAATATCACAACTCCTGTTCATGCAGCTGATACTATAAATTTTGGGGACACTGGCAGTCAACTTTTTGTAGTCGTAGTGGAGCGTTAATAGGCACTTGGTTTATAATTTACGCAGGAATTAATAGCAAAATTAATCATAATTAGGTTAAATAGATAAACAGACAAGTACTGTAATTATGATATATCTCTTCAATACATCTTCATTCTTGCTATCCAGACGATTTTATTCAGGTGAAGGGATTAACAGCCTGAGTGGGGTAGATGTATCCTGCAATCTTCATGAACCCCATAAACGCTAGGATGCTCTGTGATGGAGAGAGAGAGAGAGAGAGAGAGAGAGAGAGAGAGAGAGAGAGAGAAAGGGGATGGGGAGAAAGCGTGATCAGACTTAAACGGTTGTTGTGTAGAGTCCAATGGCGTGCTCTCTCTCTCTCTCTCTCTCTCTCTCTCTCTCTCTCTCTCTCTCTCTCTCACACACACACACACACACACACACACACACACACACACACACACACACACACACACACACACACACACACACACACACACACACACACACACACACACACACACACACACACACACACAGACACACACACACACACACACACACACACACACACACACACACACACACACACACACACACACACACACACACACACACACACACACACACACACACACACACACACACACACACACACACACACACACACACACACACACACACACACACACACACACACACACACACACACACACACACACACACACACACACACACACACACACACACACACACACACACACACACACACACACACACACACACACACACACACACACACACACACACACACACACACACACACACACACACACACACACACACACACACACACACACACACACACACACACACACACACACACACACACACACACACACACACACACACACACACACACACACACACACACACACACACCTGTTTTCAGCCTATTGTCTGAAATGTAGATAAGAATATACCGAATGGTTGTAGCGTTCTAGGTTATTTTTATCTCCAGGACGCAGCATGGGCCTTACCAATGACACGTGCAGTTTTATGACGTGGTTTATATTATTTTTGGTACCGTCGGACGGTTTCAGCGGAGGTTTACATGTTAAAGGGGTTAAGGATTTTTTTTTTTTTTTTTTTTTTTTTTCGTATTAAATTTTCTCTGTTGCCATACAGTAGTACTTGGCTCAGAGGAGACCACATGACGAAAGAGTTTGAAAAGTTCCATGACTCCATTCATATTTATAGTAAATCTTGCTAGCTTCCCCCATCGGTACAGTTACGTGTTTAGTTACCCTGTTTTTGGTACATCCGAAGCAATATTTCCCTTTGTGTGTGTGTGTGTGTGTGTGTGTGTGTGTGTGTGTGTGTGTGTGTGTGTGTGTGTGTGGTATCTCCAAGGCAGTATTTCAATAAATTTCCATTTTGGTGTCTGCAAAGCAATATTTTACTAAAGGGTAGTTACGTCGCAGAGTGAGGGGTCTAGAAATGGTCTGTTAGACCTCGTCATTAGAATTCCATTAGGAATAGAATAGTTTGGTAGTGGAAAGAAGTGAATTAAAAATGTCGTATTAAAAAGGAGTAAAACTAATCAACATAGCCAAACCAGTGGGAGGGTTGGGGAAGGGTCGCTTAAACCCTCCACTTTCTCTGTACCATTTCTCTCCTTTCCTCCTTTTCCATTCTTTTCGTTCACGTGTATCCTTATTGCACCTACCATTTCCTCCTTTCACGCATTTTGACTATAATACCATTCTCTCTTCCTCACCCTCACCCCTTATCCCGTTCTCCCATCCATCTCATTCCATCCTCGCACCCCTCCCTCTCCCCATTGCCCTTTCTTCCATCTTCCCTCTCCATCCTCTCCCTCTCCCCCCTTTTTCATACTCCTCTTTTTCTCCTCTTGCCCCGTCCCGGTCATTCACCTCCTGTCAAACACTATTACTGCATGACCCCTTCTCTTTCATAGTCTTTAGTCCTGTGTATTATTATTATTATTATTATTATTATTATTATTGTACACCTTTTTTTATTCTTCTAATTCAGGTTTACAGCTTGCTAATTTCACCTCTTATTTTTATTGGTGTTCATGTATTTAGCACTGTAGACGCGGCGCACGACTCTGAGGTTGTCATTATCTTACTCTGGTAACCTATCATTCAAAAGTGCGTCCGTTTTCTTATATTATACACGAGTCATATTATGCACGAATATTATTATACACGAACATATACACGAATCACTTGCGTCTCATGTTATACACGAAATGGGACGCACTTTTGAATGGTAGGTTGCAAGGGTACGATAATGACAACCTCAGAGACGTGCGCCGCGACTAGTACCCATATCTTTCACACTTCCCCATAAAATTCTCTCTCTCTCTCTCTCTCTCTCTCTCTCTCTCTCTCTCTCTTGTCAAACACTAGGGTATTTATGGGTGTCCTTTGCAACTGCCTGGCCCCCTATCCTTCCCCCTCTCCCTCCCGCGCTCCCTCCCTCCCTCCCCTCTTAATCAGACCCCACAACAGGGTCCTTGTATCAGAGGATGGAAACATGCCAGCAGAACCTCCAGCCTTTAGCCACAGTACGTCTTCAGGGCCTTTAGAAACTTCCGTAGATGTTATTATTACACCTTAATTCCTTCGCCTCGAGAACGCACTTATATTCTTGCCTATTACACCCTAATTGTGTTTTGAAAATTCTACAACCTTCATACTGTGCATAAATAATTCTAATATCACCACACTGCATAAATAGTGTACAAGTTGATATTAACCGGCCGTATTCAAAAACAAATCGCTAAGGAATAGGTGCCAAGGAGCTTCCATATCCAGTGAGAATACGGGTGTAGATCTCCATTAACCTGTTCAATTGGTTACTGAACAGGTTAATTTAGGGAGCTCATTCTAGAGTTGCATAAAATCGTCTTTTCGTTTGCGAGAATAAAAGATGAAAGACGTCATCGTAATGAAGTGGTTATAAGTTCAGTATGGAAAGTACATTACAAAGGGAAGTGGTGCTTTGAATTTACTAGAGCCTCCTCAGACCACGAGAATATGGTCATCTGTGAGCAGTTGGAGTGGAAAATGGTAGGTCGGGGAGGAAAGCAACAAGTTGACCTTTATATAGACTGGAATGTAAAGTACACTCCTCCAGAAAAGTTAATTTGGGTAGGCTTTACATTCCCAGCCCTTCTGTTGGTTTGGCCATCTTGGTAAAAACCTCTAAACTTAGACTGAAAACTGTCCCAATAACTTTTTTCTGAACGATGATATCCGTTTAGCTCATTGTGCTACGTTTTATTTATTAATTAATTTATTTATTTACTTCTGCATATAGGAAACTCCTTGTAGTGAACGAATTGGGGAAAACCTCTTGATTGATGGGGGTTTGACACTGTCCTTTTTTTTGTTTTTGTGTCGTTTAGTTTATTCTGCCACAAACAGACGGTTTCTTCATCTTAGTAGCTTAGTGCAGGAGTTGATAGCACTGGAGTCTATAGAGAAGGGCTTCGTTATTTTCATACTCAGATTGTCATTGATGAAGCATTTTGGCCCTTTCAGTCCAATAACATCATTATTACCTCCGCCAAGGAGGTTATGTTGGCATTGGTTTGTTTGTTTGTTTGTTAGTCAGTTAGCAGGATCACTCAAAAAGTTATGAACGAATATTGATTAAATTTTGTGGAAGGATGGGCCATGGGCCAAAAATTACTGAATATGGGGGCGGATCCGGATCCTGAGTATCCTGCACTATATCTCCAGAGGTTTTCAGTGAATTTCAATTATATTTTTTGGAAAAGTAGGCCATGGACCAAGAAAGAATTGATTAAATTATGGGGCGGATCCGAATCCCATATCCACGGATCTGTTAGCAGGATTATTCAAAAAGCTATGAACGGATTTTGATTAAATTTTGTGGAAGGGTGGGCCATGGGCCAAGGAAAAAATGATTAACTTTTCCCGCACAGTCTCCAAAAGTTTCCAATGAATTTTGATGAAATTTTGTGGAAAGGGGGGGCCATGGACCAAGAAAGAATCCGGATCCATTTTAATGGCATTGGCGGAGGTATGCACTTTCTGAGTGCTTTCTACATTTTATTATAATTATTATTGTTATTATTATTATTGCTGTTGTACTTTCTACCCCCAGACAATTTCTTTCCGCCCTAAGATATCGTGACATGAGGGGGTAATTGAAGGCTGTGTACTAACCCCTCCAGTTGACAAATAAATCTCGTGAGCTAAATACAATCGTCTTAAAGCAAGATTTATACGTCATCGGAATACATATCATATACTGAATGGGTTAAAGAAGGCTGTATCTTACCCCTCTAGGTCGGTGTCTCCTAAGCCAAGTTCTGTATAATGGGAAAAATAAAAGTGAAAAATAAATAAACAAGTAAATAAAGAAATCTGCGTCCTCGGAATAAGTTAGCTAATATTCTTTTTGAGGGGGATGGGACATAAATGAAAAGATAAGATAGAGCGTATAATGAGGGGAGGTGGGGTGTCGTGGGAAGGGGTCATTGCTGAGGAGGAACATAGATGCCTTAAGATTCTTTTGTTGATGCCCTCCCTCACAGGATGCGGTTTCAGGCTATAGATAGAAAGAGAGACATGATGGATAGGTCAGATGAATAAGCCTAGCGTGACGTAAGTGCATAAATACAGAGGGAGACATAGAGACGCCAAGTGCTGGTATACCAAGATAGATAGGGATGGGTAGATAGATTATGTTGGTAGATACGTAAGTAGACCTAGATAAAGAGGTCGTAGTTAGATCGGTATACCTAGATAGTCATAGATAGATAGGTAGATCGATAGATAGGTAGATAGACAAGTATAAAAGTTAATATATTGATGATCTCACGTTTATTTTTGTGTTTTTTCAGGTTGATGACGAAGTACTCCAAGAAGCTAGTGAGCAAGTGTATCTACCTCAACATACTGCAAGCCACTGATCTACCTCTGCTCGACCTGTGAGTATTGTCGTGGTTGTGGTTGTGAGGTCATGGATGTGGTTGTGGAGGTGGTGGTGGTGGTTTGGTTAGGGTTGTGTTGGTTGTGAGGGTGGTTGGAGGTTGTGGTTTGGTTATGGATGTGAGTGTTGTGGTTTTGGTTGTGCTGGTGGTCTGGTTAGGGTTGTGTTGGTTGTGGTTGTGAGGGTGGTTGGATGTGGTAGTTGTGGTTGTGGTGGTGCTTTGGTTAGGGTTGTGGTGGTTGTGATGTTATGGATATGGTAGTTGTGGTTGTGGTGGTGCTTTGGTTAGGGTTGTGGTGGTTGTGGTGAGAGAATGATTAATGATATTGGTAGATGTAGTGGTGATGGGAGTTATGGTAGTGGTGGGATAATAGTATATTTAGTAGTGGTGATAGTATGAAATGTGTAATAGTGTGTTGTGGTTGTGAGGTTGTACTATTGGTTGTTGTGATGGAAGTGGGTTGTACGAGTGTAAATAGTATTACGAATGATGGAAGTAGTGGTGATGGTGTTGTAGTTGTGGTATGAAAACATGCTGACATTATATTCCTGTGACCGACATACGATTAAATTCACCTTCGTCCGATCTTTGTAACTCCCTTCAGACCGATGACGTTTCTTGTTTTAATACGACTGCTTGATGATTTTTTTCAGTTTGGGGGAGACTTGGTAAGGAAAGGGGGAAAACAGTCGATTAAATTACATGTGGGTTATAATTGTTGCAGAGGAGTAAGTGGTTGTAAATTACCTCAGCTGTATCGATAATGAGGATTGTTGTGAGTGAGGTTGAGTTTTGTTTTTGTGGTTACGTCATGTATTGTGTAACGTACGGTTGTGCAATTAGTTAGAGTGGTGTGGTAAAAATATAAGCTAGCATTATGCACACTTGGACCAGTTACTGAGCAACAGATTAGTTCACAGGAACATTAATAATAATAATGATAATAATGAATAATAATAATAATAATAATAAAAGTATGAGAATAAAAATTAAAACTTAGCATGGTTATGTGAAGCTTTGTCACGAAGATATTGTAAGTACAACAGAGTAATATTATTAATTGATATTATTTTTGTTAAGATAAATTTTAAGGCATATACCGTACACCTTGAATACAGTTTATACAATTCTGTAAGTGGATTATTCTAATTGAAATCCAGTAGAACACATTCACATTAAAATGATAAAGGTCAGCATGTAGTTGCATAGACCAAAGGAATAGGAAAGAGTTGCAACGACGAGAGTGTGAAGAAACTGACTCAGGTGCCAGAGATCGCAAGGGAATGACATTTTATACGTACCCAGAACTTGCTATTTTCAAGGTGCTCAAATGTTCTAACAAAGTGAATTATTATGAAAAAAAAAAAAAAAAGTATTATTAAAGCGAAGTGTGGTTTTTTTTTTTTTTTTTTTTTTTTTTTTTTTTGTGGTGGGGGGGTGCCAGAGGTTGCAAGAGTTTTAGGTGCAGTGGATTGCAGGATACTGCCTTATTACATGTAATATAGGTACAGTACTTAAATGTATTTATTGGTCTTATATTTTTAGAAAAAAATCATATTTAGAGATTTTTTTAATTATTTGGATTGCCAGGTTGATAAACATTAAAAATTATGAATATGGCAGAGATATATGGCAATTAATTTGATTTTATTGAACAGCAGGTTTCTTTACGGTTTATGGATTGCCAGGAATATCAGGTGTTTGATAAGGATGACACAAAGTGCAGAGTCGGGACCCAATTTTTTTCAGCGTTTTGGCAAGACTGGTTTCTTGAGCAATGGCCATTCCTGAAGAAGCCAGTCTTGGCAAAACGTTGAAATGAACTGGGTCCGTACTCTGCACTTTGTTTCATCCTTATCGGAGTTGTGGCAGCCTAGCTGAATTCACCACAATATCAGGTGTTATTGGCGGTGACGTTAAAATAAGGCGAGATGTGCTGGTTGTGGAAAAATATAGTTCATATAAATCAGTGTATATATTTGTTGTGGGTGGTAGTGTGCAGGGTTGAGAAGATGGAAGCTGGAGTTGTTAGGGTAAAGTGAGTGTAGTTAGAGTGATTGTTGCAGATATAAGGATTGTAGTAGGTGGTAGGTGGTAGTAGGTAGGGTATGATGGCTATACAGTAGCTAGGGTGGCATGGTAGTAGATTGGTTATGATGGTGACTTGGGAGTGGGATGGTAGGAGAAAGGATGAGATGGTGATAGTTATATGAAGTGTTGGTAGGTAGGGTCAGATGGTGATTAGGTGGGACGGTGGGAGGTGGGGTGTTGTGGTGGTAATGAGGATCAGATGGTGATAAATAGGGTGTTATTGTGGTAGTTTAGGTGTTGATGGTGATAGGTATGATACTGGTGCGATCAGATGGTGATAGTTGGGATGTGGTGTTAGGATATGATGATGGTACTTAGGGTGATGGTAGTTATGGTGTGGAGTAAGTCGGCTTGTGATGGTGTGGTGTGTCAGGGTAAGGAAGAAATCTCGATAACTGAGAGATAAGATTATGAAATGCTGGTCGTAGGTGATAAGGTGTTACGTGGCAGAAAATGGGAGTGGGAGTGATAAGGTTTTAAAGTGAAAATGGGAGTATGGATGATAGAGGTGTATAGAGCAGGACATGGGAGTATGGTGTGGAATGGAGAGGAGTATGGGGAATTATGATGTATGGCAGGACGTATGGTAGCGTTGGTGAATAATGTACTGTGGTGGGAAGGATTATGGTAAGAATGGTGTTTAAATGAGTTCCTTTGAAAGGATTATGTGAATTTTGATTTAGTATGAAGAATTTGATATGGTATGGAAAGGATTATGGTAGTTTTCTCATGTAGGGGTTGTGTATTATTTGTTCATTATTATTATTATTATTATTTGAGGGGCATTACCAGAAGTAAATATCGTAAACACGGACCCGTCGCATGGAGTACCGTACGTAACTAAATGGAGAGTCGAGGATATCGGAGGGGCGCGCGCGCGCGCGCACACACGCACACACACACACACACACACACACACACACACACACACACACACACACACACACACACACACACACACACACACACACACACACAGTCATACCCCTTCACAGCCTGAAAGCATTCTTAACCCCTTTACTTCGGTTCAATTTTTTAAAATCTCAATCCTATTGATGTTGATTAGCTTTGGAGACTTAGTCGTTTAATTTTATCAAATCCTCACCACTTGAGGATTTTCCTGACTACAGTAGATACAGTCGTCATGAGATGATGGTAACAATACACAAATACGTCATCGCAGTGAATGGGTTGACAATAAAATCATGTGGTGGTCGCAAGCATTAAATATAAAAGCCTTCGTGCTGAAGGGGTGAATGGATATATAGTTTTAGATAGAAATATATTGTAAAAAGTTGTCATGGTATTGAAGAGGTTTAAATATACAGTAAGATAAGGATAACTTTCTCTGCCACTGACGCACAAACATATATATATATATATATATATATATATATATATATATATATATATATATATATATATATACCGGCCCAGAATCCAAACCACTTCATTCACCACTTTTAATCATCTTTGCAGTGAAATTTCTTCGTTATTGTAACTTAATGGAGTCTGTTTCTGGTCCCTTTGCTGCGACAAACTTCCCTTACGCTAAGTACTTATCGTCTGGCGGTAACAAGCAGCAAGAGTAAGAGAAAAAACATATTAATAGTCGTGTAAGTAGTTAATGATGCAGGGGATGGTGCGGTATGGTGTCAGGAAGAATGGCGTGGTGTGCCCTAGATGTGGCAGTGGGTGTGGATAGTTGTGTAGGAAGATTGACGTGGTGTGCCCTAGATATGGTAGTGTGAGTGTGTGTGTGTGTGTGTGTGTGTGTGTGTGTGTGTGTGTGTGTGATGTAGGCAAGGCATACTAATGGATATGAGTGGGTTTGGTGGCTGAGTTTGTTTGTGTAAATTGTGTTGTGAAGTATATTATGGTGGTAATATGGTGACGGAGTGTAGCTCTGGTGTGTTGTAATCTAGGCATGGTAATGGGTATGGTTATGGTTTATGGTGGATGTGTATGGGTAATGTTGCAGTATATGAGAATAGGGAGGTATGGTGCTGGAGGAGTGGTGAAATGTTGGTCTTGGTGTGGTAGCGGATGTGGTTAGAGTTTGTGAATGAGTAGGCTGAGGTTAACCCTTCATCACGATCATGTCATTTATGTAGTTCTCTTTATATTACCAGATGATTTTTTATGGCTTAGGAGAGAGAGAGAGAGAGAGAGAGAGAGAGAGAGAGAGGCTACAGTCCCATTATACTAAAGAAAACGTCGGGTGTATTAGAAGCTGTACTCGTTTCACTGTAACTTGGCCTAATACTGCCATCTCTCACTGAATCCCGAGTTATAGTAGCAGAGTAACACTAGGAATATGATGCTTAGTCACGAACAGTTGTTATGGATGTAGGGTTGTAGTATTGTCTTTGTGTGCTACTGAAAGATGTGGAATAATCTTAAAAAAAAAAAAAAAAAAAAAAAAAAAAGTGGGCCAAGTTAAGGTGAAAGAACTGTAGTAAGTTTTGGAACTCAATTTTTCTGTTGTTAGGAGTCCTTAGAAATTTCTTTGTTAATGATTACTATTTTCGGTTGGTGATCTGGCTTTTATTCGCGTGTGTAATGATTTGTTTTTATTTGCGTCCACAGCTTAGAAGGAATATTGATTGTTGTTATTATCATCATTATTATTATTATTATTATTATTATTATTATTATTAAAGTGAGTTCTCGCCCTGCCCCATACCTTCCTGTCATCCTTTGCCTTCTCTTTTACCATCTTTATCTTTCTCCGTTCTCTTTCGTCTCTCCCCCTGTCCCTCCTTTTCCCTTCATCCCCTCTTCTCCTCCCCTTCTTCATTATCTTCTATCTACCTACCTCCTCATCCTGTATTAACCTCGTCATCGTTTTCCTCCTTTACCCCTTTGTCCTCCCATCTTCTTTTTCCTCCTTCTTCATTTTCATACTCCTCTTTCTCTTCTTAATTCCCCTTCACATATTCCTAAACCACATCCTTATATATTCATTTGCACCTTTCCTATACCTGCTTCTCTCATCTTCCTTCACCATTCCTTGTTTCATCCCTTCTTTTCGTCCATGTTTCCTTCATATCTCCTCTCATAATCTCTGCCTTCGTACTTCCCTTTCCTCCATTACCTCTCCTGCATCCTCCCTATATCTACATTGCGTTTTTCCCTATCCCTTTTCTCTCCCACCCATGTGTTTCTGTCCCTCTCCCTCCACCCTCCTCGTCTCCACTGTTCCATTTTACAACTTATCCATCACTGTTTGCAATTTCTGCACCCTTCCCTTTCACCCCCAACCTCTCTCTTTCTTCCCTTTCTTTCTTAAATTTACTTTCTCCCCCCCCCCCTCGCTCCACCTTCCTCCTTCCATTACCCTGTCATCATTATGCTTCTTCATCCCATTTCTGCCTCCTATTCTCCCCTTTTCTTCCCCCTACACACCTTCCCTCTTCTGTATTCCCTTATCTCTCCCCTGTTCTTTCTTTCTCATCATTTCTTCTGACCCCTTTCTCTTCATTCCCACCTCCTCCTCCTCTTCTTTCCCCTTCCCCTACTCTTCCCTCCTCCTTCCCCTACTCTTCCCTCCTCCTTCCCCTACTCTTCCCTCCTCCTACTCCTCCGCCTTACCCTTCCCCTACTCTTTCCCCCTCCCCACGCCTACTACAGGTTCTACGAGGAGGGCGGGTGGGAGCTGGTGGGTGTGTGGTTACAGGAGGCGGTCAATGGACGCAACTGGCCCCTTGCGACACAGGTGCTCACCCTCATGGAGTCCTCGCCCGTCACCCTGGCCAGACTGAAGCGCAATGCCACGCCTAGGATGGTTAAGGAACTCTCTAGGGACAACAGCGCCACGGGTTAGTTGGTGTGGATGTGGGGCACGGGTGGTGTGGAGAGTTGGATGTGTGGACTGTATGTGTGTGAGAGAAGGGTGAAGGAACTAGTTCGCTAGTCTTCACATCCCCACAGATACCACTACGTCAGTCGTGAGTGATGTTTGTCCGTAGTATATTTCAGTAGGTCCGCCGGTGATGTCGAAGTGGTGACTGTGTGTGGGTGGGTGGTTGTGTGGCGCCATCTGTTGGTTCATGGGGGGATTACAGGGCCTTCGTGAACGGATTTCCTTGTCACATGCCCAGTCATTGCTTCATTCCAGACAGACAGACACAAGCATAATAAAACACTGCCCTTTTCACTCACACAGTCCACACTTGGCCAGCATGGGGAAAGGTTAATTTCGGGAAGGATTAATTTTGGTAATCACTTCCTCATGGATAGAGATGTGGTCATACAATGAACCTCACACAAGCTGATGAAATGGTGTGGAGAGGGTTTAAGGATGTAAGTATGGTGGACGTAGATAAGAGAAAGTGGAAGAGGTTCTCGTCGTGTGATGGGCGTGGATTGAAGTTGGAGAGGGAGGAAGTAACGAATAGCTGCAGTGGTGTGCGTGTGTAGGTGTCGGGGTGTGTGCGAGTAGGGATAAAAACATGTGATGTATGATCGATCCAGTGAGTATGTTTGGGTATAGTTGCCAAGGTTGTGTGTGTGTGTGTGTGTGTGTGTGTGTGATAGATACGAACTCATATCTACCCTTTGTGTTGAGAATGTGGATCTGTCAATGGGTGTAAACAAGTTAAGGGGCTTCAGTTCATTTTTTTGGTTGAAAATAAAATTATGCATCAATTTACATGAAATTTTACTGGATAATAGCCATATTTGGCAAAACTAATCCCAGAGCTTTATTTGTAAATGATTAATTTAATCTGATATTTTGAAAATGGTTATATGTTTACTCACTTAGGAGCAGTAGTCATTGAAAGTTAGGTTAAATATATTAAGATTTTACTGAATATTTTTTTTTTTCCTTTTTTTCATGTATCGTCCTGAAACTTTCTACACGCTTAAGTAGGTATCATAGCTATTACCCAGAAAAGTTTCAAGTAGATTGGTGCATAATTTCATTTTGTAGGCTGAATCAATAGAGTGAGAACGTGTGAAAGTATGAAGGAAAAAATAAGCATGATTTTGTGAGTTAGTGTGATAGTAGTATTTGCATTATTACACAGGTGCATCGCAAGGAATTAATTACAGGTATGGTATGAGGAAGGTAAGTTTATACTGTATATACTAAGAGAGAGAGAGAGAGAGGGAATGGATGGTTTTCTATGAAGATGAAAAGGTTAGTTGATCAATGAATGTACGAGTGGTATAAATGGAAGGTAGATGGATGTGTAAATGTAAGTAAAGATGAATGATTGAGTAGCTGAGTGAATTTGTGAATGAAAATGATGAGGGAAAAGTTAACCCCATCGCTAGAATGACCAAGTTTTCTCATTTGTTCCTGCTGACCCCAGGTGATTTCATTTTAGTTATAAGAGACCCTTTGGAGGAGTGGATTTAAAACAGTCTCCATAAACCTCTTCACTATGGTCTCCCTTAAGCTAAATACAGTTGTCTGGTGGAAGCAAGAATGAAGTAATAAACCCAGTCATCATAGTGAAGGTGATTGACAGTGAACAGTTGAGGACAGTATCGCTCCACTTTTATAATCCTACAGTGAAAATGTTTATGTAAATTTTTGAAGAGGTTGTTGGGCTTTGATCACTTGGTTTTGAAAGTCATTGCTCACTATATCGTTATGTGTTGTAATGAGGTGAATCAGTATTTATGTCCTCAACTGTAAACGGTAACAGATGACGGCAGAATTATAGGCAGGTGCAGATATTAACCCCCCTGTCATCATCCCCCTGTGTAGGTACGCAGGCGGTGGCAAAGCGGCTGGTACAGAAATGGATGGAGATGTTGAAGCACGGGGATGGCGTGGCGGCGGCTGCAGGGATGGGGCTCTCAGCCAACCCCACAGCCCTGACCACACAGACCCCAGTCATGCAGCAGAACATGGCCGCCTTGCAGAACTCCACCAATGCCTTGATTCAGCAGCGTGTTATAGGGACGGTGGCCAGTGTTGGTGCTGGTGCATTAGGGACAATCAGCACTTCCGCTAGTACGATAGGGACGATCAACACCACTGGTACTGCTGTCACAATAGGAGTTATCAACACTACTGCTGGCACAATCATCAACACTTCTGCCAACGCAATAGGAACAATCAACACTGGTGTTAACACCAGAGGGGCAACTCAGGGCTTTACCCACACTGGTTTGATAGCAACACCACATGGTTTTATGAGTGTTCCATTTAAGTCAAAAGGTGCTACGCAAGGCCTTACCAGCACTGCCGCGATCATCGGATCTATCCCAACCCTTGCCAACACCCAGCAAGGCACAGGAACCATTGCTCAACCTTCTCCTAGTACCCCTGAACCTCCCTCGGCCACTCACAGCACAGATGAGGGAAGTGGAGGGGGAGCGAGTGGTGGAGGGGACAACAGTTCATCACAGTTATCCCAAGATGAATCGTCCAACGCTTCAACTGAGAGTGAACCAGCTGCCCCGCCCATCCCAGTGCCCCCTACCACTCCTATTCGCATTACTATCCGCAGTGGTTCGCAGGTACTAGCAAAAGTGTCATCCCAAAGGGTAAGCCAGGACTCAACAGACAGTGATGATAATAAACCTCTAAGTAAGCTGAGGGAGGACTCACAGTATTCTAACCAGGACGAGTGTGATTTCGCCCCACCTAAACTACCACAACCCACTAGCACACATGCAACAACAGACACCACTACCACAGCTACCACACAACAGTCACAGTCACAGTCCATAGCCACTACAGCCACAGCTACCTCCACCACCACCACCCAACTCACCACCTCACAGCCTACCACAACTACCACAACCACAACTGCCACCACAGCAGTGCCTCACACTATTGTTACTTTTACAACTGGGCAACCTACAACCACAACCACAACTACACCCGCCCAAAATGGTCCTGTTAGCTTACCAGAAAGTACTGAAAAGGATGAAGAAAAGGCGAATGAGAGTGCGTCCGAGGTGGCAGAAACAGAGGAGACAGTGAATGGTGAGAGTAATAGTGTAAAAGTGAAAGTGGATGAGGTGAAAGAGAGTGCCAAGGAGGACAGTGATAAAGTGGATGGGAAAAAGGAGAAGGATAAAAAGAAAGAACGCAGTAGTAAAGACAAAGATAAGGGGAGGGACAAAGAGAAGGACAGGAAATCACGTGACTCGGACAAAAAGGAAAAAGAGAGGAGTCGGAGCAGTAGAGATAGTAAAGACAAGAAAGATAAGGACAAAGACAAACACAGACACAGTGACAGCAAACACCATAGCCATCGTAGCAGCAGTAGGGATAAGGACAGGGACAAGGATAAGGAGAAAGATCGTAAGGACAGGGATCGTAGTAAAAGTAGCAGTAGTCATAAGGATAAGAAGAGCAGCAAGGACAAGGACAAGGACCGTGAAAAGGAGAAGGAAAAGGAGAGGGAGAGGGAGAAGGAGAAGGAACGTGAGAAGGAGAAAAAGGAGAAGGAGCGTCGTCGACAGGAGAGTGAGGACAAAGCGACGTTGGAGAAGGTGAAGCCCCTCAGTGCGGATGGTCTGGCCAAGATCCCTCGTCGACCCAACCCACCCACCTTCCTAGACGCCCTTGGATCAGCGGATGTGGACATACAGATGCCAAAGAAAGCCACAGTCAAGACGTACAAATCCCGTGGCTTCAGGAACACGGGGTTGCTAGACGAACCATCCTTACCACCAAGAAAGACTGACAAGAAGACTGGAGGACCTGGGGCAGGAGTCAAACGTACTTCATCCCTAGAAGATGGGACCACTCACCCCCCTGATAAGAGGGTGAAGTCCTCAGTCTCCTCGCAGCCTTCCAGTGGTGATAAGCCAGGCGGGGTGAAGCTCATCTCACCCAAGCGACGTAAGTTCCCTCCACGTCAGTGCCTTCCAGTCCCCTGCCACACAGTGCAACCGTGGTGTGGTGCTGGTGAAGTGTGGTGCCTTACTACACCCCAATACACTATGATACTGGTGTAGTAGGGTTTAGCATTATTATACTACCTTCACTGCACTCACTGTGTGTTTGTGTAGCGAGGTGTAGCATTCTACCACCCTCACTACAGTATGTCCACTGTGGGTGTAGTGAAGTGTGTGTATGATAATATGTACACCACAAAAGGGGTGGAAGAAAGGGGGGAACATGCGGCAGCCAGTCAGAAAATAAGTGTAGTGTGGAGGGACTGTGTTTTCAGGTGTGGAGGGACAAGTGTTTTTTTCAGGTGTGGACGACAGGAGAGCAGGTGTGGAGGTCAAGACAACATGTGTCGACACATCTTTTACTCCTGCCGTCGCTGCTGCTTCTGCTGCCTTCAGTTTGTTTATTCCAGCTGTGTGGTTGCCATGGTGACGCTGGGACTGCCACCGATCCAGCAAGGGTGGGGCGGGGAAGGGGAGAGGAGGGGATGGGGGTGAGAGAGTTGGGAGTACGGGTGGGGCGGGGGACGGTGGGAGAGAGGTAGGAGGGAGTGAGGCATGAGGGGAAGGTGTGGGGGGGATGAAAGGGCATAAATAGAAGGTGAGGGGGGAATGAAGTAGGTCAGAGATAGAGCCAAAAGGATAGGGAGAAAGTTGGTTAGGTGGGAGGCGTATATTGCAGGAGTGGGGAGGGGAAGAACAAAGGGAGGGGAGGGGGAGGATGTACAGTAGAGGGAAAGGTTAGGAGAGGAGGAAGGCGCGAATGACGTCACATTGTTTACAAAGAGCCAGACGAGGTGGAGAACTTGGAAGCCAGAGGTACGGCGATACGTGACCAAATGCAAGGTAAACTACTAAATATTGCGGCAATTAATAAGCCATATTAATAAATGAATTAATATAGTCTCAGGTGACCCTCAATACAGTATTAATGTACAGAAAATAACAAATAGATTCTTGAAAATGTAAAGGCCAGAAATATCGTGAATATGTTAAAAACGTAAATAATTCATTGATGTTGACAGTAATAGAAAATTCGAGGACTGTTGCAAATTAGCTAATTATTGAGAGGTAATGACTGAAAAGACTTATTTAATTGGTTTAGGAAAAGGATATATAATGAGGTGGCTTTGAAGTCCAAAGAAAGGTTATGAGTTGTATGAAAAGCTTTTAATGTTGTTTGTGTGTGTGATTTCATGCATAATACAGTACAAAAATCTTTCACCTAGACTTCCAGCAGTAATGTGTATTATAAAATGAGGACGATTAATGGATTTACAACAGCGTCAAGAGCAAAGGAGTAGGGATGATTAGAAACCCAGTTCTAGGTAATTATAGAATTATACTTGCGATGTGATAGAAACCTTGCCAATCCAGATTCCTGTATCAAGTTATTCTATCCCTAATATGTTAGTGTAAAAAATATGTTCCGGTTTTACAGTAGTGTCGTTAGTGATGCAAGAAAGTTGAGATATTGCAGACGAAATTGGTTGGTTTTGAAAGCATGTTTTCTGAAAAGCAATTGAATTATACGTTTCAGACACTTGAACTTCGTGGTTTGAGGTGAACCTTGACTATGCAGCTAGAATAATCCACTCACTCAAGGAAAACATGCGTAGGCTGAAGAAGTGTATAGGACTCAGCAGTAAGGTACAGACTGTGTGTGTGTGTGTGTGTGTGTGTGTGTGTAGGATTTGACCAAGTAGGATAGACCGTAGTTTAGAACCTAGGTCTCAGCAGTAAGGTACACTTTGTGTGTGTGTGTAGGATTTGACCAAGTAGTTCAGTGTAGAACGTAGGTCTTAGCAGTAAGGTACACTTTGTGTGTGTGTGACCAAGTTGGATAGACAGTAGTTAGCGTAGAGCATAGAGTATTGCCCATGACGTAGTCTTGGAAGTCAGCCTCTGCAGTTGATTTAGGTGACTTGAGTGGATGGTAGCCTATATGTGGCATTACCTTCAATAACATCTGCTAAAATTGACCTCGGGGGACAAAAGAGCAATATATATATATATATATATATATATATATATATATATATATATATATATATATACTGTTTAGGTTTCGTCATTAGAAATTGCCTTGTTGCCTGTCCTTTTAACCGTATGTTAAACATAATTTAAATTTTTTGACAACCCAGCCTATCATAAATAACAGAAACATTTTTAAAAATCAGTACAAATTAGGCCGCGCGTTTAGAGAAATTGTTAAACGTCGGTGGAATAAAAACAGGTAAAATACCGAGTGTAAAATGATATTAACGTGGTTGCAAACGTCCGTACTAGCAACACATATCAAATGAAGTATAGTTGGTAACAACAGTTGCACACGTCAGGTTTAACTGATACGAGTATATTGGAAGTGAGGAGGTTAATCTCGGCATACGGAACTTTGATATCACCATTACCCAACCATTTTACATGACATAATCCCTGCGGGTATTTGTGCTTGAGTAATATCGACCTACATGTTCAGAGTAACCGTAACACATCAGTATATTACCCTCTTCAGTCCTATAACTTGTGTTTTATTCTTGCTACTACTACAAAGTTGTATTCAGATTATGGATGAATTCAAAATGGAAGGGTTGGAGGTATAGTCTTCACTTACCCCTTCACTACACGAAGCCTCTCTAAATGTAATCCTCGGGAGGTAGCAGGAAGAATGAAAACTTCGGCAAATGGAAGGGGTTAAGGTGTAATGTTCAAAATGAATCGCCTAAGAAGATGTGTTGCGAATGTAAGTAAACCAAAATATATTTTGGTTTACTTTGATTCGCAACAACTAAGTAAACCAAAATATATTTTGGTTTACTTACATTCGCAACAACTCTTCCTAGGCGATTCATTTTGAACATTACACCTTAACCCCTTCCAATTGCCCAAGTTTTCATTCTTCCTGCTACCTCCCGAGGATTACATTTAGAGAGGCTTCGTGTAGTGAAGGGGTAAGTGAAGGCTATACATCCAACCCTTCCATTTTGAATTCATCCATAATCTGAATACAACTTTGTGGTAGTAGCAAGAATAAAACACAAGTTATAGGACTGAAGAGGGTAATATACTGATGTGTTACGGTTACTCTGTACATGTAAGTCGATATTACTCAAGCACAAATACCAGCAGGGATTATGTCATGTAAAATGGTTGGGTAATGGTGATATCAAAGTTCCGTATGCCGAGATTAACCTCCTCACTTCCAATAAACTCGTATCAGTTAAACCTGACGTGTGCAACTGTTGTTACCAACTATACTTCATTTGATACGTGTTGCTAGTACGGACGTTTGCAACCACGTTAATATATTATGGTCCATTGTAGTTTTATCATTAAGAGCGTTTTTATCCTAGGAGTTTTGCTGATGTTAGCCCATCTTCCTGTCGGTTTCTCTCTCTCTCTCTCTCTCTCTCTCTCTTCCCTATCCGACACCCTTTTCTCGACATCCCGTTCATAGTTCACGTCGGTCAGGCTGTTTCCCTTCCTGTATTACCCCGCGCCTCCTTGCTTGCTGATTTCCTTGGTTACTCTCCCATTTGTTCTCTTTCTAATATTATTGCTATTCTTTCTGCCCTGCTTATTTTGCATCTGATTTAATTGTCCTTCCTTCTTTGCTACCTTAGTGCCACATAGACTTTCTAGGTTTGGTGCAAGCCTTTCTCATTCATCCTCTCTCTCTCTCTATCTCTCGATAAGTCTATTATAACATCTGTCAAGGCTGCCAGAATCGGGATATCTTAGAAAAAATATGGTTATTTTTTCATAAATGACTAAAATGTCTGAGATCAAAATATTGATGGTAATTATTCCCTTCAGTGATTATTAAAAATTTTCTCGTAAAATATATTGACAGTTTTATTTGAATTAGCGACTTGAATTAGCTATTTATCACTAGATGGGATTATTATTATTATTATTTTATCGCCCTGTAGAGGCTTTTGGGTAGGAGCGTTTATTATTATGTATATATATATATATATATATATATATATATATATATATATATATATATATATATCGGTATATATAATGCAAGCGTTTCATCTTCAGAACTTTTTATGTATATGAAAAGAGCGGTAGGCTGGTTGAACCATGGTAAGGGGGCCCTATCCAGTGATATCTGTACGAAAGTAGGTTAGAAAGGGCCCAACAGCAACACTAAAATTACAATCAGGAAGTCAAGGGCATATGGGAACAGGTTAAATATTACCACAATAAGCACAAGGGGTAAACGGATAATCACTTCGTGAACATAAACCTTCACTGATGTAACGCCAATTTAAAGCTTCATGGTATAACCAGGTGATTGTATTAACATCAGTATAGACTTTTACAGTGGGAGAAGTTATAACAGCATAAATGAACTTCAGTACTAGAGTTGAAACATGTCATTGAATAAAATCGTCTGATGGTAGTCTGAGTTAAATCAAGAGGACGGTAACGCATTGAAAATGGCAAAAGAAATAAATAAATAACTGGGTTAGCAGTTGGAATATTGAGTAACTGTTAATAAAAACCGAAGTGATCGAGATGCAGATAAAGAGTACCCCTTCATTCAGGGTACTTTTTTTCACTGTAGTGCAATTATTGGTGAGATGGCTCTAAAAATTCTGTTTCTTGGTAGTGCGATAGAATGATTATCCTTGGATCCATTATTACTAAATATCACCCTGAGGGTATTGATTATTAACTGTTGCTAATATATACACGTATATATGTTGTGATTATATATATATATATATATGTATATATATATATATATATATATATATATATATATATATATATATATATAATGAGGTTAGTGATATTGTCTTTCAAGAAGTAAGCTGCTTCAGTTTGTAGTGATCGTGATGTACAACGTTTACAGTATACAGGTACTACTACTAAAGCTTAACTAGAGGCCTAATATAATCCTGATAATTTATAACTAGTGTCCAACAAACAAGCTCTTCATTATGGATATGTTGGCGGATTATATATTGCAGAGTAAAAGTAATCCGTACAACCTGTTTAAAACTCTTCCTACTTAGTGTTTTTCACATGACCAGTATTGTCCGTCCAAAAGCAAGGCTGACCTCGCCAAATGAGCCAGGCCTTTCCTACGTCACCACTGGATGCAAAGAGAATGGGGGAGGGGCAGTCTTGTAGCTACTTTTGCGCCTCATGTGTATGGGTCCAGCCACATAGCACGGCTAATCGGAAGTCTTTAAACCTCCTAAATTCTTTTTTTTCTTCTTTCAGACGATTTTATTAACTTTGGCAATGCTTCAAAAGGGATTGGTTAGACACGACTCTAATGCAGAATCTTGGTGCTGAATAAAATCATCTGTTGGTAGCATGATGAAATACAGAAGTCATGGGTTGGAAGATGTTGAGAGGGTTAGTACGTCACATACACCTACATTTAGTTCCTGGGGCGTAAAGGGAAAAAGGGAAGGTGAACGAGCAAAGAGGACATGAGTGCGTTCCGAGGCGCAGTTGGTATACATCTTTTCGTGGCACTGATTCATGCTGTACTGTATACTCGCAGAATAATATGGTTAAAGCTGAATTTTGTGGGGGCAGTCACATTCTCCCATGTGGGCAGCAGTTTTTTTTTTTTTTTTTTTTTTTTTCCCCCGATGTTTTTACACATCTTTTAGACATCTTCTATGACTTGGTTTATTCTGTTAAAAATGAAAAAATATATATAAAATATACCCTGCTTTTCTGAACGTGTCGTGGGTATCCTCTCCATGAAGTTAATGTCAGTCGTGGTGTAGAAACACTTTACAGTAGTTAAAAGTTTAGAGCAGTATTTGTTTATTTTTCTGTGAAAAATCACATAAGCGAGGACGAAAATGTTTGGAGTCCGCGACGTCATGAAAGGAAGGTGAGTGTTGAGGTTCAGTTTGATGCTTCGTTTATGCGCAAACGGAGGGTAGGGGGGCATAATTTTGACACCCCCCCCCCCCCCTCCCAAAAAAATCTTGATGGTTACAAATAAATCCTGAAATGTGTAAAGCTTGCGTCGTATCAATAGTACGCATATTTTGTTAAATATATACATTATATATATATATATATATATATATATATAGATAGATAGATAGATGTTAAATAATCTGTTGGGATCTCATATAGCGCTTCTCATCCATCACCCCAAAGCCCAAAGTTAGCGTTGTTACCGCTCTTCTTGCCCCTGATATCAATGCAGTTTTTTAGTTGACATGGGAGCCCGTAGCACCGTCATTGGGAAGTTAAAGTATATGTGAATACACTGTATATTACGTTTGTATGAAACTTCTGGGATCCGCTTCGATATTAAAGAGGTGTAACTACAATACAGCATAAATCCCCAAAGGATGAGTTTAGGGAGAAAAAAAGGGGGGATAGGGTGCTTATGTCATCTTCCACCTCAGTCGATTGAGTGTGTATTGTGCCAAAAAGTATAGCTGAGGAAGAGACGTAAACCCACGAAAACTGGCATAACTCAGATTTAGTCGTGTTAAGCCTTTTGCTAATGTCGAGTGTTACCTTGTGCTCAACCTAATATTCGTTTAACCTGTTGGGCGGGTGTGGGGGGGCTCCTTTGGCTTGAAAAGTCTTGTAGCGATAGTAAGCGTATAATCTTTAATGGGGCAGTATCATGAACCGGTTAAGCTTAGAAAGTCGCGCATCAGTTACCCCAAATCATAATTTCACATCACAAACATTTGGTACAGTCGCCAGGCTTACTCTGTTGGGGAGGGAGGGGGGTGTTGTAGAATGGATTGGTATATTTTAATAAAAAACAGGGCTTCGGGTCAGCTTGTTATAAGTGACGTCAAGGTAAAATGTGGAAAGTGTTCATAGAAGCTCTTATATGTGCTGGAATAAGACTCTGCTTAGCTTTCATGATTGCTAGGTGGCTCCTGCGTCAGACTGCCTGGTTCAAAGGTCTTACAATCTTTTTACGCACGAACAAATTAAATAATTTAGGTAAGTTTAATGATTAGCTGTTCATCATGAAATGGTAATCCCCCTGGGGATATATATATATATATATATATATATATATATATATATATATATATATATATATATATATATTATATATATATATATAGTATATATTTATATGTAGTATATATAATATATATATATATATATATATATGTAGTATATATAATATATATATAATATATATATATGTAGTATATATATATATGTAGTATATATATATATATATATAATATATATATATATATATTATATATATATAATATATATATATATATAATTATATATATATATATAATATATATATATATATAATTATATATATATAATATATATATATATAATATATATATATATTATATATAATATATATATATATATTATATATATATATATTATATATATATACAGTATATATATATATTATATATATATATATATATATATATATATATAAAATCCCTGTGAGACGAAGTTGCTTTTGGATAAGTATGAGTGACACGTTTAAAAAATCCAAAGCGGCTATTGAAGTGTTCATTGAAATATTTTTAAACGGTATGCAGGGAGGATTAATATATATATAATTATATATATATTATATATATATATATAGAGAGAGAGAGAGAAAAAGTTTTGAGGAAAGCTTGCGTTCACTGATTCATATGTGTAATGTTTGGAGTTGCTATCGTAGAGTTGTTTCCGAACATGAACGTGAACTACAGGTTACTGGTAAGTGTCCTGAAGCATTGAATTACTGCCATTCCACAACCCGACGGGTAAAAAATAAAAAAATAAAAAAAAAAAGTAAATAAGGGGGGGGGGGGAGCTTTGGTCGTTCAAAACTGCACAGCATTGCCAAAGAATAATTTTGCCTTGCAAATAAATTTTCGTAATGGGGCGGAATGTTTGAAGGGAATCTATCTGTTGCGTTTGGAGCTTGTGTTTTAGGTCAATCCACCGGTGGTAGAAAGCTTCCTGTGCAATGGCCGTACAGTATTTCATGAGCCTGGGAGGCTCCTTATCCACTTTTGCACGTTACGCAATATTCCGTAATTGTTCCTTTTATTTTATTTTTTCCCTGACTGTACGAAAGCAATACTTGCAGTTTCAAAAAAGGGGCCTTCGTATGAGATTGCCACACTATACTGGTAAATTTCTTCATAACGATGCAGCCAGCTGTGTTACGTGCCAGCATTAATGACAGCATAACCTTGGGATTATAGAACAAGTGAGTTGAGTAGCGATAGTAGCGAGGTATTAAATTTGAAACATACGTCACCAGAAGCCAAGCATGTTTTTGATAACGATGGTGATAACTGGTCGAGCGATGTCAGTTTGGACAGAGTTACCTTGATGGCCGAAGTCATTCTGTAGACTTGTATAGGTTATGTATTTGACGGTAATTCATACTTCCTCGTTCAGTAACAAGTTCTGACCTAAGCATGGCGTAGTTCACAAGTATTGATAATTGGTAAGCGTACTCATGGGCTTTATTTTCTCATTTCCTGCAGATTTATTGATGCGGTTAGGGAGAAGGTAACGCGAGTAGGAAAAAGGAGTACAGGAAAGGGAAAGATTGGTAATTTAGGTAGGTAGGGAAGGGAGGGGAAATTTGGTCGGGATGGAGAGGGAGTTGGGAGGGGGTAGAAGATAGGTGGGGTGTTGAATGAAAGGGTGGGGGAGGGGGTAGGAGATAGGTGGGGTGGGGGTGGGGATGATGTGTTTGGGAGGGATGGTGAGGGGGAACAGGACAACCCCTAAAAACCCCCTTTGCCTCGCCCCATTATTGCAAGACCCATTGCAAGAAGCGTTTCAAGAAGGGACCAGTACCACAGCCCTCACCCCAACCACAACCACTGCCTCTACCACCACTGCTACCACTACCACACCATCTGCCTCAACCAATCGCCGCCTCTTCTAAGGTAAGCCAGCGAACAAGGCTACATAATCCTCATACTGTCTTCTTATTTTCCATTTTTCTGCCTTTTATTTCACTTTTCACATTTCATTTCCACTTTATTTCACTTATTGTTTGAGATTGTTAGGTTAGTTTTCATACATTCTAGTAAAGGTAATGTAATGCGTTAAATTACCGCCAAAGTCATGGTGAAGCCTTTTTATGCAGAGTAGAAGGAACCAAAGGCAGGAAACCCACTAAATTAATCCCTCCAAGAAAAGCAAATAGAGCTAATCACGCTGACAACAAGGTCAAGATGATTCATAGGTCTTGTTAATTCGTAAATGTTTAAAAGTGGGAAAAAGTGTAAGAAAGAAAGGGCATCTTGGTGGGGGTTCTGTTGCGGGCTATTTTTGTAAACTTTGGCATGTGAATGGTTAGCGGCGGGCGAATCAGGAGCCGCCAGCAAGAGTCAAGATGGCCGCCCAGGAAGTGTGCCGGAGAGAACAGTACGTGGATTATTTTTAGACGCATCCCGTTTGAGAGCCGAGTTGTGGTGGTAGAGGAAGCATGAAAATAGCCAAACGCGGTGTTTTTGGGTTCTTATAAGCTGTTTATTTTATTTTTTGAGAACATTGGTTTTATGTTCATTATCTCGCCGAGATATGTAATTAGATGTGTAGAGACGAATAAGTTTTTTTTTTTTGAGCACCGCGATCTTAATTGAAACTCGAACATTTTTTAATCATTTGTATAAGCCTGTACATTTCTTTTAATTTACTGTGGCCTGTTTATATTTAGTTGTGAAGCACCGTACAGGAAGCGTGGAGACATTATGTAGGCCCGTTGTGTCCTTGTCGGTGCGTTGAACTGGGACGCTCGGGTGATGCAGTTGCCAGACGTAATGATCGCCTGACCTTGACCTACCGCACAGTGCAGCAGGGAGAGAGCAGCTGAATGTGCTTTGATGATCGAAATAAGATACATTAAGAGCTGGGCGTAGAACATGAGCAATTGGGAGTAGATCTTAAAAGTGAGTTGGTAGTATATCAAAAGTTGAGTCAGGAGCAGATCTTGAAAGTGAGTTGGGAGTATAATGACATCTATTTATTTACCACGAGTCAGAAATAAGGAACTGTGCAGGGTAATGCGTACGGTAATTCATGTGGACTGGGGAAGAATGAAAACTGATCACATGTTGGGTTTAGCAGGTGAGGGTCCAGCCCCCACCACTCGCCCCCTGAATCATACTGACAACCTCTTCAGTCCGAGCACGACTGGTATTTTTTATATTACTCTTGCCAGCTGCAGAAAATTGTGTTGAGGGTGACCTTTTGTAGTAACAGGGTTAATGAAAATACTGTCTATCCAACAGCGATTATTCGGAAAATGTCATTTAAAAACATCATGCAGAGATTGCGTGAAAGGAAGAGTGCAGCATCAGAGTGAAGTAGTGAAAATGATTCTGAAAATTTTGCGGCAGTTGTTGCACTGCATGTAACTGGAATCATCATGATTGATGATGGGAAGGTTTGTACCTGTGAATCTTTTCCCCGGGCTGGCGGAAAGTTTTGATTCTCACCTTCCTTGGCCCCCATGTGAAAGAATCAGATAAAATTGTGTATCGTCAGTGATAGAGCCAGACACCTCTTACGTACCAAGTGGTGCAGTGTTCTTGGAAGCTTACAATGATTCAGCGGGTAGGCCTGGTCTTCACCGAAACGGCCTGGGTTCAGTTCTCAGGGGATATATTTGGAGAGCTCTGTTTATTTTCCAGTAAATATTCTATATGCATACAGTATAAAGGAATGCAAATGGAACATTTGAACAATAAGCCCAAGGTTTAATTAGTTTTTCATTTTCCCTATGATTTAGGAATCATTCAGTGTCCTATTCAGCTCGATCAGTCATCGCTTTGTAAGCAGGACAATAAACTAGAACGTGGAACCACCTGCGGTATAATTAAATAACATACAAGTAGGCCTGTATAGTGTAAATGCTTTGTACAGTACTCGTGTGTTCCGTCACGCTCCCTCGCTTATTGAGATTACTCCAATGCCAAGTCTGTCAGGCAGCCAGGATTTCATTTTGTCACAGGAATCACGAATTATCACAGTATATAATAAAGAATACGCACAATATCACATACCGGTATTTTGTTCATAATAATCACATGCCAGAAACTGAGGCTAATCGTTTTGGTTTGATATTTTTTGTTCGTGAATGAAGTGAATAGTTCAGTGGACGCACTGAGACAGAAACCTAAACAGCAGAGCAGAATTTCTTGATTACTGAATAGGATCGTCTTGTGTGAGGCTGAATAACGTACAAAGGTGTGGCAATGGGGAAAACAATAAAAGAGGGGCAAGTCAGTTTATAAGGTTTTACACTACCAGTACCTTACATCATCATCATCATCATCAAGGCTACTCGTGTTACATCATATTTCTTGTAGAAGGGCCTCAATCTCTCTGGGTTAGGAGTCGTAACACCAATTCTCAACGATTTATTTTGCACCCTACACCATTTTCCTTTGGTGGTGATGCAGACTAGTTCATTGTAATATAAATAACTTCCAAGGGGATATTAACTGTCATGCGGAGTAAACTTTAAAGTAGATATGTTACGAGGTCTGGCGAGCCAAGGACGTTACTGCACAATTCCACTGGGCCATATTATCGTGAACTTAATTACTAGCACCACTTCCGTAGTTTATATATATATATATATATATATATATATATATATATATATATATATATATATATATATACACACTGTGGCATACTGAATTTTTATTTTTATGCTGTCATGCAGTTTTTTTTTTTTTTTTTTTTTGGGGGGGGGGGACGAGAATTTTAAACATCCACGTGCAAAAATTGACTTGAAGGAAAGGTGGATTAGTGACGCCTCCTCTTTAGTGGTTTATTTTGTTTATTATATATGAATGTAATTGAACCCCAGGCGTATCTGAATATGAACCCAGTGGACTGCAGGCTGAAGTTGCCCTTGTCTTGCAGTGAACCATCGTCATGTTGGGGGGGATAATCAGGTAAACACAGCTGACTATTAAAAGGGAAAAAAAAAAAAAAAAAAAAAAAAAAAAAAAAAGAAAGTGGTGGGTGGGTGGGTAGTATTGAAAAACGGGAAGGAGTAGCCATGAAATTTCAAACAAGTGCCCAGTGAAATGAGCCTGACATTGACATACCGCTAACTCTTCAGTGGCATGACCTTATATCGGAATGCAAGCAGCAGAGAGGAAGTATTTTATTGTGTTAGTTGTTAGCACGTCATTGAGCCCCCTTCACACCAGGACCGCCGTATTCAAGCTAACGCCAGACGATTTTATTCAGCATCTCTTAAGTCATGCGGGCTGTCAGGGCTAAGGAAATCGATTTAGAGTTCGTTGATAGCCTTTGTTTTAGGGTTCTGCCTGATGGTATGTCCAAAGCCCATAGTATAATGACTGATAATTTTCGATCATGACAAAAAATAAATAAAAACAGACCTACAGCGAACGTCAGAGGAAAAAAATTAATAATAATAATAATGCATCATTGTCGTTGGTTTGGGGTTCCTTGTGCATTAGTTCAGTGTGTCAGCAAACGTCTTTTCATATTTGATTCGAAGCTCAAAATCGCATTATTTGAATACTCCAGGACCAAGGTAAGGCATCTGAAATAGGGGTATTGGAAGATATATTGAAGGAGCCGCGTATTTCATGTAGAAGAGTTATTTACTTTCCTTCTTTTTAGTTTTAATTTTTAGTTTTGTCTCCACTACTATTTCATTAACTGGCTTATTTTGACTCTCTCTCTCTCTCTCTCTCTCTCTCTCTCTCTCTCTCTCTCTCTCATACCCTACAATACTTACGTTCTAATCCATAAGTAGTAGAATAAAAATGTTATCCATATGGTAATCCATTTTTTGTAAATATATGACCATTTTACTTGAATTTATTGAATTTATATGTGATTGTGTGTGTGTATGTGTGTACGTGTAGCAATGGCGTGTTTCTTCCATTTTCTTCTTTCCTTTTTTTTTTTTTTCCATTTTCCATCTTTAATTTCCTACCTTATTTTCATCCACTTTTTCTTGTACTTTTCTTTCTACTGGATTGTCACCTTTCTTTCTTCCTCGTCTTACGTTTTGTCTTCCCCCGTCCCCTCTTTCCCTCTCCATAGCTCCTCTTTCGCCTCCTCATCCATTATTCTCTTCCCCTCCCTTGTTTCTTTTTTGATTGATTTTTTTCCCAACATTTTCAAGCAGTCTTATGCCTTTTTTCCCCCTGTCATTCTGGATTGTTGCCAATTTTTCATCCTCCTCACCCGTTCTTGCCTCCCCCGACTCTCCCTTTCTTTGTCTCTTCCTTCGCCCTTTCCGTTTTTCTCTTCCTCTCTCCACCCTTTCTTGTCAGGGTTCCCTTCCTTCTCATGTCTTCCTCTTCTCGCTCCCTCCATCCAGTTTTTGTGTTTTCCTTTTTTTTCCTCTTCTTGTTTTCAGTCCTCAACCCCTCCCCATTCTTCTCTTCCTTCCATCCGTCCTTCCTTCCTCCCTCCCTCCCATTGTTCATTCATTACAAACCTCCTCCCCTTTTCTTTCTCATTTCTTTGCATTCATTCATCCATCCTTCGTTCCTAACGTTTCCCCATTCCTCTCATTTACTTGTATCCATCCATCCTTCCCTCCATCCATTAGTCCGCTCTTCCTTCCCTTCTTCCATCCTTCTGTTAGTCCACGCATCCCTCCTCATCGATCCACCCTTCCTTCCTTCCTTCCTTCTGTCAGTCCATGCTTCCTTCCATCCTTTCAGCCTTCTATCAGCTTATCCTTCCTTCCCTCCATCAGTCCACCTTTCCTTCCTTCAGTCCACCTTTCCTTCCTTCAATCCACCTTTACTTCCTTCCATCAGTCCACTCTTCCTTCCTTCCATCGATCCACTCTTCCTTCCTTCCTTCCATCGATCCACCCTTCCTTCCATCGATCCACCCTTCCATCCTTCCATCGATCCACCCTTCCATCCTTCCATCGATCCACCCTTCCATCCTTCCATCGATCCTCCCTTCCTTCCTTCCGTCGATCTTCCCTTCCTTCCATCAGTCCACTCTTCTTTCCTTCCTTCCATCGATCCACTCTTCCTTCCTTCCTTCCATCGATCCACCCATCCTTCCTTCCTTCCATCGATCCTCCCTTCCTTCCTTCCGTCGACCTTCCCTTCCTTCCTTCTTTCCTTTCTTCGATCCACCCTTCCTTCTTTCCTTCCATCGATCCACCCTTCCTTCCTTCCTTCCATCGATCCACCCTTCCTTCCTTCCTTCCATCGATCCACCCTTCCTTCCTTCCTTCCATCGATCCACCCTTCCTTCCATCCATCCATCCATCCTTCCTTCCCTCCTTCCTTCCATCGATCCACCTTTCCTTCCGTCCATTCATCCATCCATCCTTCCTTCCGTCCTTCCATCCATCCATCCATCCATCCTTCCTTCCATCCATCCATCCTTCCATCCATCCATCCTTCCATCCATCCATCCATCCTTCCTTCCATTGATTCACCTTGCCTTCTTTCCTTCCTTCCATCGATCCACCCTTCCTTCCTTCCATTGATCCACCCTTCCTTCCATTGACCCACCCTTCCTTCCATCGATCCACCCTTCCTTCCATTCATCCATCCGTCCTTCCTTCCTTCGATCCACCGTTCCTTCCGTCCATCCATCCATCCTTCCTTCCTTCGTTCCATCCTTCCTTCCTTCCATTGATCCACCTTGCCTTCCTTTCTTCCATTGATCCACCCTCCCTTACTTCCATTGATCCACCCTTCCTTCCTTCCATTGATCCACCCTTCCTTTCTTCCATCGATCCACCCTTCCTTTCTTCCATTGATTAACCCATCCTTCCTTCAGTCGATCCATCCATCCATCCTTCCATTGATCCTTCCATCCATCCATCCATCAACCCACCCTTTCCTTCCATCAATCCACCCTTCCTCTGACCATCAGTCCTTTTTCTTTATTCCTTTCGGGCATTCTCTCTCTCTCTCTCTCTCTCTCTCTCTCTCTCTCTCTCTCTCTCTCTCTCTCTCTCTCTCTTCCCCCGCCAGTAAGCTACAGTGACACATTTTTATCATGTTCCTGCAACTTTATTAATCATGACTTTTCAGTATATGAAGAAAAATAAAGTTACTGAGAAGCAGCGTCTTTATTATCCCTTCAGTATTTACTAGAGGGGTTAATAGACAGATGAGCAAATGAATGTTTAGACAAAGTAAGTAGTTGGTTGGTAGATTGATCAGTAGGTAGTGGTGTGTAGTTGGTAAGTAAAGGTATGTTGGTAGGTAGGTAAAGTGTAGGTGGGAAGTAGGAAGAAGGTACAAGGAGTGGAGGAAGTGTTTTAGTTGATGGAGAGGCAAGAAAAGCGAGGAAAGATGTTGCAGTAGACGAGGCAAAAGACTAGGTAGGAATGGTGATGTTAATGGCAAAATAAGTGTAGATTGCTAATTGTTTATATTTGGCTAAGTGTATAAATGAAGGCTGAAAATGATGGTTACTGAACCCTAGTCAAAATGGTTGATGGGACACTTGACAGCGTTACGTAGCAACAAACCTCATGACTAATAATGGCACAATCGAGGAAGAACAGGCGCATTTCGCGCCTGTTACAACAGCTTATGCTGTTTTGCATGAACAGATTGTAGCAGAGGAAGTATCCACAAGAATAGTTTTCTTGATCTGATTAAAAGTAGCTTTTAAGGCACTGCTTGCATCAGCTTCTGGTGCACAGGATAGCATAATCCTCCAGCACACAGTACGTTATACAGATTATATACAATGACACCATGACATTCATGAACATCGATTGACTCTGGTTGTGGGGGCCTCCCGCAGCTTGGCAGTCAAAAATTGCGTACAGAAGTACGGAACAGACGAAACTAACAGGTTTAAAAACCATTAGTACTAAGAAAAAGTTGCTGGCGTTCTGAAGAGCATGACTGCTAAAAATTATTTTTTACAGCAGAACTGTAAAACTGAAGTACATACAGTATACACCATACATCATAAACGTTAAACACGAACACAAGCAGCAGTGCAGGTCATCCTGAAAAGTAGGTATAGATTAAGTGAAATCGCTGAGAGCCTGTAATTAAGTCACAGTGCAAATGCTCCGTCATGCAATGACGGAAAGGTGACGTGCTCATTTATCTATAAGTTAAAAGAGTTGTGGTTAGTTTTAAAAATATGGAGTTTGTCATTAATGTGAAAATTTGAGTTGTCAACAGTGATTAATGTACAAGACTGGGCGTGCACCTCACCGGCACCATCGACTGGGCGGGGTGGGCTGCGCTGCCAGCCGTACGACACACGACCCAATTCCATCGTATGGCAGCCACTATGTTAGAGGTGCACTTATTAAACCATATGAGAAATATGGTAGCCACAACCCTACAGGTGCACCATTTAACCCTGTCATCATTGTCACCGTCTCATCAACATTATTTGCAGAGAAATGTTGTACTCGATATCAGCCAGTCATTGAACTTCGTCCATGAACAGCACGAAGTATTTTACATTTTAGTGAACATTTGTCACAATAAGTCAGTATTACACAGTGGTACGGAGGTTGTCTAATGAGAACAATATCAGTTCCCGCTGATTACACAAAGGAAAAGTTTTGGAATGAAAGCATAATTGACTATGTGCGAATTTGGTTACAGATGACAAAACCCATTGTTCTTCGCATAACAACGTCTGTGCCACCTTAAAAATGTGAAAGTTTTTATGTTTTTTGCTTGAGTTTTTTTTGGGGGTTACCGGCTTTATTTTGTGTTTATGTAGTGGTATTCATGTCAAAAATGTTCATGAAGTTCACCTGTATTTTGTATAATTATGCTATTAATTTGATTTTGTTTCCTTCCTTTATTATATATTATCGCCAGCCATCTCAGCTGCAGGATATACAGTTATATATGAAATTACTGCAACTTTCTTAGAATGGAAAGTGAATAAAGATGTTTATTGTTGGTGGTTATATGAAATAAAACATGGGTGAGATGAGATATAAACTATGTGGGAAGATGAATGATAAATAAAGGAATGATTGAGAGAGAGAGAGAATGGATGAAGGATAATATCAGGGAGGAGAGGGGTATTCGAAGTAGATGAAGAGAGAGGTACGGTACCGGGGAAAGAAGCAGAGCGAGGAGAGTTGAGAAGAGGGGATGCGAGAAGAGGAAGGTATCGATAGGAAGAGAATATTGAAGAGAGACGGGGAGGGAAAACAGAACCAGGGGAGATAGGGAGGGACAGGAAGCAGACAGTGGATAGGAGAAAAGCGAGAGAAAGGGGGGGGGGGGTCAAAAAGATGGGAAGGGAGGATAGGAGAAAATAATAGGGGAAAGAGGTAGGGAAGAGCAAAAGAAAATGGGAACAGGTTTATTGAAAGGAAGGAGGAGGTACAGGAATGCGATGAGTGAAGGCTGGGGAAAGGAAGGAAAAGGGGGGTGTGGGGAAGGAAGGGTTAGGAAGAGGGAAGATGGAATATTGAGAGAGCAGGAAAGTGATGGATTTGTGTGTGTGTGGAGGGGGGTGTTGGAGGTGAAGAACGCTAGGAGGGTGTAGAAGAAAACTGATGTAGCAAGGGGAAAAAATGAGGCTAGAAGTAGGAGAATGAAAGATTAAGGGGGGGGGGGTGCAGAGTAACTGAGGGAAGGGGTTAGGTATAGAGAAGGGGAATTAAGGGGAAGAGAATGTAGGGACGGTAGTAGTAGTATTAGGCGGAAGAGGAAGAATATTAGTGAGTAGGTAGATGGAATGTAAATGTAGTGGTGCTAATATTACGGGAGGTAGGGAGCAAGGAAACGTTTGTGCAAGACAGGAGGGTAGATCGGGAGGGGGATGCAAAGGAGGTAGATAGGGGAGGAAAGGAGCGTTAAGGGTAGGGAAGGAGATAAAGGCAGATGGAGAAAAAAATTTAGGAGAGGGGAAGGGGCAGGAGACACTAAGAGGGGGGGGGGTTAGGTAGAGAGAAAAGAGAGTTAGGAGGAGGGAGAGGGAGAAGAAGAGACGTAGGGAGGTAGATGAAAGAGAGGGGATAGGTATGTGTGGGGGAGGGGAGAGAGCGAAGTAGAATCGTTGATGTAAGAATGTGCCAAGGTCGGGGAGAGCGTACAGAGAGGCGGGCGAAGCTGGGGACAAAAGCAGGGATGAAAAGTGCGCGCGATTTCATGTGGCTTTGGTGTGTGTGTGTGTGTAACAACCGAAAATTCGTTCCTGAGCAAAATAGAAAACGTGAGGTAGTAGCAAAAAATGGAGAGGGGAGGGGAAGATTAGCCACCCTTTTTATACACAAATGTACCTAGCTTTAATTCTTTCCCTGCGATGGTGTGTTTTTTAGCGTTATTCCTGCTCCTTGGTTATTATTGGAATTGGAACAGGAGACGTCACGAGCATGCTTCATTACCTCATAATTAGATCTCCCTTTAGGCTGAATAAAATCGTCTGGAGATAATTGGTTAACTTAGCTTCTCTATCTTACCAGCCCTTCAGCTCGATAATTCTCTCTCTCTCTCTCTCTCTCTCTCTCTCTCTCTCTCACCAGATCATTTTTCGTGCTTAAGGGGTTTAAAATATCAACACTAAACCGAATGAAATAATCTGGAAGAGGCATGAACGAAATAGAAAACGTCATCCTAGTGAATCGATTAAACGCACACTAATTTGCCTTTCAGATTAACGAATATTTAAAATGTTAATTACGTAAGAGGTATTGTGTCCGTTATGGCGGGGTTGTAGTGAGGTGGGAGTGGGGAGGGGGTTTGGAGGGGGAAGGGAGTTAGTAGGGGAAGGAGGAGGGGGGTTGAGGAGGTGGAGGGGGTTAGGAGGGTGAGGAGGAGGGAGAGGGAGTTGGGAGGGTAAGGGGGAGGGGGTTTTGGGGGTTGTGGAAGAGGGGAGGGAGCTTATGGGGGGAGGGGATTGTGAGGGAGGAGGGGTTTATGAGGTGAGGGGGGGTTCAGGGGGTTGTGGGGGAGGAGGAGGGAAGGGAGTTTGGGGGGTCAAGGAGGAGGAGGGGTTTGTGGAGGAGGGGAGGGGCGATGAGAAGGGAGAAAGGAGACATTTTGTGAAAGTAACGTGGTAAGAGTTCTATGAAGGTGAGAAGAGGAGGGGAGGGGGTAGAGAGGAAGGGAAGAGGAGGGGGGTAGAGAGGAGGGAGAAGGAAGGAGAAAGTGTAAAAATGACGGTGACTGTAAACGGGAGCAGTGAGAGGGAAGAGAAAGGAAGGGGAGGAGGAAGGAAGCATGCAAGACGCGCGGCTGAGGGAGAGAAGGGGGAGGGGGAGAAGAGAAAGTAGGTGGAGGGTAAAGAGAGGGGAGGGGAGTTAGGTGGGGGAAGTGTGTCAAGGGAATTCGTGGAGAGGGGGGTGGGTGGGATGGGGGAGGGTAAGAGACAAGGAGAGAGAGCGGGAGGGAGGGGGAGAAAAAAAGTAGGAGACAGGGAAGGAAGGGGAGTGGAGGGGGGGGATGCTGGGGAGATAAAATTATCAGGGGGAGATTAGAGTCGGGGTGAGGGAGTCAAAAATAAATGAGAGAGACGGGAGGTTGGAAGGGAAGGGAGAGGAGGGGCAGGGAGTGGAAGAGGCGAGATGGGAGGTAGAAAAGAGGGAGAGGGGTAGGGAGAGAGAGGAAGTAGAAGGAACTAAGGGGAAGGGAGTGTGGTGGAGGGAAGGGAGGGGCAGGGAGTGTGATGGAGAGGAAATGGAGGAAAATGGAGATTGTTGAAGGAAATGAGGAAGGAAGTGACGGGAGGAGCTGAAGTGAAAGGGAGGGAAGGGGAAGTGGGTGAGGCAGGGGAGGAGAGGTGGGAGGAGGCAGGAAATAGCAGATGAGTGGCGGGATTGGAAGGGAGGGAGGGAGGATGATGAAAATGGAGGAGGGAGAAAACGGGAAGAGAGGAGGGGATACTTAGCCAGAATAAAGGGGAAACGGGGAGAGGAACTTAAGGAGATAAGAAAGGGAAGAAGATAGGAAAGTAAGGTAAAGGATACGAAAGGAAGGATAGAATGGAGCAGAAGGAAAGGACAAGATTGGGAGCTTGGGGTGAAAGGAGAGTGGGGAGGAAAGAAAATAGAAGGGGGAAGAGTGAGGAGAAAGGAGGGGATATAGAAAGGAGGATGGGAAAGCCGGAAAAGGGAGAGAGGAAGGGAAGCAGGAAGGTAGGGAAGGAAAGAGATAAGGGTAGCGTGGGAAAGGGAGGGAGATTGATAGATTAGAGTTAATGAAGTATCGATAAGAAGGAAGACAGGGAAAGGTTTAGAAGGAACGGGCATTGGAATGTAAAGAGAAGGCAGGAAGGAAGGGAAGGAGTGAGTAGGAAGGAAAAGAGTGAATGGAGGGGGAGGAGAGTATGGAAGGAGAGTGAGTGGAAGAGAGAATGAAAGTAAAGGAGTCAATGGGAGGGGGAATGGAAGGGAAGTAGTATGTGGGAGGGAGTATGGAAGGGAAGGAGTGAGTGGGAGGGAGAATGGAAGAGTAGGAGTGAGTGGGAGTATGGAAAGGATGGGGTGAGTAGGAGGGAGTATAAAAGAGGAGTGTGTGGCAGGGAAAGGTTGTGTGTGTGTGTGGAAGGATAGGAGGGAGGAAGTAGGGAAGAGGAAGGAGTGAGAGGGAGAGAATGAATATGGAGGAGAAAAAGTGAGTGGGAGGGAGTGTGGAAGGTAGGGAGAGAGAGCGGGAAGGGTGGAAACATGGGAAGCAGTATGATTGATATAATTAGGATGGGAGGAATTTAGAGGATAGGCAAAGAGGAAAAGAAAAGGGATGTAAGTAGGGAAAGAGTGTAGTACTGAGACACAGGAAGGATAGGTAACGGTACTGTGTGTGTGTAAACTGTGTATAAGGAGGGAGAGGGTGGGTGTGAGTAGGTAATGTAAAGAAAAGGGGAGGGGGTCCAGTAGGCAGGTGAGTAGAGTAGGAGGTAGGTAGGGAAGGGGATTGTGGGTAAAGAATGACAGGTGTAGGGTATGAAAGGAAAGGGGGGAAGGAGATTTAGGTAAGACGTAAGGAAAGTGGTAGGTAGATTAGGGTAACATTGAATATGGGAAGGGAAGTGTGGTGGAAGGGAGGGTGATTGTTTATTTAGAGATAAAAGGGAGCTGTATAGAGGGAGAAGAAAGACAGTAGGGTAAGACAGGGAGATAGAAAGACCAGTAAAGTTAAGGGAGAAGTGAGAAAAGTAGGAACAGGTGAGGAAGGGAGGGAGGTGTTGATAGGGGAGAGGTAACGCACTAGAAGATAGGGAAAAATAGAAATAATTGAGGTAGAGGGCAAAGATTTTAGGTGTAGATTTAACGTGTAAAGGATAAAGTTGGTGGTGGAGGGAGAGTTATTTTATTTTTAAGGGAGACAGGGAGAAAAGAGGTTAGGGAGTATATAGGTGAGGAAATTAATATAAGTAGGGAGATATTAGGAAGTAGAATAGGTAGAGGAATATTAGGGATTTGGTAGAGAAGATAGAAGGGTATAGAGATAGGGAGAATATTAGGGAGTAGGTAGGTAGGGAATGTAGGACAAGTAGACAATGTTAGGTAGTAGTTTGTTAGGTAAGAGATGTAGGGAGGATAGTAGTAGGAAGTAGTGAGGTAGGAAGTAGGTATTGTCCATAGGGAGGAATGTAGGGAGGGTAGTATTAGGGAAAGTAGGGAGAATATTAGGTAAGTAGGGAGGAAGAAGTGTAGGAAGGGTAGTACAGTATTTGTATTAGGAAAGGTATGGGGAATATTAGGGAGTAGTTGGTAGGATGGTAGTAGTAGTAGGAGAGGTAGTGAGAATATCAGGGAGAAGGTAGACAATGTAGCAGTAATGGTAGTAGTAGGGGAGTATTAGGAATTAGGTAGATGGCAAAGAATGAAGTTTTGATTGATTATAATATCATCTTTGTATGTCTAATGATTTTATTGTTTTTATTGGCAGGCGATTTTACTGTTCATCTTTTATTATTATTACTATTATTATTATTATTATTATTGTTATTATTATTATTATTATTATTATTATCACATTATTATTATTATTATTATTATTATTATTATTATTATTGTTATTATTATCATTACTGTTATTATTTCTTGTTACCATTGCTTGTATTATTGTTGTTGTTATTATTATTATTATTTTATTATTATTATTTTATTATTATTATTATTATTATTATTATCCTTGCTGCTACCTGGCTATGTTATTCAGCTCGTAGTGAAGGGATTAAGGGTGGGGGAGAAAGGAATATTAAGCAGTAGACAGGAAGCAGGGAGTAGATAGGAGGGTAGAAATGTGAACTTAGTAGATCCCGTAACACCTAACACTTCTTCCTTAGCGATTTATTTAGCACACCACATCGCAGTATCTTTTTTTTTTTTTTTTTTTTTTTTTTGCAGACTCGATGTAAAAAAAAAAAAAAAAAGGAATTTTAAGATGTAATGTGCAAAATATTACTCTCTTGTTTATTGATGCCAAAATTTTCAATATTAATGTGATGGAAATTGCGTAAGACAGTGTTGAAGGTATAATAGACAAAATAAATCGCTTAGGAAGAAGAGTTAAGGTGTTGCCCATGCTTTTTCAGGTGCAGGACAGGAAGATGAGAAAATTAGGAGAGATGAAGGTAATGTAAGGACGAAAAACAGGTGATAGGCGGGTAGGAAGGGAGGTGGGGGTGAAGGGAAATGAGAGGGAGGGAGAGGGAGTTGGGAGAATAGGGAGGGAGAAGGATGGGAAGGGCAGTGGGATTAGGGGAAAAAAGGGTGGGAGGGAGGGAGGGGGAGGAGGAGGAAGAAAAAGTAAGGAGAAAAGTGTGGGAGGGGGGGAGAGGAAGTAGGGAGAAAAGGGAGGGAGTGAAGGTGGAATGGGGAGAAAGGGGTGGGGAAATGGAGTAGGGGGAAAAGGGGGGGAGGGAGGGAACTGGAGTAGGGAAAAATGGTTGGGGGGGGACGAATGGGCAGAAAAGGGAGAGGGGGGAGTGAGGAGAAAATGGTGAGCTGGAGGGAGGAGAGGGAGAAAGGTGGAAAGGAAAGAGGAGTAAGGAGAAAACAGATTGTAAATAGGGATGGCAGAGAGGGAACGGGGAGAAAAGGGTGAGAGTATGGAGGGGGAGGGGTTTGGTAGAATGGAACTGAGGAGGGAGAGAAGAATAAGGGAGGAAGGACAGAAACAGAATAGGTGGGGGAGGGAGGGAGGGTGCATGGGAGGTTAGGAAAGAAGCAGGGTCGAGTGGGAGGGGAAGGGGATACGTGGGAAAGGGGGGGGGGTTACGGGAGAGGGTGGGGAAGGAGGTTATAGGGGATATATATAGGGATAAAGGGAGGGGGGGAGGGGATGGACAGGTAGACAGACAGGTTAGATTAGGAATGAAGGGTGAATGTTTGACAGCAAGGAAGGTAGGGAAGGGAGAGAGATGGAGTGAGAGGATGAGAGCAAGGAGATAAAAGGCAAAGGGGCGGAAGAGAAAAAGGGAAGCATAGGGAAGAGAGGGATAGAATAGGTATGGAGGAAAGGAGATGACGGGCAGGGAGGATGGAATGATAGTGGGAATTGAGAGGATGGTGGGGTAGCTAAGATCATAGAGAATAGAGGGAAGGAGGGTAGGACAAGTCGTAGATACTAAGATAAGATAAAGAGGGAGTGGAGTGGGGTAGTGAGGGGATAGGCTAGCAAAAGGGGGCAAATCAAGAAGAACAAAGAAAAATAGGGAGGATATTAAGGGAGAAGGGGGATTATGAAAGGAGAGGCAATGGGATAGGGAGAAAGGGGACTAAAAATGGGAGGGGCGATGGAAAAGGAAGAAATTTAGGGAAGGATGAGTGATAAGGATATAGGAAGGGGTTGAATTAGTCAGGAAATGAGAGAGAGAGAGAGAGCTGTGGAAGGATAGAGGAGGAAGAGAGGGAGGGAGAAGGATGAAAGGGAGGAAAGAAGGGTGGGAGGAGGAGATGAATTGTGAAAAGTATGAGAAAGGAAGATGGAGTGGAAGGATGAGTGAGAGAAATAGCAGAATGGGAAGATGAGAGGGAGGAGGGAAGAAGTTCGAGAGGAGAGAAGAAAGTTGAGTGGAGGGAGGAAGGGAATGAAGAAAAGTGGTAATGAGATGGATATTAAGGGGAATGGTTAAGGAAGGAAAGGCAAGAGAGAAGGGAAAGAAGTAGAGAAGAAAGAAGAGAAGTGAGAATGGAGGGGGAAAGTAGGGAAGGAAAGATGAAGAGGGAGGAAGCGGAGCGAATGAATAGGGAAGGAGAAAGAGAGGAGAGGTAGGGAATAAAGGAAGGAAGAGGGAGGGAAAGATAATCGATAGAGATGAGAGAGAAAATCAGCTAAATACACATAAACCCATAAGAAACATAAATAATTACCACCTTTCTCTGCATATGTCCTCGCACGCACCCACTTTCCATCGCACTCCACAATAAATATACGGCATTATAATAACTAACCTCACGTTATTAAATTTGTTATTAGATAATTGATCCTAGCCCCCCAACTTCTTGATTAACCAGTAAATATCCTGACCTTCCAAACTTCCCCAGTAAATAAATAAACAAGGCAGCGCTGGAACGTATTGATTATAACTCCACTACATTTATTTCAGGTTTGTTCATAATTGTGTTGCGACAAAGTTCACACACACACACACACACACACACACACACACACACACACACACACACACACACACACACACACACACACACACACACACACACACACACACACACACACACACACACATTTTCCCTATTCTCATTTGGTATTAAAAATCGTTCGTTTTTTTTTTTTTTTCTCGGTAAATCGTCATCAAAACTAAATGACTCGCAGGAATCAACTCTTATTTCCTAACCGTCTGACCGCCAAGGATTTCCCACGACTGAAGAAAAGCGTCTGGAGTTAGTAAAATTAAAATAAGGACGATTATCACGATGTAAGAATAAGTGTTTTAAAATCTCATAACTAAGTACGGTTCCTGTGCCGAATGAAACCGTCTGTAATTAATAAGGATAAAATAATAGCAAATAAAACCGTCTGGAAGTAGCTTAAAATCAAATATCGTGGTAAAAGGGTTAACTCATTTCCATTTTTATTTATTATTATTATTATTATTATTATTATTATTACTGTTGTTGTTATTATTTTTTTTTTTACTTGGATGTATATGAAGGGGGTTTAAGAGCTACAACAAACGATGGATAAAAATTTGAGAAACGGTCGACATTGTACCCAAGTAAATGATTTGAGAAGGGCGGAAAAGCGACTTAAAAATAAAGAAAATATATGTGTGAAAGAACGCAAAAGGAAACGGTAAATTAGTAGAAGAGAGAGTGAGAGTTGTAAATGAAAATGTATGAGAAATGAAAGAACAGTGAAGAATAAATGTGTGTAAAATGATGAAAGAGGAGCAAGAGTTGTAAATAATATATGAAGTGTCAAGAATAATTGAATGAAATAATGTATGAAAGGGGTCAAGAATTGATGAGTAAATTGATGAAGAGCAAGAGTTGGAAATAATGTATGAACTGCCTGAAATAAGTGAATGAAGTGTCTGGACCAAGTGAATGAAATGAATATATGAAAGCGGTGAAGAAATACTGTAAATCGGTCATATAAAAAGCGAGAGTTGTAAGTAGTGTATGAAAAGGCAAAAGAACGAAAGTGAAAGCGTGAATTAATGAAGAATGCTGGAGAGAATCGTAAAGTGAGTTATAAATCGTAAAGTGAGTTGTAAATCGTAAATAATTGAAAAAAAAAAAAAAAAAGGCGTGAAATCCGTCATGAGAGGATGGTGAAGTGAGTTGAAAATATATGCATTAAAAAAAATAATAATAATAATAATGTGAGCGTAAGTGGAGAATATTTGGAAGAATGGTGGTGAGAGCTGTAATAAAGATATGTAAGGTAAAGAGAAGGGTATGATAATTGTGTGTGTGTGTGTGTGTGTGTGAGAGAGAGAGAGAGAGAGACCCTGGTACATAAATATATACAAAGATAAGTGCTTCCGGTAGAGATAGTTACCTTGAAAAACACGGCCTGCCACAAGATTATTTATTTATTTATGCATTGTGCGGACAGATAGAAGTTCAGTCCTATTTAAGTTACGCTACTAGTTAATTCAGGTTGAGTTAGTGAGGCTTGTGAAGAGAGAGAGAGAAAGGGGGGTGGGGAATTATTGATCAAGTGATGCGTGGGAAGTAAAGAGTTGGAAGGATGGAAGGGAGGTAGGAAGGAAAGGATGGATAGAGGGGAAAATGAGGATGAAGAAGGAGGGAGAAGGCTCGAGATAAGGGGACTGAAGTCATTAGCGACGCAGGAAGAGGGGAGAATATGGAAGTAGGTAGTAAAGACAGGAGTGAGGGTAAGGAAGGAGGAGAGAGAGGGATGTAGGTAAGAATGGGGAGGGTGGAAGGGCGGAAACGAGAGATGGAAGTAGAGATGGATGGAGGGTAAAGAGAGTAAGAGGTTATTTGTGTGGAAAGGGAGGAAAGAGTAGGGACTTTGATGGAAATGGGAGAGGGAAAGGAGAGAGAGATGCGAGAAGCAGAGGAATAATTGAAAGTAAGTAAAATGAGAGAGAGAGAGTGTGTGTGTGTGTTAGCAGTGAAATTGGGAGTCGAATATAGTGAGTGTAAGGAGACGAAGAAGGGACTGGAAGAGTGTGTGATAATGAGTGAGAGAGAGAGAGACGAGGAATTGAAAGGGAGAGTGAGGGTAAGGAGAGAGAGAGAGAGAGAGAGAGAGACAAGGAGAACGAAAGTGAAAGTGATTTTTTGTGACAAGTGTGGGAGAACAAAGACTAGGAAAAAATGTAATGACTATCCTTCCCCTACTTCACCCTCCTCTCCCCTGCCCTTCCTTACCCTGCCGCTCCCTACCCTGTCCTATCCTATCCTGTTATCCCGTCCTATCCTATCCTATCATATATCCTGTGCCGTCCTCTTCTTTCCTGTCATCCTTACCTACCTTATTCTATCCTACCTCTTCCTGTCATAGCCTTTTCCCCTGTTTTATCCTCCCCTCCTGTCCTAGCTAGCATATCCTATCCTATCCTGCCCTCTTCAGTTTAGTATCTTATTTTCTCTTATCCTTCCTTATCCTGTCATCGTTTTATCCTTCCCCACCCAAACTTATGCTCTCCTCTCCTATCCAATCCTACTTTGCATTGTCTTATCTTCTCTTACCCCATCCTCTCCTCTCCTTTCCTCTCCTATCCTATCTTATCCTATCCTATCTTTTCCTGTCCTATCCCCTCCTCTCCTCTCCTCTCGTCTGTTCTCTTCTCTCCTTTCCTATCCTATCCTATCTTTCCCTGTCCTATCCTCTCCTCTCCTTTCTTTTTCTCTCCTCTCCTCTCCTATCCTCTCTTCTCCTGTCTTATCCTCTCCTCTCCTATTCTGGTTTCTCGTATCCTATCCTATCCTAATCTATCCCCATTTATCCAACCCTTCCCCATCGTATCGTAAGTTTCCACCATACCTTATACTTTGCCTTTGACTCCATAAGTACCACCACTTATTTATTTATTTATTTATTGTTTAATCTGGCTAACAGTAGACGATTTTATTCAGCTTAAGAGGTTCGTCTGGAAGGATTAGTGTGTTCACGAAATCTTTTATATTATTATTATTATTATTATTATTATTTTATGAATAGTAGTAGCAGCAGCAGCAGCAGCAGCAGTAGTATCTTTACGTTGGGCGGTTGTAATCAGCTTAGGAAAAATCCGTCGGAAGGAATTAATCAGGGCATCTGGTTGAAAAAATAAAACGTACAATGAGGAGGACACATAAACAGCAGGCTTACAGAGCACACAAGTAATTAGGTCAGGGTGTAGTAAGGAAGGGAAGAGTGACGTAATATTGGTGCATAATATGAAGGAAGATTAGTGTTGTGAAGCCGTAGAGGAGAACACGAGACCACGTACTATGTGAGGGGCAGCGTGATTGTGGTATGCCTTATGTCAGATATTTATTTAGTTATTTATTTTTTTGGTATCTGAATAGACGTTACAGTATTTGTAAATGAAACACCTACACTGTACACTAAATCTAGAGTTAGAGGGAAGGTGTCAGCATAATGATTCGGTGCTGGGGTTGTTTTCTATTAAATTTAAGAGAAATACCCTTTAAACAGTGCCACCTTAGCCCAGTTTTACCCACTCGTCTTCGGATTTGATAGAGAAATTTCACCTGGTAAGGCTACATACCTTATCCAAAATATTTATTGTTATTATTCCAAGGACGTATTTAAGATATACATCACAGGGTACCATTTTATCAAGCCACCCAGATGAAGATTTTTATCAGTCAAGTGTGGTTGGCAAGGCATAATTTTCACAGTTAGGGCTATACCATGAGTACTTGATGTACTAAACTGAACATCACCGTCGCATTACTGTCACACAGCAATAATGTACTGAGGGATCCCAATTGTACTTCATTACAGAGCTTGTAAGAGAGTACATAGGCTACTTAGGCGCCATAATTTTTCTACCATAGTCCGCAGTAATTAATTCATTCTTGATCACCATTCAGTCGCTCCCTGTTAGTTATAAATGACACGAATAGGATCGAAAAGAAAACAGGAGAATCGAATCATGTAAATAAGAGAATTATAAAGTGCCCAGTCATACTAACCTGTCCATTTACTCATTTATCGTTCATACCTTCAAAATTCTTACTAATCCCACGCGATTTGAATTACGTGAATAATCGATTAGAATGGGTAAGGAGTTGAGTGGGGGAGGGGTAAGAGGTTGGGTGGGGGAGGGGTAAGGGGTTGAATGGGGGGTAGGGAGGGGGTAAAAATGATTAACTCCCCTAACTTAGCTACAACGACGTCCTCTGCAGGTTTTTCTTGCTCTACCAGACGATTTTATTGAATTAGAAAAATGTCAGATTCGGAGGGTTGATTTGGTCGTATTCATAAAGGAACTTAGCCAAATTTTAAGATTAAGCCTTCATATCAGTTATTGTATGGAATCTATTACTTTTTATTTATTTATTTATTTTTTGCTTTAATATTTACTTTGGTTGAGCTGTATAAGTGATGGAATATACAGTTTAGGCTCGAGAATCTTTATGAATAGAACACCAGGTAACGAGGAGATGAGGAAAAAAGGAAAGATAAGGATGAAGGGACAGAGAAGAGGCCAGAAAATGGATGTGAAAATGAAGATGGAGATGATGATGATAGTGCCCATGAACACAAAGGAAAAGATGGGAATAAAGGAACTGCGTGAGTGAAGATGACGGAAAATGAAACCAACTGAGCCCGTGGAGATAGTGAAAGTGAAGATGATGGTGGTCTTTGAAAACATAGTGATTAGTGATATATCGTTAGCAGGATGTGAAGAAGATGGGAAGGGAGTGAAGGTTGATGATGATGATGCTGTGGTGAGAGTGGGATGGACACACACACACACACACACACACACACACACTGAATAAAATGAATACGAACAAAAGCGGCCAGAGATGTGATAGTGGGGGGCGCGTGAGGGGGTGGGGGGTTTAGTTCCAGTTTAAAGGGAAGCGTGCATGAGTCAGTGGGAATTGCGTGCCGATACACACACACACACACACACACACACACACGTGCTCCTTAACTACGACACGCAAACATGCAATATACGATGCTGGTTCCATTTCAACTGTAAGTGCGAAAATATTGGAGCATAAAGATAATATACGAACTGCCACTATGCTTTATTAATATTACAAAACGGAGAACACTATAAGGTTAATGAGAAGCAGTGTAAATACCGTAAGACACCTTCAAGTTAATAATCACCGTATTTAATCATGCACTTATACCCAACACCGTAAATACACTAGTACTGTACCGTAATTAGACTCGTTTTGAAGCGGTGGCATTTAAAAGCAGTTCATTCAGCCTACCATGATCGTAACTTTATTTTTATTTTATGTACTTGTTTATTTTTTTATTTTTATTTATTTTGTTACCGCCAGACGCTTTCCCACTGCTTAGGGAAATCCTCTGTTTGTGTAGAAGGTTAAACAAGACAAAGGCGCCTTTACCCTAGGCTGGGATTCACGAACAGACTTACGATAATTTCACTGTGGTAACTATGATATATTTTTTAACAGCAAGAACTAGAAACACGGCGAGAATCTACTCTCTTCTCAAGTCGCTGCTACTAAAGCAGTTTATAAACATAGGGGTTGATGTCAGGTTTTAGACGTCTCTCCCTAGTATACCTGTATCCATCTATCTATCTATCTGTATCTATATATCTATATCTATTTATCTATCTATATATACCGGATACTGGGCGTTTTTTTTTTTTTTTTTTTTAGACCATGGGTTATTACGTATTTCTACTACACAGCATCTCCGTACGTAAACATTAGACGCATAACATTCACATCATACTCCTTAGAAAAGCCGTATACTTTAACTATGACACACACACACACACACACACACACACACACACACACACACAGCCTCCATGACACCATTCTGGCCGCGTCCACCATAGGTCACCATGAATAATATAATCCCTCATGACAAGTCTCGCCAGATTTAGACCCCATGAAATCGACACCATTCTGTATAAATTTCATCATATGCCACCAGATTCTCTCTCTCTCTCTCTCTCTCTCTCTCTCTCAACGTACCGTATGTGTTAGACTACAACGAATAAAAAAAAAAAAATCTTGTACAAACTTAACCCCATCATTACGGGTTCCCCCAAGCCGGAAAAAAAAAAAAAAAGGCTGGTGGCATCATTATCATCATCATCATGATCATTAATTATCAACATCATCATTATTCATTATCATCATCATTATCACCACCACCACCACCATCATCATCATCATCATTATCACCACCACCACCATCATCATCATCATCATCATCATCATCATCATCTCAGCCCCATTTCCGAACTGCGAGATAAAATAAGGTAGAATCCAGAAAGGGAACGAGATAGTAGTTTCCGTACGAGAATTACTGTACTGTACAAAGCATCATGCCCTGTGGTAAAAAAAAAAAAAAAAAAAAAGGAAAAGAAATACCTTGATACAGAAATTTACAAGACGTCAGAATAAAACGGTTAGGGAAGATCAATTTAAAACCACTTCATTCCAAGGACGTTAGGTAGGGTGAACATAATCGTGTGGCGAAGCATGATTAGAGTGTTATTGTGCAGGAGAGGGTCATCATGCACCAATAATCACCACAGACCACCATAATTGAAAGTCTTATTATTCCATGCATCACATTAGGCACCATTGCACCATAAACAAGTGCTTCTTAGTAACACAAGTACGTAGAAATTCGCTGTTCCCTACGTCATGATCTGCTACTGTTACTTCCACCATAACTCCCACTGCTACTGCTACTTCCACCACCATAACTCCCACTGCTACTGCTACTTCCACCACCTTAACTCCCACTGCTACTGCTACTTCCACCACCATAACTCCCACTGCTACTGCTACTTCCACCACCATAACTCCCACTGCTTTTGCTACTTCCACCACCATAACTACCACTGCTACTGCTATTTCCACCACCATAACTACCACTGCTACTGCTACTTCCACCATCATAACTCCCACTGCTACTTCCACCATAACTCCCACTGCTACTGCTACTTCCACCACCATAACTCCCACTGCTACTGTTACTTCCACCACCATAACTACCACTGCTACTGTTACTTCCACCACCATAACTACCACTGCTACTGCTACTTCCACCACCATAACTCCCACTGCTACTGCTACTTCCACCACCATAACTCCCACTGCTACTGCTACTTCCACCACCATAACTCCCACTGCTACTGCTACTTCCACCACCATAACTACCACTGCTACTGTTACTTCCACCACCATAACTACCACTGCTACTGTTACTTCCACCATCATAACTCCCACTGCTACTGCTACTTCCACCACCATAACTCCCACTGCTACTGCTACTTCCACCACCATAACTCCCACTGCTACTGCTACTTCCACCACCATAACTCCCACTGCTACTGCTACTTCCACCACCATAACTACCACTGCTACTGTTACTTCCACCACCATAACTCCCACTGCTACTGCTACTTCCACCATCATAACTACCACTGCTACTGCTACTTCCACCACCATAACTCCCACTGCTACTGCTATTTCCACCACCATAACTACCACTGCTACTGCTACTTCCACCATCATAACTTCCACTGCTACTTCCACCATAACTACCACTGCTACTGCTACTTCCACCACCATAACTACCACTGCTACTGTTACTTCCACCACCATAACTACCACTGCTACTGCTACTTCCACCACCATAACTCCCACTGCTACTGCTACTTCCACCACCATAACTACCACTGCTACTGCTACTTCCACCACCATAACTACCACTGCTACTGTTACTTCCACCATCATAACTCCCACTGCTACTGTTACTTCCACCATCATAACTCCCACTGCTACTGCTACTTCCACCACCATAACTCCCACTGCTACTGCTACTTCCACCACCATAACTCCCACTGCTACTGCTACTTCCACCACCATAACTCCCACTGCTACTGCTACTTCCACCACCATAACTACCACTGCTACTGTTACTTCCACCACCATAACTCCCACTGCTACTGCTACTTCCACCATCATAACTACCACTGCTACTGCTACTTCCACCACCATAACTCCCACTGCTACTGCTATTTCCACCACCATAACTACCACTGCTACTGCTACTTCCACCATCATAACTTCCACTGCTACTTCCACCATAACTACCACTGCTACTGCTACTTCCACCACCATAACTACCACTGCTACTGCTACTTCCACCACCATAACTCCCACTGCTACTGTTACTTCCACCACCATAACTCCCACTGCTACTGCTACTTCCACCACCATAACTACCACTGCTACTGCTACCTCCACCACCATAACTGCGACTACCATCATAACTGCGACTGCAAGTACCACCATAATTCCAGCTACTACCACCATAATTCCCACTATTGCTGCTACTGTAACCACCACTGCCACCACCATAGCTACCATTACCACAACCATAACCACCACTACCATCATAGCCACCTATTAGCACCACAATAACCACCGATTCTACCACCATAACCACCACTACTACCACCAAACCATCAACAAAGTCACTATAACTTCCACCACCATGACGACCACCACCACCACCACCACCACTACTACCACAAGCACCACCGTAACCACCACTTCTGCCACCTATCACCACCACGTTTGCTCCAACCACCACAAGTACCACCATAAGCAACACTACTACAGCTAAAACCATCACAACTATCGCCATAACCACGACACCATCACAACCATAACCACTACTACTACCATCACCATAACCACCATTGCTACCATCATAATCAACACTACCATCACCATATCCATCGCTATAATCATCATAACCACAACTACCATCACCATAACTACAACCACCACGACAGCTACTACAATTATTATGATAACTATCACGATATTAATAATACTTCGACCTTTTAACCGAAAAAAAAAAAGTTTCACACTACAACTACCATCATCACCCTCGTAACCACACCTACAACCATTCTTTCCTTAGCTACCACGTTGCGTAACCACGACCAACTCAACACACACACACACACACACACACGACCTTGGCATTCAAACTACCACAACTACCCAAATTCCTTATATGTTAACTGTACTACAATTACCAACATTATTACCATTCTGTAAGGCTTAGTCGACCACAGCTACCAACATTAGTATAATAAATTTGCTACCAGAACTACCACCCCATATTGATCGCTACTACCATTCCCAGTCACCACAGCGACTACCACCACAACTGCCACCATCACACCTACCACCACTACCATTACTGTAATATCGTTATCACCACGACCAGCGGTACCCCCATGATAATTACTATCATCACACCATAGTTGCTGCCACAGATACTGCCACAATCAATACTACCACTACGATGATAACCATCACCACCACCACTACTACTACTACTACTACTATTTCAGTACCAGGACAACTACACCTACTACCACCATATATATTACAGGCTATAACTAACGGCACTGCCATTCTTGTCACTACCACTACCATACCTACCATAACCATCACTACACCTGTCACTACTTACACCATCTCAGCCGTATCATTTCTCTTCTCCATTCATCACATATCTATAGTATAACAGCCAACCATTTTTAAGTAGCCAGACGTTCTCATGGTACAACAGATAAATAGAAATGAATAAGTTTACAGATAAACAGAGGACAGTATCATATGGCAGGAGGGAGACGGGTTGCAGGACTTGGTTAGCTAATAATCACTAAAGCATGTATTCGTGTATTAACAGGGAAAAAATGTGAATTCCTTTGTCCTGTTTTGTCTGTCACGTGTGGCAGCGTCCATTAACCGTGTTTCATTGTCAGTCTGTGATGCTGTCCTTTAATCTTTTGTCAAGAAAGTTAGAACTCAAGAGCTGGGAGGTCTCCAGTTGGCTGATATTCAGTATAAACAAACCTGTTCATTCACCGCAGGTGCGCCTTGGTAATTATGTCGGGTTCATGCGCATGAAACATTTAATTCACGCTCATTGTTGTTCGCCTCGTTATTATCTGTCATACACAATAAACTGCATTCCGATTACTGTCATTGTTACATGCAGAAATACTTACAAAAGCTTTTTCTGATGTATTATATAATTTTGAAGTTGCAGGCGTTCAGGAGGAAGGTAGATGCCAGGGAGTACGTGATTCAGTGCTGTGTACAGTAGTAAAGGTGCAGGAATGTTGTTGCTGATGTTACTTTGTATCTTGCCAAAAAAAACCTATAAGGCTTGATGTAGCATTTAATATGAGCTGACGTTGAATGAATAAGACCATACTTTAGTGGTGTACTAATTATGAAAGAACATAAGCAACGTTGGGTCTGGTTAGTACTTGGATGGGTGACCGCCTGGGAACACCAGATGCTGTTGGCATCCCTACGTCAAGTGGGGTTGGTGGAGGATTAGTGCCCCTCCCTGTAAAAACAATTAACTCTAAGCCCTTGGCCACCCTGTCTGGGATACATGGCGTCTGGCAATGGATGTTTGGATGGATGATGTACTGATACCCTGAGATGGGCCGACAGGGGGGGGGGGTTGACCCCCCAAGGTTTGTTTCTGAGTTGGTCAAAAAATTACTGAGTTGGTCAAAAATGGAGAGTGGAGATTTTTTTTTTTTCACATAAAAGGAGAGGTCTCCGAGAGAGCAATATTTTTTTTTTTACATGTTTGCATATCTATATTTCTATCTATCTTTTTATCTATCTACCTATTTGCCTATATCTATCTATCTATCTATCTATGTAAATAGAGAGAGAGAGAGAGAGAGAGAGAGGACAAAATACAAAATACCCTAGTTTCCCTCATGTCAGGAGAATAGTCTAAGCCAAAATCAAGTACTGTACCAGAATAATCAAGGCCTGGACCTGGACCCCCTTCACCCATAGAACGGTATGGGTGGGGTGGGGGGGGCAAATTTGTATGCACTCCTGCTACCGGTCAATTAGTTTATTCAGACTGCTGAATAATTTACCTGGTGTCTATTTTCTTGTCAACAGTGATTCAGGCTTGAGTCCAAGTTTAGGTGGCTTTAAGTACAAGTATTTTAGTTTTTAAATCCCAAGTACAAGTACTCAAAAAAGTGTACTTGATTACAACTGTCAAAGTACAAGTACTTTACATGATACCTATTTAGCTGGTCAAACCGTGATGCTGAGTGGATTAAGTTGGTCAAAATTGTCCTTATCCCCCCCCCCCATCACATACTCCTCTGGCCATTGCTGCTGATACCTGTAGGCAAATTTTCTTCTGGAACATAGTTACATGTGTTTCATCGAAGAGAAAGATTTTTTTTCTCTCTCTCTCTCCAGATACAGAGTTCACTGGTACTTTTGGTACTGTTTTCCATTGCAACAGGTGTCCTTTAGAAAACCTATATGGATGTAGAGGATGCCTTTATGCAAATTATGAGACTTTAATTATGTACAATGTATGATTTTTTCTTTTAATCAGTGATGCTGCTACTGATAAAATAAAAATCCCATTGGGCTTCTTTTTAGTGAACTCAGTTCTAGCTTAATCTACCATTAATGAATTTTATTATTATTGTTACTATTTTTGTGGGAAGACACTGTAATGCGGTTTATTCTTATTTGAGCAGGTAGGAAATGAGCTTTGCATTTCATTAAACTTTTTTTTTTTTTCATCTACTTTTATACATACGGAATGGTATAGTCTTAATGGTAAATGCTCAGTGAAGTGTGTATTAATAGTGATGTTTTTCCTATTGCAGGTGTGAGCATGAATGGCTGCAGCACTTCAGACTGGTACACCTCTCCTCCCAACTAACTAATGAATATTTTCAATTTGTGTTGTCCCACAAACTGACTGGCTGCCCACCATATCCCCTCGTGCATTTGTTTTATTTTGATTTTCCATATAGCCTAATACTGTACTGTATGTTAGAGCAGTTTATCATTTCATATTTATTGTTAGTTGATAGCATATGCTTTATTCTAAGTCTTTAAGGTTAGGTTTTAAGTATTGTATAGTGAATATCAGTATAGGTCTCGTAATTATTACATACTTAGTGTATTGAATTTGAAATTTTCTTCGTGGTCTTTGCATTGATGCTGTTTCCATAACATTAATCATGGAAAAATTTGCTTAAAAATAGTCATTAATAATATACTTAACATTAGTATACATTGATATAGACTCTTCAGTATTTTGACATGCAAGTTGTAGGGTGTTTTTTGTGGTGTTAGTTGAGATGCTGGAAGGAAAGTTACAAGGCATTGTTGAGAGATGGACAGATTATATATGATTCTTTTGTTTCTCCAGCTTCACTCTCAGATGATGGAGGATTCATGGCCGCCCTGACTGCAGCTGGCACTGACAACCGCAAGAGAGTCACTCGCAAGAGGAAGTCCAGTGAGAGTGAGGGAGCCAAGACAGGAGAGGAGGGAGCCAAGAATGGGGAGGAGGGGGCTAAGAGTGGGGAGGAAACACAGGACCCGGCCCTCTCATCACCCACGAAGACTGATGACAAGCAGGCGGCCATCTTGTCACCCACCAGTATTAGGCCAACCTTTAATGTGAGTGAGAAAAAGGCAGACAGTGCACTATATTAGGAGATGAGATTTGGAGACTTGGTAGGACTGGATGGCATAGGGAAACAGTCAGTAGGTCATAGTGGAAAAAAAGATAGGAGAGGCCTTTGTCCTTCAGTAGACTTACTCAGGCTTGATATGATGAGTAATGGATGGTTCAGTAATTTACATGGCTGATGATTTGGATAGTTCATGAATGGAAAGTTGCAATACTGCCAGTACCAAAGAGTTGTGGAAAGTAAGATTAAGAGTGCTGTTGGAAGAAGGAGGCTGTGTAGTGTAGAAGATAAGAGTGAAACAGTGTATTGGTGAAGAGGAAGTGGCCTGGAGGCATTTCTCTCATGACTATCTGTCACGATGTTTCCCAGGAAGGAGTAAGGTGGCAGAGTTGATGATATTTGGAGAGGGAAGGTAGGTTAGATGTTGGTTGTATGTTTGTATTGTTGTGACTGGTTTGCTTTTGCATCCCAGTGCTACTCTGAGTGAGTGGATGAGAGGTGCCCCCACCAACCATGCAGAGAATAGATAGATTTTTGCTCATGTAATGCTATTAGGAATATGTACAGGTTATATACTCTTACTGTATATGTTCTGGATTAAAGTGGACCCACTTTGGACCCCTGTACCTTGAATGGGATGTTATGGGACTGGATGCTACCATTATTCCATATATTTACTCATTTATATTAGAGTGAAAATAGTATAGGCAATGCATATTTGTAAGATCATCTAACAGAATTGTATTTTTCAGTTCTACCAGGAAACTCTCAAGGATGACAATGAGGATGAGAAGAAGGATGGAGAGGATGAGAAGAAAGAGACAAAAGAGGAGGAAGGTGAAAAGGAGGAAGGGGAAAAGGAAGGAGAAGAGGGAGAGAGTAAAAACGAAGACGTAGAGATGGTGGAAGATGACAATAAAATGGACGTCGATGAAAGTGAGGAGCAGGAGAAGGAAGAGATTGGAGAAGGTGGCGGTGGTGGTGGTGATGATGCCAGTGGTGGTGGTGGTGGTGATGGTAGGTGGTGGCAGTGGTGGTGGTAGCTTGGCTTCAGAGATTGTAGTAGTATTGTTGCTTTTGGCTTTTGCATAATGCCATATGCTTTGGTAGTGCATTACCCTTTCAGTATGAGAATGCCTTTGTTGTTTTTATTCTTGCTGCGACTATAATGTTTTGGTCAGCATAACTGTGTGTGAAAGTACTTCATGCTTCCTTTTTTCTGGTAATATTTTTGTATGCCAATGACTGTAGTTGGGCTTGTAGTTGTTATACTGTTTTGCATCAAGCTGTATTTTCCCCCCATGATGTTTCAGTGTTAGTGATTGTGGTAGTTGTGGTTGCAGTGGTTATTATTTTGGCTCCAGTGCATGACCATGTGTTGTGGCAGTTAACCCATCTCTGTTGTTTTGGTGGTAACATTTGTGACAATAATGGTCATTGTGATGGTAATAGCTCTTGTGAATAACCAGCTGTTGTTGTCTTAAATGTTCTAACACTATATATTGCATTTTGAAATAATAAGTTGTGTGTTGTGAGATCTATAAGCGGTCTGATGCATGATGTACTAAAATAACAAAAAACATCATTATGAAGCTGTACAGTTTTTTTGGACTTGATCAGTACTGCAAGCATGTTCGTTTTATCCCATTCATTAGCTGAGTTATGCAAACAGTAATTTCTATTTGTAGTATAGCTGAAGTTATTTTAGTATGATGTAGTGTGATGCCTTATAGAATGTGCTGTATTGTTTGTGATAATTTTATCATACAGCATTAGGCATATTACAGTATATTTGTTTATGGTCCTTATAATGTAGGCTAGTGGAATGGCAGTCTTTATATTTATTATATGGCAGTGGTTACAATGTAGGTGATACTATACTCGTGATGGCAGTAGTAGTAGTAGCAGTGGTAACTGTGGTTTTTACTAACAAAGTGCTAGTACAGAGGTTGGCAACCTGTGGCACAAGAGATGCATGCGGCTCTTTTAGGACACTTTTGCAGTTCCAGGAGCTTCATAAATAATCATTTATTCATTCAGTATAAAGGCATCATATAACACCTGCAAGGCAGCATTAAATTTTTAATTCAACTTTGAAATGATCTAAATAACAGAACAATTATAATTTAATTCACTTTGTGAATATAAGTAGATTGAATGAGAATTTTGCATTGTAATAATGGATTTCCTCTTAAAGTTACCAGAATATGATCTTATAATTTTTATGAATGCAAAGTAGCCTGTGTTTGGAATATTTTATGATTGTCATAATAATCATTCATACTACAGTACTAACATAATTAATATTACTTTGACATGAGTATTCTCATATATATCTATATATCTATATCTATCTATCTATCTATCTATATATATATACTGTATAGAGAGAGAGAGACAGAGACAGACAGACAGACAGACAGATATAGATATAGATACAGGTATATATATTAAAGCATACTGAATAATTTACAAAACACATTATTATATTTTGATTTGCTTCATGAACAATATCACCGCAATGTTTTGTTTAGATTTAGAAGTTCTGTAGATTTCGGTTAATGAAACAATTTTTTGTATTGCGGCTCCGAGAGTACTACATTTTTATGAAACTTTAAAATAAATGGCTCCTCTAGCTTGGGTTGCTGACCTCTGTGCTAGTAAGATTACTAGATTAACAGCTGTGCAACTGTCAGTATTGCAAGCTGTATTTATTCTTTGCTTGGAACTGCAGGTGTAACTCAAATGGGCCTTTTTTTTTTTTAGAAATAGCTATTACCAGTGCATCCATGATTGTTGTGGTTGATTGGCCTTTCTTTGCAAGGATACCTTATTTAGCTTATTACTAACACTAATAACTATTATTTGAAGGAGTTAGCAGTTGTGGTAGTGGCGTGCTGATGCATGCTAATTGAAGTGAGGGAGCAGCTTAGGCTGAAGTGTACAGTCACTCAAAAAATATGTATGAAAATTTTCAGAAATGCATGATATAGTTCTCTAGTACATTTTAATGAATGTGGAACTTTATGCAGTATGAATTATGGTAACTTCAGAAATATTTACAACAGGAAAATTGTGAACAGCAACTATTCTCACTGTGGAGCCATTGTTCACATGGTTGCATACAGTATGCATTTTTGATTGAGTGTACAGTACACTAGTTGAAGAATATCAGGTGTCCATTTTGTTGGGCTTTCGAAGAGTAAAAGACTATTAGTGACTTTATAATTAGGCTTGAAGTGCATAAGCAAAATTTATGTTTTATGGTCATCAATGGCTTCATCTGCTTTTTAAGAAAGAATTTGTGAAGAAAGGATTTGAAGAGGCATACTTTGAATGATTTGGGCTATATACTTGTCAGCTGAGGAGAATCCCCAGCATCTCATTCTTTCCATTTTGTTTTTTAACATAGTTTATTGATAATCTTGCAGTACAGTAATGTACCCTTTTATCCTTGTGCTTTATGGCCCTATATTTTAATTTCATGGTGCGTTCTCAGGGAAGGATAATTGCCTCCCACTTGTACATTATTTTCCCATGTAAAGTTACTGTTTCTTACTAATTTCCTGATGTCCCCAGATGACATCCCTCATGCCCCAGCCGTGCCTGCCCCAGCACAGGAGGATTACGAGCATGTTGAGGTGACATTCTCAGGCTCACCTCCACCCTCAATCCGTCCTTCCATTGTGTACCATCGCTCTGCACGCCGCACCAAGAAATCTGTCAAGTGGCGTCCTGAGGAAGACTTGCAACAGGTCTTCTACTTTGAGATGGATGAGACTGAACGAGGTAGAATGGCTTATATAATTTCATTACAGTAATGTCCATTCTTTTATTATGGAATGGAAGGGATAAAATGTAGTTTCTGAGTATGCTTTAATTTTTTTTTTTTTTTTTTTTTTTTTTTTTTTACAATATCCTTTTCATCCATCCATCCATCCATCATCCAATCCTCTGTTGCCCCATGAGGAATGTAGGAGCCTGGGGCTAGGCAAGCTGGTCCTGACATTTAAGATGACAGTGACCAGCCTCACATATCCCTGAGTGGCAATACATAAGCAATAAACCCCAACCACCCCTTGGATATAAATGTGCACCAGCTCAATCCAATTGGAGCACCTTAATTACTCACTAAACCGCCAGGTGCCATAATTTAGTTAGATGATTACCACACAGCATAGTAAATGGTTTCCTGGTGTACAGGAAACCATTTGGTTTGTCGCATAGTGTAGACTCCTTGTGCCTATTGGTGACTCTACACTGAGTGACAAGCCAGATGGTTTCCTGTACACCAGGAAACCATTTACTATGCTGGTTGATAACCATATAACCAAATTATTGCACCTTGTGGTTTAGTGAGTAATTAAGGCGCTCCAGTCGGATTGAGCCGGTGCAGGTTTATATCCAAGGGATGGTTAGGGTTTATTGCTTACATAATGCCATTCAGGGATGAGTGAGGCTGATCACTCTCATGTTAAATGTCAGGACCAGCTTGCCTAGCCCCGGGCTCCTCCGATCCTTATGAGGCAACATAGGATTGGATGATAGATGGATGGATGAAAGGATATTGTAAAAAAAAATTAGTGCATATCCAGAAACTACATTTTGTTATCTGGAAATAATGCACCAAGAACACCTCTCTAGGTGCCAGCTTGCTGTAGTGTTGGGTTGAAGTTTTGATGCAAAAAAATGACAATATTGGAGACCAAGGGGTTTCTGAAACCTAAAAGAGGAAGAACAGGCCACCCTCTTTGTCACTAGTGCAACCAAAACTGACTGGGATGACAGGAGAGCCATCATGTAGAACAAAATTAAAAGAAAAAAAGTGGTAAGGAGTGCTTATATCATGACCTTCTGCAGGATGCAAGGGTAAATCAGTCCTCAATCAATCAGAGCAGTTACACCTTGTTTTCTTGTGAGGAATCCCCATACTGCATTGATCTGGGATGTGGTAGGGCTGATTTTTTTCTATGGACTGAAGGCTAAGCCAAGGACCAAAACCATCTAGAAACTTGCCAACAGTTGTTGGAAACTGTTGGGAAAAACAAAATCTCTGGTGTATACCGAGATGTGTTGGTATGAGAATCTCACTTTACTTTAGACTTTTTCTTACATAAAAGTGATGATTTTGCAGTTAATTAGCCTACTAAGCTTTTCACCACATTTTACTTTTATGGTAGTACTTCCTAGGGTTGATGGTAACCAGCCATCTAATGCCTAATAATAGATTCCCAGTAGCTGTTGTATGCCTTTATATTTAATATCAGCATCTCATAACTATATACTTTCTCTGTACTGATAGCTGCCATATAGAATCCCAGAATGTTACTTTTTTGTCCTAATTTAGTTTCAACTTCTCACAAAAAAATTATTCAGATGATTTTGCTTGTGAGAGGGAATTAGGATTCTGAAAGTTTGATATATTATTGATTTTGTGGCACATTTTGCTGGATATGCTGCTTGATGATGCTCCCTCTTTTACACTTTCTTTTAATTTGTTTTTAACCTACTTCACCCTGTCAGTAAGGTACAAATATGGGTTGGAAAGATGATGATAGTGATTTTGTGTGGCCACCTTATTTTTTAAAGCTATATTATTGTTTCACTCTGTCTCTTCAGTGATACTTGTTTAATACAGTCCCAGCATCCTACACCTTCTTACTTAGCTAATTTAGACTTCTTACAAGCAACATTTTTTTTTTTTTTTTTTTGTGTGTCCAACTCTGGGCATAGGCTTCACAGCCTGTTCTCAAGGCCCTGTAGCCCTCCTACATAGCATACACCTCTACATGTCACCACTTCAGTGCTAACACCCACCATCCATATTGAATACAGGCTAGGGTTGTCTCATACAGGACTGGTGTACTGGTATTAGTGGGGGTACTTTTACGACATGTCGGCGGGTCTTCTGGTAGGTCAGTAAAATCCTTTTTATAAGAAATCCAAATCCTTAAACTGTTCCCTTCCCCAGCCGGGATTTGAACCTCGGTCCGGTAGGACTGCAGGCCTCCTCTCTACCGATTGAGCCACACTTATATATGTATGATAGAATCCCATCGTGTTGCAGCTTCTCACAAGTGACCTTTCAGAAGTAAATTGCTGGTTCTGTCATATGGTTTAGCACTCTGTCCATAGGAAAACATCATTTGTACCTTGACCAACCTGAGCATTGGTATTCCTTGAGGGGAAGCATGGCATCATATTGATTTGATTTAATTTGACAAGCATCTTTTTATTTTCTCCCTCTCTCTTTGCATGCAGTGAACCTAAACATAGTCAAATTCAGCAGGCTTTTAGTAATGATTTTTTTTTTTTTTTTTTTTTTTAAGCTTCTCACAAGTGGTATTCTTTTTTCCCCTCTCAACAGTGAATGTAAACACCATCAAATTCAATGAGCTGATGGCAATGGAGAAACAGAGAGAGCGTGAGGCGATGGGCCGGCGGTTTGGCAACAACATGATGGGAGGCTTTGGAAGCATTGGGAATGACGTGGACGGCCTCAGACAGAACTGTGAGGAGTATATGAGGTGAGGAAGGTGCTCAGTTTGTTAATGGGAAATAGGGTGATGATGATGATGTTATAGCTGCGAGTGTATGAAGGGAGGAAGGTAGATCGATTTGCAGGTACTAATGGGAAGCAGGGTTAAGATGATGATGATGGTAAGGTAATGATGTATGAGAAAGATAGGTGGATAAGGGTGGAATGAAGGACTATAGATGAGTTAGAGTGTGGATATGTGGAGGTGTTATTGTCACTGTCATTCCATCCCTGTCTGTCTGTCTGTCTATAGCGAGATGCCTTAATCCCAAAGGAGGTGATCATGAACCTATGGTCCCCTTGTAATCATGTTTTCTACCATCTAGCTTCCCTTCCTTCACCTTCATATCCACATTCATATACCTCTCCACCCCATTCCTCCACCTTATCCTTTGTCTTCCTCTCCCCTCTCCACCCCAAAGTTATACATTCTCCTAGTCAGTCTCTTGTTCTCCATGGTCATCACATGGCCAAACTATCTCTGGGTACATCTGACACTTTCCATCACATACACATCAACACCACAATGCTCAATAAGATTCTCATTTGCCTGTTTGTCTGTCCATGCAACTTTACATGCTCTTCTCAACTCGTTTCCAATCCTTTCACTGACCCGTGTCCATCCAACAAAGCCCAAGCTTTATTCTCACCTTTTCCTACTTACTTTAGTAAATGGACCCTACCTATCCCAAATGTTAGTGGCAAATTATTATTACTATTATTTATTATTATTATTATTTTTTACATCCCACTCGTTCTATATATTAGTGGGAAAAGCCAATTAGATGATAATGACTATAATGATTACAGTGTGGATGATAGATGATGATGATAATGATAATGATGATGATGATTACAGCATTATTATTAGTATGATGGTAGAACTGAGGAATATGTGAGATGAGGGTGGAAGTTGGACTAGGGTGGGGTGAAGAACAATGACTGAGTCAGGATTAGGGTATGTGAATGTATGTGTGCAATAGGTGTACTGCACCTTCAAACTTAGATGATTTGAACACATTGTATGTCCTCATTATCAGTCTCCCCTTTTGATTTTTTTTTTTTTTTTAATAAGCTCATAGTAAAATTACAGAAAAAATATTGCCTACTATTCAAGTTCCAGTTTACAGTACAGTTATATGGAAAAAGCATTGACATTTTACAGTACTTTCCTGGCCAATAATGAGGACTGCATGTACTGAGTGAATTGCAGGTTAGAGTGGGGTGTTTGGGAAGAGAAGGTTTAATACAAGGTGGAGAGATAGACAGAAAGAAAGATCATTGCTGAGTACAGGAGAGAAATTTATAAATACTGTATCTGTTTGTCTAAGTCATCCCTCACTCATTGTGGTATTGGGCAATAGATAGATAGATAAATAGATAAAAATTGTTTATAAGGAGAACAATAATAACGGTGATGATGATGATGATGATGATATGATAGGAGGGGGAGGGTAATCAGTAGGTGATAATGATAATGAGGACAATTATGATGATTTTTTTATTTTTTTATTGATGATGGAGAGGAGGAGGTACCGTACTGATCTTGATACACTAGTAATAATGTTGGTGACGACAAAGAAGAGGAGGATGAGAATAATGATGATAATACAGTAAATAATGCAGTCTTCTTATCCACACAGATGGACATTGCTGCCAATAATGATAACAGGTCAGCCAAGCTTGACACCAGGATGCAGGAGTCAGGAGAAGGCAACTCAAGCAGCCAGGCAGTCATCAACCATGCCAGCCTTCTTCCATCCCACAATGTGAGCACACATACTACTTGTTGCATTTTCTTTCAGCTTCTTTGTGTAATACTTCACAAAGTCAGACTACAACATGGCTGAGTACAATTTACCTGTAGTGGATTTTCTGACCATTCATAGCTTCCTCTACATCTTCATAAAATTTCTGATACTTCCTCATCATCTTTAGCTGATGGTGGAGCATAGTCTTGAATTAACTTCATCCTGTATATCTTATTTTTATTAATAGACCTATTACTCTTTCCATTGTACCAAGAATTCTACAGTATTGCTGCATTAGGATTTATTGGTCAGAAATCCTGGACCATGTTCTTTCTTTTCTTATTTACATCTGTAAGACAGTAAATAACTGTTAAACAATTTTAGTGAATGCCTCACCTGGTCTTCTTATCTCACTAAGACCTATGATATCACAGTTTACATCTCTTAGTTCTTTAAGAACAACTTTTAAGTTAGCTTTACCATCTGGAGTTTGGTCAATGTGTTTCCCAAGATTTAATTTCCAAAGATGGTTAGTTTTCCTCCCCCAGAAATTCTTAGCACCCTTTGCTCTGGAACAGATCTGATCCCCACCATGGTATAGTTACTATTGTTGTTGCTGGGTAATTGGGGTGGTACTTAGAAGAACTTGTCATAGTTTTTTAGAAGTTGATTTGAGCCAGTGTTTCTTACTGAACTGGCTTGGGCAGTTATCATGAGGGGAACACTTTTAACCTGATCCTCAGCAATGAAGCTGCATAGTATAGTTGCATTTGACTATTGTATTATACCTCCTCAGATGACTGGGATTCACAAGCATCCTTGCCATGACATTTTAAAAATGTAAATCAAGCTATCCCAGACTGTTTTCTTCAAGTTTAAAAGAGACGTCTTGAACTGGAAGGGTTAGATATAGCCTTCATTAACCCTCTGGCTATGAGGGTGCTTGTTTAACCTGAATAAAACTGTTTGGCAATAGCAACATTTAAGTTCTGTACAGAAGATGTCATCATAATGGAGAGGTTATTGTTTACTCATACTTATGGGATATGATTGAACTGTACCATGATTATTTATCATATTATTTAGTGGGTAATTATTGCGCTCCAATCGGATTGAGCTGGTGAAGGTTTATATCCAAGGAATGGTTGGGGTTGATTGCTCATGTAATGCCACTCAGGGATGAGTGAGGCTGGTCACTCTCATCTTAAATGTCAGGACCAACTGCCTAGCCCCGGGCTCCTACACTCCTCATGGGGCAATGTAGGATTGGGTGATGGATGGATGGATGGATTATTTATCTTATGCTGCTGTTGATGATTGATGACGATAATGATTATGGTTTGCTTATTTGTCATTTTCTTTCCTCCTCCAGGTTACCAGACACTCCACGAGAGCCTGATCCTGAACTGATAACAAGATCGGAACCCAAGGAGATCCCATTGCACGATGTTATGGGCCAGGACAACATTCATGACCACCGGGACAAGTACTGGCCTGAACCCCTGATGGCTGACCCCAGTGTGGGCTTCGGGTATGGGAGCAGCGGAAACATGGGCATGCCAGGAGGCCCAGGAAATATGGGAGGCCCGTCAGGAGGTGCCTCACACTGGGTCATCGGTGGACCTCCTGTGGCACCGGTATGTTTTGTTTGTTTAATCAGAAGCCCTGATTGTGTGTTTATAGCCCATTTCAAATCAGAATCACACTCAGCCATGACTCTCACCCATCCACACCTGCCTAAACTCCCTCACTGAATATCGCCAGTAGTAGTCCTTTCCAAAATTAAAATTACACTCAGCTAAGACTCACACCCTTCCACACCTGTGAAAATTTCCTCTCTTAATTGCATCACCTGTAACTATAATCCATTCCAAAATAACATTATCTGTCTATCTGTTTGTATCAGTGTAGGCTATGCTTGTTCATGTAGTTCTGTGCTTTAGGGGAAGTACGTTTACATGGTAAATCTAGGATAATGCAATAGTGCTGTATTTTGTAGATTAAAGTAAATCATGTTTTACAAGATATGGTCTACTAATATCTGAATTTATTCACATAGTACAATGTTTTTCAAGAATTATTTCCTATTATTAATTAGATTACAATAGCAGCACATTGTCCTTGATGTAGTACTTTATCACAGCTTTAACTGAGTTGTTTTCTAGTTTGTGTAAGTTAATTTGTATTGTCCTCTTCACAGTACGGTGGTCCAATGTATGGTGGTCCTGGTGGTCCAGGTCCAGGTCCTGGTGGCCCTCCTGGTGGCCATGGAGGGTTTGGAGGGCCAGGGCCAGGGCCAGGGCCAGGGCCAGGGCCAGGGCCTGGGCCAGGGCCAGGTAACTACGGTCAGGACATGGGCGGGATGGATCCAGGACCAGGATGGGGTGGCCCAGGACCAGATTGCCCCGGTCCAATGATGGGAGGTGGTGGCGGCAACATGATGATGGGCCACCCCAACATGGGCCCACCCAACATGATGCCTAATATGGGGATGAGTGGTGGTGGTGGTGGTGGCGGAGGTGGTGGTGGGGGCCCCCGGTTCCGAGGTGGTCGAGGGAGTGGAGGTGGAGGAGGAGGCTGGGGGCCTCGAGGGTCACCTTTCCCTTGTAAACATTTTATGAATGGCCATTGTCGCCATGGCAAGTCATGCAAGTTCCTCCATGCAAAGCCTCATTAGCGTATCATGGCACCAGGAACTGTATTTTATCAGTTTTGTCTCCCTAACACCACTTCCTAACTGGTTTAATTCTGCATATGGCATGTAAGTATTCTCTTGTATGCTATTTAAGTATTGTTGATATTGAAAAGAAATAAACCTACAAGAGCATAGCTGAGTGTGATATGCAAACTAAATCACAAAGGAAAAAGTTGTAGAAAGCTTTCTATGCCAACAAGAATATGACATTAGGACACACGAGGGGACATAGAACAGATGTACAGGACAACAGATCCCACCAGGGGAGACAGCAGGACTCTACTGCTAGGCTACCTACCATAGCATTACACAGTAGTGTACTTGTATTGTACATTACTATAAATATCATAATGTACAGTAATTATTTTGTTTATGGATAAAACTTTTGTACAAATAAATTATAATGGTTACTCTAGCAAGCCTCTCATTGACCTCCATTTAACTCATAATTGGTTAATGCAAAAAGAAGGAATCAGAGGGTAAAATCCCACAATAGTTGTCCCTTCCATAAAATGATGATCATCAATAAGCCAGTCAAGACTGGTTCACTGAGAGATTTGAACCCATTACATTTGAGAGATTGAAGGCCATAATAAGAGAAAAGGACAGATGGAGGGAGACTTATTTAGAGCTGAACAGGTGTGTACTTGAATATTTAGAATATAGCTCAATTCTTCCAACAAAGAGTTAATGGAAAAAGGATGAGTACAGTGGTTAGACAGGGTGTGCGTGCCCATAGCTGGGTTAAGATGAAAACCCTTGGAATGGATGCCTGGTTGCTTACGTACCTGTAGATATGTCTCTGGCAACTTAATCCAAACTGATATAAATTTATGCCCCTCCTGCCAAGATTTTATCAAAGATTCGACTAGGTTCAGTTTTTCTCTCCAGCTTCAAGACATATGAAAGCATAAGTATTCCTATTTTGACTTCATTCCTGTTGATACTGTACATATCACAGAGTATCCAACATTCAGGTGGTAGGTGGTGGCGACCATCATCCACTCACTTGATGCAGTGCTGCCTACTTCTTCCTTCACCTTTATCGCTCTTTTTTCTGTATCTAGCCTCTTTCTTCCTAATTACCCCATCTCTCCTGTCACTTTATATTACTCTTCTTTCCTTCTCAGGTGACTTTTCAATTATTGACATGCAAAACGGTTTCCTGTAAGCCAGGGAACCTTTTATGATGCCAGGTGGTAACCATATAACCAGCCCATGTATGTTCCCTACATGTCAGCAAAAGAGTTGGCAGGGGGTTAGTGCCTCTCTTCATTAAACAACTAGCTCAAAGACAAATGACCAACCCTTACAGGATAATGTTATCTTACTGTAAACATAGATCTGACATTAAGGGTATACTGTATTTATTCACTTCTTGATTCAGCTTCCAATGATGAAAAAGGAAAATGAAGTAAAAGTAATTTTGAAGTTCCCATGTGTCAGCCTTCACTTCATAACTTAATTTCACATCAGTTGCACCAGTTCTTTCCCATTCCTTGTTAACTCAGGCCTTTTCCATGCTCCTTGAGTTATTTTTTTCTTGTCTGCATAACTCCTGCTGTCATTTGAGTATACTGTAATTACAACTGATAATATACTGTAGGAATACAGGTATATGTAACTGTAATTGTTTTATTTTGGCAGAACTACTGGGTAACCAGGTATCACTGAAGAATAATTACAAATCTCAACATATCAATACATGTAACTGTATGATTATGTAACTTGTTTTTTGATAAAAGATTTAATACTAGATGCATACATTGAGAGACATTACTTCTGTAGGTTATTTAATATGTACAAAATGAAAACCTGCTGAGTAACAGAGCTATGAAAGACTGGTTGGTGATTCATTAACAAAATGACGATGCACGCATAATTATTGTATACAAGAAGTATATACAACAGAATTTCATTCTAATATAAACACTAGCATATCTATAAAACCAGTAAGAAATGTAACATCCATATTAAACTGCATCACAGAAATTCAAAAGTAACTGGTGAAGCAAAGGCACAGTACTATGTAAAAAATATCAACATTAAAAATCAAACTTGCACACCAGTGCAGTTAGCGCCATGAAATATTCTATATTTGAGTCTTCTAACATATGCCTTCAGCTAAAATTATACTTAAAATAATTGCCATGCTGAAATCTATGTCTACACACATCCGTTTGTGAAAAAAATAAATAAATTAGACACGTAGCTCCACGAACGCTCGTGTTGGTGGACCAATACTCGAAATCTCAAACCGAGAAGAAGAACACTTGGAAGAGTGTGTTTGCGGGTGGTGTCCGTCCTTTCTAGTGGTAATGTCAAGGTATAGTGAAGGCAGACAAGTCTGTTACTACAAATATGGAAGCCCAGAATCACCAAGAAAACGAGGTAAGCGATAAAAGATGGCAAGTGATGTCAAACCAAGTTTGGTAAAACTGTATTACACGGGCCCGGCGGTTCCACGTGTCTTCTTACATTTTTACGTTCTTGAGGAAAGTAACTTTAGTACAGTATGCAACACAGATAACAGCTTGTTGATTTTAGAATACAAAATGTATGTAGAACAAGCAAAGAGTACCTATTTTAGGGTATTTAAGGAAGGTACCTGAACACTGGTGGCAGCTTGTGTACTGACGATGACGCCAACCTAACGTAACGGGGTCTTCGTCCCGCATACTACCTAGGATTGTTATTACACCTAACATTGGAAGCCACCAATTCCTATCAGTCCAAAACTTCTACCCCAACCTCCCCTAATTCCCCTCTGAAAGAGTAGGGAGTTCGGAATACCAGTGTTCGTATGGTAAAGTATAAATCAAACCAAATTTTTAGATTGCTGTGTATGAGTGTGGCTGTCACCAGTGTGAATCCATCAAGAATTCTGTCATACTTGATGGAATACTTGAGAGAATTTTGATATTTATATGGTAAATGTAATGTATCCATTCCATACTGTATGTCAATGTGAGTGATCAGTATTTTTTCCCCCCCTTCAATACTCGCTCTTTCATTTCCTTACGTTGGCTGAAATATGGAAGAGCATCCTGTCACATAATAGTACTGTACATAGTTTTTTTTTTTTTTTTCTGTATATAAAACTCTGCATGATTACCAAACTAATAGGTATAAAAAAAATTGCAAAGTATGTTCACTTGACATTATTATAAAACTGTCAGTTTTATATGCAAGCCAAGTCTGCCAGGACCTAAATATAACAGTGAAAGCAGCAAATCAATTCAAAGTTTGGCCTCATGAGATCCAAATCATAATTATTAATGCAGAATGTGGGTGTCACATGTGTTGGTGTATGTCACATGAATTGGTGTATGATGAAATACTTTGTCATAAACTTTGTAATATTTTTGATGTGGATGTCTCTGATTTTGACCATTACTTTCACCACTGAAAGTAGAGGAGGTTGTTTTCATTTTGCTGACAGTCAGCCAGACTTTCAAACTGCTTGTCCACCAGACTGTGGAAAACTTATGAAAAAATCATGCGGAAATATGTTGGATGTTTCATTTGACTGTCAGATGAAGAGATTAATTTTGATGAGATTATGACTTTGAGTCCACAGACACATTCATACCGTCTTTAGCTACATAAAAAAGTTAAAGTGATTCAGAGAGACTAACCATAGAAATATGGAAACTGAATTCCGTAGAGCTTCATGCAAGGTTGACTTGAAGCATTAAGGAGCCCAGTTTTGCAGAGATGTGTTTTATGCTGTGTTCGTTTGTACTTCAATGTTATGTAGTCCATTTTAGAGACCAGTGTATCCACAGTAGCACAGTCAGCACAATTTTCAGTAGTCTACATTTTACTCCATTGCCTGAATACAGCTTTAATTAGTTTCTGTGCCTTAATCCTATTCAAACAGTTGGGAATGACTGACTGAATGTTGGAAGTGATAGAAAACCGTAGAATAAATACTGTATGCTGATGATTTTATGTGATGAGAAGTAAGTGTAAAATTGTTACAAAAACTAGCATATGATTGTATTGAACATACCAGTAATGAATTGTCAAGACAGAGATCAAAGACTATGACAGTGTTAGACAAGGTACCAGTAACTTGGTAGAGTATCCATGCCTGCTTACATTGAAAATGATAAACAGTATTACACACTGGAATTTCTATTAACTTACCAGTACATGATTAATTTTTATCACAACTTCATTTGTCAGCTGTGTTTTGGGTTGACTGTTCTAAACCAGATGCTTTTTTCTTGATGGTGTTTCATGATTAATAGGAGAACTGTACAACAGTTATACACTACATAACAAGTAAAAAATTCATGAGTAGATTACAGCTCGGTGTGATTACAAGTACCTGGTTCAGACACTGACAAAATACAGACAGTCAGTGAACTGTACATTGGTAGTACAGTACATGGTAATTTCATGAAGTTACAGGTTGTATGACTTTAGTGAGGTACAGATATTGATACCTTGGTCAAGTTCAACCATCCCAGCAGTACCACTCCAAGTAGATATCACAGTTCTCCTCGCTGATACGCTTGTGGAGTTCCTCACTGTCGTGCTTATTGATGAAGAAGCAACCCCAGATCCGCATGAGAGTGAGGTTGTTATGGGAGTCAAGCAGCTGGTGCAGGGTGGCCGAGGTTACATTGTGGCAGGTGTCCAATGTTAGGCGAGACAGGTATCGCATTTCGTTGGACTGTCGTACAAAGTATGGAAAGAAGGTTAATGACAATACAGTATGTGTTAGTGATTGCCTGTTTTTCTGCTTTCCTCCTCCCGTGTTTCTGGATCCTACCTCACACTATAAGAGCTGGAAATTAAGTTTGAGTTGATGATCATGATAGTTAAAAAATTAAAGCATATCAGTAAATATAGCACATGTAGGCTTGTGTGGTAGAAAATATGAAATGACATAGTTGCATGTAGTATGCATCTGATGTAGAATACTGTAATGATAAACAAGTATCTAAGGTAGCTGTATCTACATATCTCATAAGTTTGCAACAGTGAATATGGAATGGGGAGACAGATTCTGTAAATTTGCCAGTATCATCTGCCTTCAAAATTTCATCACATCTTAGCCTTGCATCTTCAACATTTTTCTTCTCTGTTGTAAAAATAAAAAGGTTGTGCCTTGAATCTTAGAATCACTGTCGTCATCATGATGTTAACTTTTTACATACGTCAACTGGCGTGAGGAGGTTCCAGGAATAGGCAAAGGAAAGCACAAAAATAGGAAAACTTATAACAGAGAGCCAGCAGTTGAAACTAATAAATAAGTGTAGGGTATGCAGTGTGTCATAATAACTATCCTATATCAGCCAACGAATAATAAAGTGCATTTCATATCAGGACAAGTGGTAAAACACTCACTCTCCATATATCCACGAAAAGCTTGTCTGAGAGTGCATCTGCTCCTTTGACCAGCAGGTTTTGTAGGTTAGGGCAGTATGTGAGCAGCTGACGGAAGATGATGCTGTTACAGGTGTCCACAGTTACACCTGTCCACACCTGTCAAGCACAGTTGAGGGTTGTAGAGTGGAGAATGGATGGGGCAAGTGTGGAATTGTTAATGGATAGATAGTTTTGGCAGATAGATGGAGGGACTTACTGCACTAAAGGTGATAGTTGGGACAAGTGGTCGTGGGCCCTTCGGGCCCTCTCGCACTTGCTCCTGTGGAGGGCTCTCACGCTGCACGCCTGCTTTCTCGTGCTTCTCACTCGTTTCCTTGTGCTTCACACTGTTTTCCTCGCGCTTTGCGCACGCATTGTGATAGTTTTAGGTAATCCGAGTCACGTTTATATAAAGCCATCAAAAACTCTACGGTGAACGCAACCCTAATTTCACGTACTCACGCCGGGAGCGGCGTTTTTTGTTCAAAATTTGATCGCTCATTAAATATAGTAAAAGTTTTTCAATCGTGATGGGACCAAGTTTTTTCACATCAGCGAATTTTTTTTGCGTATTTTTGTGCCAGTTTTGGTGCGATTTGAATGTGTAGTTTCGGCTGCCCAAAACACACACACACGCACGTGGCTAATGCTATTAGATATAGTATATTAGATTAGGACAGATGTGGAAAGAGTTGTGAGAGATGTTTAATTAGAGGGTAGTTTTGGAGTGGTGGGATAAATGTTGATGGATGACTGGATAGTTGAAGTACTTTTATGTGTAAGTGTGGGGTGACAGTTGTGGGTAGTATGGATAGTGAACTGGTAAGTATGATACGAAAAGAGAGGTGTGGGAGTGTATTTGGGAATGGTACCGGTAGCTGCTTTAGGTGTAGATTCAGTGGGAGACAGTCATTTTAATGTCTCACATTTACTCTTTGTTTATGGTCACAGTATAACTTATCAGAGTGTACTGAGTTTTTATTCTCTCTCTCTCTCTCCAATATATATATATATATATATATATATATATATATATATATATATATATATATATATATATTACATACTGTATGTATATCCACAGATACACACAGATACACATCAGTCATATAATACTTATCTAACAGTACTGTATATCTGTGTCTCCATTCATAGATACATCAAAGGATCCATCGGTCCATCTGTCCATCCATCTAACTTATGTACTAACTTATGTACTATATTAACGTTATCAGATCTACATAGTATCTGTTTAACTATCAGAGTCTGTCCATGCATCAATCCACTCACCTCCAGATTAACAAGACAATTGAAGTAGTTTTCCCTGGGGTACATAATATCCTCATATAAGTCTACAGCACTCAGAGCTAAGTTCTGTAACCGTGGGCAGCAGTCACCGATTGCTGAAATGTTACAGAAACAGGGTTACATGAATTGGAGTACTCTGCAAGATTGGGCAACAGGCTTTTAGTTAGCTGTTGTATAAAATATAGGTAAGGCCAGTAAAACTGTTACAAAATATTGATAGGAGAATTGGCAACTGCCAGAATAAAAACAAAATAGCAGTGATAAAACTGAGGTACGGTATGAGAATGGGTTGCAAGTTTTTTTCTTTTTAAATACAGAAAATGAGGTTAAACCTTGAATGATTTTAAAACATAGTTATGATTCGTAGGCAGCAAGAATGAATTACAAAACAGTGATGGCAGTAATATTGAAATAGGTACCGGTACAAGAAAATATGTTACAGACAGCACAATATACTGTTCGTTCGATTTTGAAGACTCTAACATGCTTGCATGTATTGGCCTTGGTCACCTAATGGCGGCTATCCATGCTGGTCGATCTCTGGCAGTTTTCCCATTCAGTCCTTTATCCCTGAGATCACACTCGGTGACCTCGTCCCAGGTCTTTATTGGTCTACCGCTCACAGCCCTACCCCAAACATTAACACTTCTCACTTTCTGCACCCGATTATCATCCCCCATCCTCTCCACATGCCCAGACCATCTCAAGCTACCTCTCCTCATCACACCATCAATACACTCCAGTCCCATCCTAACCCTCAACTCTTCCATCGTAAACCTAGTCCCCCCAGGCCTCATACTCAGGAACACACAGCACATCCAGCTAATCATTGTCATTTCTGTACGTTTGAGCCTGCTAATATCCTCTTCCATTACTGCCCAAGTCTCACTACCTTACAGCATTACACTCCAAACACATGCTGCATACAAAGATCCCTTAGCACTGAGGTAGAGCCCTCTCAGTGTCAGGAGAGGCAGCAGCTCCCTGAACTTCTTCCAACCACTCCTCACTCTAGCCACAGAGCTAGCTTCAGTCCCACCTCCAGCACCTAACAGGGGAGCGCGGTAGCTCGGTGGTAGGGTGTCGGGCTCGTAATCGTGAGGTTGCGAGTTCGCGCCCCGCCCGGTGGCTGCCGTACTGGGAGGGGTAGCGCTCTCCTGTAACCCTAGCAGGGCTATATGATCTGATGAGGTCTAGCACGGGGATTAATCCCTAATCCCAGCACATAACATGTCTCCCCAATAACAAAACTCTTCCACCCGCTCAATTAAGAGACTCACCAGCAACTTCAGTCCTTTCACGCCTGACAATCTCCACTTGCTCTCCCCGGCACACCCCACTCATGAAATCAGCATTATCTCGCAGTCTACCTCTAGTACCACTTCATCTCTTATGCATCTCTTACCGGTATGCATAAAAATTGGGATATAAGAGTAAGTAGAAAAAAATTATAAGAATCACAAATCCGCTTTATCTCTGTGGACAAAATTGTGGTATTTTGGTCCTTTGAAACATCCCAGATTTAGAATGACCGCCTGTTTACAGTACTATATGATATGTCATTCTTCCATATCAGGAATATTGACGGTGTAAGGTTGGCGAGTAGGATTGATACTTTGTGGTGAGTTACCTCAACGTAATAGCAGTGTCTACAGTGGTTAAGATAGTGTGTATGAGTGAAACAAGTTACAGTATTATGGTGTGTTATCCTTTCCTCACCGGCAATATCGACGGTGGTAAAGTTAGCAAGTAGGAGTGAGATGAGAGCATGGCCCCTGATGGTGAGTATGGGCAGCACCCCCTCATGGAAGTCCAGGCTTAACCCTTCACTGTTGGTCAAGCGAAGGTGGGCAAGGTTCTCAAGACGCATGGCAGGATACAACACAGAGTTGTCCACCCATGCATTGCTTACTGTTAGCTCCTATGGGAGGGAAGGGATTTGATAAGTACCATTAGGTTAGTGAATTGCAGGTATTATGAGTACTATGGTGTTCATGTGTACTATACCGTATGCAAGATTCAAATACAGTACTGTATATACATCCTTCTTTCTGTGTAGTAGTAATTGCATGCATGTGTATATGTCCTAGACTCAGTAGTACGTTTGACGAATAAACATGTCTCAGTCTATCTAGCTATCTGTCTGTGTGTTTCTATTATGGTGTGTATTCTTGAGTAGGATGTGTAATGCAGTAAGCTATGGTGATGAGGTGTCAGTTATACATCTCGACAGGCTGAATAAACGTAGCTTACTGAAGGTAGCTTTAACTTATGCAGTATGTAAATTTGTTTACCCTCTCATTTAAGGGAAAAAAAAAATCCCATCCATTATTTCCGGTAGTGGTAGTCCTTATGGATTACTATACACAATGTAAATACTGTAGTGTGTATCAGTGATGTTAGTGATAGACTGACCATAACAAGTGGGCAGAGTGTGACAGCAAGGTCAACAGTGTAGGGGTCCACCTTCTCGCTTGCAGAGGTCAGTACACGCAGCTGGTACTTTTCACAGTTGGGGGCGTTGGCAGGTGTCGCGCCCCATTCCTCCAACACGCCAAACACCTGGAATTAATTGACAGGTGTAGAGCGGTGAAGCAGAGAAATTGTGGAGAGTACTGTTGATACATTGAGTAGAACTGCGCAGGTAAAATTAAAAGTCGAGCCAGCAAGTATTTTTCCATCAATTCTCCATCATGCTATACACCTGGAGTAAATGGAGAGGTGGAGCAGAGAAATTTAGAAAAGAATTGCTTTGGTGTAGTCGTGTGTATGGTAGTGTAGAATGATAATGATAATAATGACTTCCAATTTCCCATTTATCTCTCTAGCACTCTCAGCTCTATAATTAATGGGCAGGTATAGATACCATGGATTTACAGAAGATGTTCAGGATGGAGAGAGATGCTGTAGGTGCAGTGGTGTGTGGGGTATAACTGAGCAGGAGGGATTGAAATGGAGGGATGGGATGGAGAGAGATGAGCATGAGAGGGCTGCTTGTTGGCTGAGGACGGAGTGGCAAGGAGGCGATTCGTTTTTTGCCAGCCTTTCTAGGATTTGGGCGTTTGGCAATTGATACAGATTTTTGACGTTAATATTAAATCAAGAGTTTTGTAGTCTGCATGCGTCTTATATTTCTCCAGCATTCGAAGCACCTGTAGTTAGTGGACAGGTGTAACATAGAAATTGTGTGTGTGGGGGGGAAGTGGCTGTGGTTTGTAGGGAAAGTTTGGTTAAGGGTTACTATCTTCATTCGTCTTCATTGTGCAAGATACTTTATTATTATTATTATTATTATTATTATTATTATTACCTTTTATATGTTATTATTATTATTATTATTATTATTATTATTATTATTACTTTTTATATATTATTATTATTATTATTGTTGTTTTTATTATTATTATTATTATTATTATTATTACTATTATTATTATTATTACGTTTTGAAAGGTGGAGAAGTATCGTAATAAAAGAAAGTTGAAGGGACAAGTGGTTAGAGATATAATAGAAAGAATGAGAAGAAATTTGCCTAAACAGGAAGTAAAACCAGAAGAAATAGAAACAGGAAAGAAGGAAAGGATGGGTAACTGCTTTAATATAATTTTTCCTCGTGCAAGCAGCTGCAACAGGAGCTTTGAGAAGACTGTGGTGTAACTTGGCAAGGAAACAGCGTTGGTGACGAGATGAACTTTCGGATATAACTGGGATAAAACACTTCCTTGCTACTAGGCTTGCTACAACGGTATATATATATATATATATATATATATATATATATATATATATATATATATATATATATATATATATATATATTGTGACCTACTTAACGTATCCTACTTCGTTCTCCCTTTCCCTACCCTAACGTGATCTAATTTAAATTCAGCTTGAACGTATTCTTACCTGCCTTAACGTAATCCAGACTAACGATAACAAACCGTATCTTAATAGCTGTAACCTTAACGAAATCTAACCCATTTTCTGTACAACCAGAACTTTCTCAGCCGCATAAAATCATTGAGCGGCTGAAAGAATTAATTATAGAGTTGACCTATTTAATATATATATATTTCGTGGTTCTCAGGTTACGGACGACTGAGGGACTATACTGGAGGTGCTGGAAACAAGAAGGCGAAGAAAGGTGGCACAAAGATCGTGATGCAGTGAAGATAAGCTGTGGGTGAGTACAGTGCTTTGATATTGTGCTCTTGTGCTGCTGTGGTAGTTTTTATTCTTGTTGTTGGAGAAGACGTATGTTTAACCTTTCATCACATCCGCACATCTACATTGCCCATCTTCACCATGTGTATTCTTCAGCTATCCTATAACCTTTCCTGCCCATTTAATTCCGTTCACCCCAGCTGTTTTTGCCGCACACACACACACACACACACACACACACACACACACACACACACACACACACACACACACACACACACACACAGAGAGAGAGAGAGAGAGAGAGAGAGAGAGAGAGAGACTTACGTGAAAGATGTGATCATAATCGAGATGTGTAAGCTTGGGTAGGTACTGTAGAAGGAAGGCCACTGCTCCCGGAGACACGCCACATTCCGCTATACAAACCCTGCCCAGGTTCTGACACTGCGCCATGCTGAGGTCTGAGTTATAGCACAGGCGATACAGGCCCTGGGGGAGGAGGCAGAGGGGAGGCTTGGTAGGTTAGAGTAGGTCATGTCGGGTTAGGTTAGGTTAGGATTAATATTACAAGCCCCGATTGCGAAGCTGGTATTGTCTTCAGTTTGTCTGTGTGTCTGTTAGCACGATAACTTCGCAACGGCTCAAGATATCATCACAGAATTTTACAGGTGTATAGTAGAAAAAAAAAAAATCGATCACGAGTTCGAATTTGGTGGTAGTAGGTCAAGGTCTGTGTGTCTGTTACCACGATAACTTCGCTACCGCTCAAGATATGATCTCAAAAATTTTCACGTGTGTAGTAGGGATGAAACTTTCCTACGAGTATTGTCTTCAGTTTGTCTGTGTCTGTTGGCACGATAACTTCGCAACCGCTCAAGATATCACAAAATTTTACAGGAGTGTAGTAGGGATCAAAATCTCCTACGAGTTCGAAATTGGTGAAAGTAGGTCAAGGTCATGGTCGTATTCCGAGCCGCGCTAGCTAGATACAGTATGTATTGGCCAGCGCCTGCTGTGATTCCCCTCTTGGGGGAGCCTCCAGTTATTATTATTATTATTATTATTATTTTTATTTATGATGGATAACTCAGATAGCAGTGAAGCTGTTATTAGGAATTCGTAAAGGATCTTAACTATTTTCATATATATATATATATATATATATATATATATATATATATATATATATATATATATATATATATATATATTAGCAAATCTTTGTGTGATTAAAATTAGGCATAGTTCGTTTATATATTGCAAGTCTTTGTAAATACACTTTGTTATACACTGGCACTGTTTCGACATTGCAGTGAATAATGATCAGAAATCACTTTAACATTATATTCTAGAATGTTTGGGAAGTGTTTGATGGCTTTTTGAGAGCAGATAAAAATATCAGCAAGTATACACAACCCAGATTCATAAAAACTCGTGAAATTGTTACCTGGTCGGTGATGGGTGTGTGGGAAACGTTCAGTTCCTTCAGTTCTGGGCAGTATTCACCTACCAGACCTAAAATCTGGGGAAGAGAGAGAAAAGGAGCATTGTTTTTGTCTTGCTTATCTGAGAAAGTAAGATTAGATATAGGACCTAATAGCCTGGGAACAATGAGACAAGGAGAACTGTTTTAGAATCAAGATTTTGCGAAAGTAAGAAAAGTTGTAAGACCTACCGACGGGAATTTGAGAAAGAGGGAAATACTGAGAATAAAGTCCCAGCATTTGGGGAAGAGGAAAAGTCTAAGAACAGTTTTAGGTCCTGGCATTTGAGGAAGAGGGAAAGCCTAAGAATAGTTTTAGGTCCTGGCATTTGGGGAAGAAGGAAAGCCTAAGAATAGTTTTAGGTCCTAGCATTTGGGGAAGTGGATAAGACCTTCCTGTCCATCTGCTCACCCGTATACCCAGCTTACCCACCTGGTCGACTGTCTGCGTCATGGTGAGGTTGAGGTACGTGAGGTGGGTGAGGGTAGGCACGAGTCTGATGAGTGCAGGTGGGCCCACGGTTCGCAGGTATGACAGGTCCAGCCGCTTCAGACGCTGGGGAAGAAGGGAAGTGGATGAGTGAGTGGGTGACTGGATAGGTTGATGAAGTGTGGTTGAGTGGGTGGGTGACTGGATAGGTTGATGAAGTGTGGTTGAGTGGGTGGGTGACTGGACAGGTTGATGAAGTGTGGTTGAGTGGGTGGGTGACTGGATAGGTTGATGAAGTGTGGTTGAGTGGGTGGGTGACTGGATAGGTTGATGAGGTGTGGTTGAGTGGGTGGGTGACTGGATAGGTTGATGAAGTGTGGTTGAGTGGGTGGGTGACTGGATAGGTTGATGAGGTGTGGTTGAGTGGGTGGGTGACTGGATAGGTTGATGAAGTGTGGTTGAGTGGGTGGGTGACTGGATAGGTTGATGAGGTGTGGTTGAGTGGGTGGGTGACTGGATAGGTTAATGAAGTGTGGTTGAGTGGGTGGGTGACTGGATAGTTTGATGAAGTGTGGTTGAGTGGGTGGGTGACTGGATAGGTTGATGAGGTGTGGTTGAGTGTGTGGAAGATGATGTGGATGACAGTAGGGTGGGAGTTAAAGCGTAGGTAATGGTTGATTAGGTGGGTGGATTGACAGGTGGATGGGTGATTGGATAGGATGACAAAGTGTGGTTGAGTGTGTAGATAACCTGGATGACTATAGGGAGGGAAGTAGAAGGGTAGGTGATGTCTTACTGGGTGAGTGGATTGATAGGTGGGTGAGTGGGTGATCAGGTGGATGGATGAGTAATTGGATGAGTGGATGTGACTGATTGGGTGGTTTGATTGGTGGATGAATGAGTAGATGGATTACTTGGATGTGTAAGTGGATTGTAGGTGGATGAGCTGTTGAGTGGGTGGTGTACGAGTGGATGGATGACTGCCTAAGTGGAGGAGGAAATGAATGCTTTAGTAGATGGATGGTTTACTGAATGGGTGGATGGAGGATAAGTGGGTGGATAATTAAATGGTTGATTTACTGGATGATTGGTGGATTGATGGATAAATGATAGGTGTGTGGATGATTGAATGGATGAACAGATGTTTGGACGAGTGAAAGAATGGCAGGAAGGTTGAATGGATAGTTTGGTAGATAAGCAGATGTATAGATTTGTGGAAGGACGTGGGAGAATAGATTGATAGTTTGATGGAAGAGTTGAATACGTGGATGGATG
>NC_137018.1:50620684-50638184 GCF_032717465.1 Coenobita brevimanus
AGTTCTGGGATTGCCACTTTACCCCTCAACTACAAGAGGTCTCTCCGTAGCTAAATTAGAATAAACTGACGATACGTAGGTTAGTGGAAGCATTAATCCCATTATTTAACGAGGCTCTTGAGCAGTAAATAAATAAAAGAATATATATATATGCTCCAGTTTAGTGAAGAGGTTAAGCAGGGTCACTTTAATCCGTTTACCCGAGTGACATTAGCTTATTTTTGCTGTCGACAGTTTTATTAAACTTAAAATTGAATTTATTCAGTTTAAGAGAGTGTTCGAATTGGGGGATTAATTGCATCCTTCAGTAACCTGTTCAATACTAGAGGTCCTTCACAAGCCGCATGTTATTGTCTGATAGTAGCAAAATTAAAGAAAAAAGTTTAGACTCAAATGCAAGAAAGAGCAACAATATTAATCCCATTTTCAAAATTAAACTGTGTAAAGAGATTCTTGGAAGTCCCTGGCAAGGCCTTGGCTCGGAGGCAAATGACTGTTTTAAAATGTCAAGAGATTTAGTACCATTGATATAGACACAGTATTTATCCTTGTGCCAGCATCCACCGGCCTAGGCAAAGAACTAATCCCTTGACCAATAATCTTTTAGGTTAAGGATGCTCCCTGACATCTCTTCCTAAGCGATTTATTTTGCTTATTACTCTTTACTATCTTCCTCTGTGTCATTTATAGCCTTCAAATACGGCCATACTCAGCTTAAATAACCTGCACATTGAAGTTAACCAGCCATATCCAATAATAAATCGCTAAGGAAGAGGTGGTAGGGGGTTTCCTAGAATGACGAGAATACGAGTTATAGAAGCTACAGTCGTAAATTTAGACACTACTGGCAACCATTGTTTTTATTTACTTATTTATTTATTTATTTTTTTGAGGGAACAATCTTGCGGGCTTTTGGCCTTTGGTTCCTTATTCCTGGCATAAAAAAACACCAGCAGACGATTTTATTAATCTGAGAGTGAGTCAGAAGAACAGGAGTGCTAATACTGACGCTGTTAACCCTCTGAAAGTGGGGTCAGCTCTAGTATTCTCTTCCAACTAATGCCAGACGAATGATTTTTAAAAACATTTTTGCGCTGTAGGAAAAAAAAAAAAGTTACATGTACAAGAACAGCAACACCAGGCACCACTCAGGATGATACTGGTGTTGAGTGTGGTTACCGAAATCACGTGGTATTGATAGTGAACTGGAGAGAACCCTTTGTTTTGTTGTCCTATTCACAGACTTTTGTATTTAGTTTCTCTCTCTCTCTCTCTCTCTCTCTCACTTAAATATAACCGGGCAAGTGTAGGGCAAGGGTATAGAGAATGTGGGCACGAAAGCAAGAATAGGGTAAGAGAGAGAGAGAGAGAGAGAGAGAGAGAGAGAGAGAGAGAGAGAGAGAGGAGGGGTATATACTGTTGGGCCAGCCTCCAAAACAGTCTGGTGTAAGGGTACGGCAGGGTGAGATATAACATACTCAAGGTTAGCCAGGGTGAAGAGGGTTGGGTAGTGAAAGGGAGCAGGGCAGAGCGGAGCAGAGTAGAGCGGAGCAGGGTAGAGCGGAGTAGCGCAGAGTTTGGTGTATTTTGTAAGAGTAGAGAGGGTAGGGTAAGGTTGGGTAGGTTTGGCGTGGTTTGTGTGGGGGTGTTAGGGTGGAGTAGGGTAGGTTAAGTTGGTTGTGGTTTATTTTCTTGGGTTTTGTTAAGGTAGGTTATGTTAGGCGTGGTTTATTTTGTTTGGTTTTATTGGGGCTGGGTAGGGCGGGCTTAGTTTGGCGTGGTGTGCTTTGTTGGATTTGGTTAGGGTAGGGTAGGGACGTGTAAGCAAGGCCAGTGAGTGTATCGTTAAATATGTTGGCATGCATCCTGTCGTTTCTTGGTATACCGATGACACACACAATAACACACACACACACACACACACACACACACACACACACACACACACACACACACACACACACCACTTCCACATGCTCAGCGCTCTCCACAGACACCCCATCCTGGTTCGTACTTTGCCAGCATGGGGAAGGGTTAATTTTGGCACTGTCCTTCCCTCAGCGGAGAGATTCAGTCCTGGGTCGTAGTCTCGTCGGGTAAGGAGGCTCTTTAGCACCTCTTCCTTAGCGATTTATTTGTGGATATGGCTGGTTAATAGCCTTTTGTGGGTTATTTATGCATAGTATGACCATGTTTAAAGGACTTAGCACAGAAGAGGACAGTAAGGTGTTATAAGAAAAATCAGTCGGTTAGGAAAAGGTGTTAGGGAGCTTCCTTAACGACGAGAGGAAATAGACTATTACGGATACAGGTTGAGTTAGGGTAAAGCAGGTTAGGGTCGGTTAGGGACTTAGGGTGAGGCATCATGTGCTGCTTAGGTAGATATTGTGAGGTGGGTACCGTACTTAGTTTAACCTTTACTTGCCTTGATGTCGTCATTGTTTCATTCTTGTTAACCACACACTTTTTTTTATTTAGCTTAGGAATGACCTTTAGTAGTGATGGAGGAGCTCTTCGGTAGGCTAAATACAATCTGGTGGTAGTTACAGGAATTATTATCTACTGATAGGAATAATTTATAGTAAAGGCATCATCATAGCACCACAACACAGATGCACAATACAGGAGACGCCATCACCACAATACAGTAGGTACAAAACACACAGACACACAGATGCTCAACAGATTCAGCACAACAGAGGAGGTATTGGAGTAAAGGGAGTGGGGCGAGTCAAATATTCCTCGGCTAAATAAAGCTTAAAGAACAGTGAAGTTTCGGTATGCTTTGGTTCAGGGGAGTCGTTACAGAGGCGTGATAAGGGAATACGTTTTAGGTTCTTTAGCTATAATAGAGTGACCGGTGGGTAGTAGTGGTGTATGAGGCTTGGGATATGCCAGTAATCCAGATAGTGGTTTACAGTACTGTGTGTGTTGGCGAGGCTAGATGTTATATTGGGAGGGTTGAATCATAAGCTTACCTTTCACAATGGACCTTCCTAGTAGGGTTGCACTTGACGAATCACCAGGACATGCAAGGTTTATGGTCGTAGCGGCCGTGGCTAATACAGACTCCTGTACGGGATACCAGTGACTGTCCACAGGCGTCTGCTTTTTTAACTGCGGCGATTTATGGTGGATCAAGGCCAGTTGGAGAGGTCATTCGATGTTGATGTATATGAAATAATCAGCTAAGCAAGTTCAGCAGAATATACTGCGGGAGAACTTAGGCAGGGCAGGATACATGGTCTTGACTGCCATTATTATAAGTGGGATCACTGCTGTAGCGTAGCATCGTGTTTCTAAGAAGGAGTTTGGAACCAGAAATGTGTAAAGTAGTTGAGAACTTCGGTCTCAGGAGGAATATTGTGAGTGTGTCCTTCTTCCATTACTTGCAGGGTTACCCACATCACCTTGGCGTGCAGCAACTCAGGAAGTGTTTTTGTACCATGTCCATCACCAGTGGGGGCGAAGGCTGGAAATGTGCTGATGGGCCCGCGACCAGGTCTTGAATACTGATGTTGACGACTTGTCTTAGTTATCTTTTATTTCACCCAAGTGACTCGAGGCTTCATTTTCTAAGTGATGTTGTAGAGTAGAACCACACTGACCACGGAGAGGCATCCGTTGTAATGATCATTGTTTGTCTCAAGAAGCAGTAAGCCACGACACTTCTTAACCACCGACTTAATGCAGTTTTATGCCATGCACTTTCTTCAGAGGCCGATGCATTGTTCTTGTTCCATAGATCTTTATTTGAGCATAAAGCACTTTGCAACCAGACTCCGTTCCTGGACCCAGCCAACGGGCCTTGAGTGGAATAGAACGATTACCCTCTCAGTCGTTAGCATGCATTGTAACCCACTAGACCACAGCCTATTTGTCAAGCATTATGCATCTGTGTGCTTATTAACATAGTACCTACTCACCATATACTTACCCTACAGCGTTCCCCGAGTAGATCCAAGGCGATAAACTTGTCCCCGACCCCAGAGTTTGAGTGTGAGGTGGTTTGTGGGAGAATCAGGTGGTGGAGGTGATGTCTCCGTAGCATCCCCAACTCCCTCACCCCATCCGCCACCCCCTCCACAACCCTACTCGCTGTCAGGGCACGCTGGGGGTTAGTCGGCTGCCAGTCATAGTTGGATTTCAGGGGAGGGGCGGGGGGAGGAGCAGGGGCCATGCTGGGAGGGGAGAGGGAGGGAGGGATAGGACCTAGTCATTTGTAGAAGTTTTAGGGAGAAGAGGGGAAAGGAGGGAAGGGGAAGGGGAGGCATGCTGGGAGGGTGAGGGAAACTTTAGGGAGGAGTGGAGGGGATGGGGAGGGAGGGATAGGAACCAAGTATATGTGGAATTTTAAGAAAATGGAGGGAGTGATAGGGAGGGTAAGGGAGAGTGTGAGATATAAGTTGGGATTGCAATCAGTTTTATATAGCAGTTTAGAGAGGGGAATGGAAGACGGCATGGGAAGGGACAACATTCTGTCACCGTCTGTGCCTTGTATCGTGTATACCACCTCTCCCAGCCCTCGAATGTCTGTATCATTTTGACTGTGGAAGAGTAAGTGGGAGTGAGAGGGATGGAAACCAACTATTTGTGAAGTTGTAGGTAGATGGGGGAGGAAGCGGGAGAGGGGGAAGGGGGCATAAGAGGGGAGGGTCGTTCAATGAGGGGAGGGGGGATAAAATGAGGGAGGAAGATTTGGCATTTGCCACAGTCTGTGAGAGTTCAGAGGGGCCTGATTGGGATGGAGGAGTGAAAGGGAGGGAGGGTGGGTGGGTGGCTTGGGTAGCCACTACTTTGTATCCCTGGTTCAAATTAACAGTGGTGGTGCAGGATAGTGTAGGAGGTGGTGTAGTGTTGATAGGGTGCGTGTGGTGTGGGGAATGAGTGGAGGATTTGAATGTCGATGAGAAGTGGGGGGGGGGGCTTTCCTAACTTAAGTGAAATCGTTTGATGGTAACAAAATACAATCTGACAAAGAACACCTCTTATTAAATGGGATGATTGAGATCCTAAGCCACATTTGTATATGTAGTGGTAGCCCGACGTGTGTGTGTGTGTGTGTGTGTGTGTGTGTGTGTGTGTGTGTGTGTGTGTGTGTGTGTGTGTGGTTCATCTCGCAGTCTGTGTACGCCCCGAGTCTGGGATTTTAAACCCTGGCTGTCGCAAACAAAGTACTTAGTGGTAGTATGTCCGTTAATTATGTTTGCATATGTTCTCGCCATGTTGATTCGTACCGGTGACATTCAGAATGTCAGCAAACACCAACAGGCGTAACAGTACTTTAGCTTTCACATGCATCACTCTTACTACATTGCACCTCGTTAGCTTCGGGAAGGGTTTTTCTGGTTACCACCCCTCTCTCGTGGAGAAAATTTTGTCCTGCCGTTGACCCCATATGGACAGATAGTTACAATTCATAGGAGGTCAGGTCGAGTTACTCACAAAGGGTATGGTTAAGATCAGGTCAAGATGAGCTAAGGTCATTCCATGCGGCTTGCTAATGTTGAAATATCTGTTGCTACGTATATGTCTGTGTGTGTTTATTGGGATATTTTGATTAAGGTAAAACATAAGGTTAGGTCACTCGCAGGATTTAATTATCGGTAACCAAAGTATATATATATATATATATATACTGTATATGGTTTATGCGTATGTTTCTTGAGGTCTGGTGGCTAGTGGGATAGGCTAGGTCATGTTGGGTGACTCACAAAGGGCGTGGACAATAGTAGGTCAAGGGCGGCCAGTGTGTCCCCCACCCCGGACATGGTGAAGCAGGTGAGGCCGGGGTGCACCAGCATGACCAGGTGACGCCGCCGGATGTAAAACAGCTCATCTTTTAACACCTCCAGCAGACTTTCCCGCACCAAACCGGCTGCCGAGGGGGGAGGGAGCCCGTGCACAGGTGGAGGGAACAGTGGAGGGATGGAGGGAAGCGACGGAGGGTAGAAGTGAGTAGAAGGGGAGGGAAAGTGAGTTAGAACATTTCAAGATAATGGGTGGGTTGGAGGGGAAAATGCAGGGGAGGGATGAAAAAAAAAATGGAGGAACTGGAGGGAAAGTGGAGGGAATGGGTGGAATGAAGCGGGATGGGGGGACCTTTAATCCCACAAATATACTGTACGTATTTTGTTTTTAATAATGGCGGAACGTCCATGTATACACACGTATATTCTTAGATACGCTCAGTTGCGGACAGTAATAGTGTTCCGCAGACACGCTGGAATAATGTTAGAAATTGTTGGACTCAGAGGATGGCATCGCTGGTTTTCAAGTCACTGCTTACTGCACTCGTTATATATCGTTATGAAGTGGATCAGTATTTGTGTCCGCAACTGTACATGGATATACACATGGTAATATCCTGGCGATTATATATTTACATGGATTGATAACCTACAGATGTATACACACCGTGAATGAATGCAGATATATGAAAATACACACATGAATGGGCTACACATGTACTCGTAGATTCACCCATGCATATATTTTTAGACAGGTACACTTGGATATATTCATAGATACACCTGTGGTTGAGAATAAATAATATATTGAGGTATATTCATAGGGATTAATTCAGCATATCCATGGTCCCTGTATGGATAGAAAGTTAGTTTAAGAGTCGGGAAGTGTGAATAATATACATGCAGGGGGGCTGTATATTAGACCACATAATAGGGAACCACAGTAACACTTATAAACCTTTCTTGTCCTTAGTGATACATTCATACATATGCATGGAAAATATACATGGTATATATATAGGGAATGTACACAGGAATACAAAGGGAATATACTCATACAGAGGAGCATACATTGTTCGTACCTTTTCGATGCCCACCGTCTCTGTGACCATACCAACAATATACTTGAATCAGTATGAGTATCTGTATATGTGTACGTGTTTATATGTATGTATGTATAAGAGTGTTTATGTATGTGCATGTATGTACAATATATCAGTATTTATTTGAATAGGCAAGGTGTCAGCAAAAATGCATGTATGTGTAAGTTTGTATGTATATGAACATACTTTTGAATTGGCTAGGTGTCAGTGGAAGCTTTTATGACGGGTTGGTTAGGAGAATAGAAACAAAAGATGAAATATAGGTGTGTAGCAGATGTATAACTCGTGTAGGGCAGGTGTGTCAGGTGTGAAGCAGATGTGTTGGGAGTGTGGATGGAATGAAGCTAGTTCGGTTGAGGTGTGACATGTTAAAGACAAGTTTGGGAAGGTTGTGTGATATTGGATTTTTTTGTTTTATTTTTAGGGCAGTCGCGTTTGGCGGGAGTAAAATAGGGGTACCTGAGATTTCGAAGAGTTTAATGAAGGTTAATTGGCCCGGCAGGTAAAGCACGTGCAGAGGAGGTATAAGACAGGTGTTAGACAGGTGTAGAGCAAGTTTGTAATTGGCAAAACGTGTTGAGTAGGCATAAGACATTTCTGGTTGGTGGACAGGTGTGTAATTGGTGAAACATGTAGAGAATACAGGTATGGCGAAAATAACAGGTGTGAAATTGGTAAAACCGATGTAGGTTAGGTGGAAGACAGGTGTAGGGGAGGAGTAGGACAGGTGTAGAGCAGGTGTGTAATATACCTGACATCGTGCCATGATAGCCTTAAGCCCAGCCAGTGACTCTCCATCGTGCGTGGCCAGCTTGAAGGTCTGGAGGTGGGGCTGGATGAGGGCGTGGTAGTGGGTGCGGTTCAGCTTGTGGCACCGCTCGTCACGAAGGATGCTGAGCAGGAGACCCTCTAGCACGGAGCTGGCTGTGGGCGGCGGGGAGGGGGGATAGAGAGGGAGGGAGAATTGGGGAAGTGGGGAGGGGAGGGAGCGAGGGGGAGGGGAAGGGGAGTGGGGAAGTGGGGAGGGAGGGAGGGATGGAGAGTGGGGAGGGAAGGAAGATATTGAAAATGAACAAACGTTGAAATTTGAGAAGAAAGAATGAGTGTGAGAAATAGGGTGTGAGAGAGAGAAGGAGAAAGGAGGAGGAGGTGAGAGAGAGGAAGAAAGGAAGAAGGAGGAGGTGTTGGAGATGGAAAGACGTTGAAATTTGAGAAGAAAAAGTGAGTGAGCGAGGTTAGTAGGTGTAGAAGGAGGGGATACAGGAGGGTGAGGAAATATTTAGAAAGAGAAAAACACATTGAAAAATAAATTAGGAAAAAAATGCATAAATGGGAGTAAAACGGGGAAAGGAGGAGGATTTGGAGGGATGGAGAAATATAGGGGAAAAGAGATTGGAAGGAAATACGTTGAATATTATTGAGAGAGCAAGTGAGAGAGGGAGGGGTGGGGGGAAGAAGGGGAGGGGTGGAAAGGGAGGCATATTCAAGAAGGAAAAGATGCACTACAGGTAAGAGGGAGGGGGTCAGGGATAGAAATGAGAGAGAGAGAGAGAGAGAGAGAGAGAGAGAGAGAGAGAGAGAAGGGGAAAAATAGGGAGGGGTGGGGGATCGAAAAAGAAAAAGGGGAGGGGTGGAGGGAGGGAGAGAAATGGGGAGAGAGGGAAGGGGAGGAGAGTGAGCATGGAGGAAGGGACGGGAAGTAAAGTACATCAGTGATCGAAATGTGTCACCCAATCAGTAAAATAAACTCATACAAGTATAGACCGTGACCGAAAAGATAACCCACAAAGAAAATGTTGATGGAAATAAGAGTATATATAGGAAGGAATTTTGCATAGTGGAATTGGAAAAAAAAAATAGAGGGGGAGAAGGGGAGGGATGGGAGAGAGAGAGAGAGAGAGAGAGAGAGAGAGAGAGAGAGAGAGAGAGAGAGAGATATGGGGGAGGAGAAAACAAGGAGGAGGGGAAACAGAAAAAAACACACATTATAAAACACTCCACAGCCTCTTGTATCTGTAAGGAAAATACATATTACAGTGCAGGGTGTATTATGATAGGGAATACAGAGGGGATAAGCTTCTAGGCGGGTAAAGGGGAGGGATACTGTAGTGGGAATGCATTGCTACAGTAGGTAGTAATTATCTTAGACGTAGTTATAATGATGCTACTGACAACAACAATAATGACAATAACAGGATTAGCATAAACATCACCACCACCACCACTATCCTGCTATCTTAGAGCAAGAATATTAATAAAAACAACATTGTGCCACCAATTTCTACTTGTACAACAAAAATTAATAACACTGCCACTGCGTATTTGAAAGCACTGTTAACAGCAACAAAAACAACACCTACTACCCCACCTATAAGCAACAACAAAAACAACAGCAACAACAAGCAGTGAAACTAATGTGGCAGGCTGCATCGCTGAGATAACAACAGTAGAACGATTAAATCAGCAACAGCAGTATCTTCCTGCACCATTTTAGTATTAACACCATCGTTGCGAGAGACACCACCACCACCTCCACCACCACCACCATCATCATCACCAATACTAGTTGCATCGAGAAAAAAACGCCATATAGAAAGTACCATATCAGCAACATCGTCATCAACAACAGATCTCCAATTGGCACCATATATACAGTGTCAATACCCTCAGCACAACTGCACCATCACCACCACCACAAACACTGGCAACAACAACAGGCTGCTGATAAATACTACAGCTTAGACAGTCATCATTTAGAGTAGCAAAATTCACATCACATCACCTCACTATAAGGACTAAAACGTGATGACAGTCACCATCATCATAATGGATCTACCACCACATCACACCACAACAACTACGGCAGTACTACACCACACCACATACGACACTACAGTAACAAATAATACTCTGTACAATCACACAGCCACACCACTATCGTCACAGCATTATTGATAGGCGTGCACAGAGACAGGACATTGCACGATGTGACAACTCATCCAATGCGACATTCTCAACTTGTGTCAAGAATACAGGAAGCAGAGTCGTTCATTGCACGGTCCTACATCTCCTTGCCCCCAGCACCATGGACGAGAAAAGTTCATGCATGTTACGCTTCATATTTCATTATCAAGTTTCTGGCGGTTTTTATGGTCGAGGGAATTGGATGGAGGAGGAGGTTAGGGACTTCAAAAGTACCGCCATATGATGTTTCACGCCTATTTATAATCATGATTTGAGATTTTTACTTATTTTGACATTTCCTCTAGTTTTAAAAATTGCTGTTACTCATAAAAAAGGCAAGTTTCTGCTTTGTGGAGAGTCACACTTTCGATAAGTCACGTTGGTATGATGAAAATATTGCTTGAGGTGGCAAGAAGTATCACCTTATATATTGCAGCACCAGCCACAATAGCCACACCACAGGCAGCTCAGTTAACAGCCACATTTACTACAGCCACCACATTTACGGCGCTACCACAACCAGTACCAAAATCGCAATACCATCAACACCAGTACCACGTCAACTATGATCATATCCAGTCATGCAGCAAAAACATAACAACCGCACCATTAGGGCACAGTAGCTACCACACTTATAACCACACCATAACTACAGTGCTACCATAACCATATCACCACAGCTACCATAGCAACCACATAACCAGTACCACAGTGATAACCACCATCACCACATGTACCATTGCAACCACATAACCAGTACCACAATAGTAACTGCACTGACCACAACGACATCACAGCTACAGCCACTACATTATCACATTGAACACCACCTCCATGACCATAACAGCCACATCACCAGTACCATAATAACAACTACATTCACCACAACCATCACCATATCTACAATTCCTCCACAGCCAACACCACCACAACACCCACAACAAACGCCATCTACTCACGCATATTCTTAAAGGGTCCTTCCACGCTGAGGTAGGACTCGTCGTGAATCATGCGGCACATGTCCTCGCGAGTCTTGGCGCCGTAGCAGATGTTGTCGAAGTTGCGGGCTATGGTGAGCATGGTGGCCTTCTGCAGGGTGGGGGGTTCGTGGCGGAGCGGCATGGTGCTGGTGGAGTGAGGGGACCTGGTTCGATGCCCTGCAGAAGTAGCTAGTAGGGGCGTGTGGGGACTTTTAAAAGCCCTTCTAAGACGTATGCCTGATGGAAGTGCCCTTATTGCAATACCGTAGGATGTTGATGGTTGGAAGGTGCAGAGACTTGTGGAAAATTAGATGATGTGTTCGTAGATGTCACAGGTGGAGGCTATCAGTGGTTTTGTTTGGTGTCGGAGGAGATGACTGTTGGCAGATGTGTTGAGTTCGGTGCATAAGTGGTGTGTGATTGAGGGACGCTAGGTCTTGGAGTGCACCGTGGGTTGTGCGCTTGAGGAGGTAAATAGTTGATGCTTTATATGGCCTTAGTTTAATACTAAGGCCGTAGGTTTAATCCTTTTGGAGGTATTGTGAAAACGAGGATGGCAGGATGTTTGAAACTGTCTTCTCTGCCACGTTGAAGGTTTCTTGGTTACGTAGCGAGAGAGAAAATTTGTCAGATGTCTTTAGCTTGAATTCCTGCTTCACTAGAAGTGGGCTTGAAACTTCTGTTTCTGTTTCTTGACTTGTGATAATATATAGATGAGGCTGGCTTAGGTGAAGAATTGAAACTTGTGTTGCCGTATAACTTTTAAACTTATGGTGCTTATAAAAAATTATGGGTCACTTGTAAAACACTGTTTCTCGAAACTTGTTTGCTTAAGTTATGATACACTGGAAGCTTTTTCATTTTAGAAACTTGTTACAGGTTTGAAACGTATGGTGCACTGTTGAAACTTGTATAGCTATACTTCTGCACTTATGTATATTTTAGCACATATAGAAAATGTAGTCTGTGTCAGTTTCCTGTAAGATTGTTCATTACCAGTTTCACTTAACCTGTGAAATATGCCGGAAATTATAACCTAAGTACTGCAGGAAATGTTTTAGTATCGTATAATTAATCTGTTTCGATTGCAGTGATGGATTTCATATTAGACCATACACTTTTTAATCTTGCATAGTTAATAATGTATGTACGGTATTGTTGTTAGTGTTTTAATTGGTTATTAATAATAGATACTTAACTTTATTTTAACCCATTCTTTGCGACTTGCAAACAAATATTTAATATTTTCACGAACTCCAGACGATTGTAACAAGCATAGAGAAACCTACGAAGCCCCCTCCACCCTCCTCCCTTCCCCCCAAAACCTGTGATATATCCTTATCACGGCGCTGGTAGAACTGTGGTACTACATCCAGTCTTGCTCTAAGCGATTTTACTAATTTAATTTACGACTGGTATAAGTAAGTTGTTTAAAGTGTGAAATGTTTTCATGCGGAATCCACTGTTTTGCCGCACGATGGCCACAAGAAAGATTTAGTTATTACCCACCGTTATTTAATTAATTTATTTTTTTCTTAACACCATCCACAGGTGCGAAAAAGTTTATGATGAAGATTGTGTTGGTGGTGATGATTATTTGCATTTATATACAACTGCTATATTCAGTTTGTTATTTAAAATGCGATGCAAGGTTTTCTTGTAAAGTTCTATTTCACCACTAGAAGGCCGCGAGAAGGATGCATTTTATCCACAGTAAAGCGTCAGGCATTACGAGATCACGGGGAACATTACGAAAACGCGCGAGAAGTTGCAAGGTCAGAGGGGATTGTACCAGCAGTTGCGCGGTTCCTGTTAATTTGTTTTGTTTTTCTCACATTCTCAGCAGATCACGGTAATTCACGAGATAAAACGAGTGCTTGAGTATTTTCAGGTATTAATTTCATCAATTCAGGGTCGTATTTTCTATTCTATTTTTGCTAAACAGACGATTGTATTCAGTTTACGAGAGATTTCATTTTGGGGAGGTGTTAATGAGGGTTGATATAAGTTTGGAAAGTCTATCGTGAGGTAAATAATATCGTTCAAAAGTAGCAAAAATAGAATGAAAAATACGCCTTAGGAGTGAAAGGTTAAAAGAGCGCGAGAATTTGCGAGACATTGCGTAGTTCTGCGAGATATTTGCAAGAATGCCGGAAAGTTTACATCACAACGCCTTCATTAGTCCATGCCAGAGATTTGCGAGATCTTACGGGATTAGATTAACGAAGGCGTAAGATTGTCGTAAGTTATGTGTGATTTGTGGTAGCTTCACAAAAAAATCCGAAGAGAAAGCGTGATTTTGTGAGACGTCACGAGATAGTGCAAGATTTCACGAAGCGTTTAGAATTTCCCGCCTTATGCAAGGTTTTGCGAGATTGCTTATATTTCTGAAGTTAGCGAGATTTTCCACATCATTATAGAATTCTAACGGCAGGCGAGATTTTTGCAAGACGAAGTATTATTTTTTCCAGTTACCGGTATATGAAGTTTTAGGAAATTTTCAGACTAAGTAAAATTATGAAACACCGACGATGTGTGAGAAATTATTAGTTTCGAAACATGTAAAATTGTATGAAAAAATTAGGATTTTTTTGTTTTTTCGAATATATGGGAGATTATGTGAGCGTGCCACGAGATAATACGAGATGTTTGGAGAGAGGAGAGGAGAGGCGCAGAGGGAAGCCGAGAGCAGACTGGAGGTGGGCAGCCCTGCACTCCACAGATATAACTTGGCACTGTCCTGACTACCACTACCACCACTACCACTGTCAATACTGTTGCTACCCCACTTACTACCACGATACCTCTATTGCCCTGTAACTTATGTTGCCATCACTGCTACTACTACTACAACAAACAACAACAACTACTACTTTTAGTACTAATACTAATACTGTAATAATATTGCCACCGCCGCCACAGACACTTGCCAATACTAGTAGGCTCCTTCTGATGCAGCCTTAACTTCTGCTACTATTACTGCTTTTACTACCGCTGCTTCATGTTCACGGCAGCTGTATATTTCAGTAGCCTCCTATTTCAGAAATACATGAATTTCAGCGAACTGAAGTAGTGTTACCATTGTTACCGCACTGCCATTAATCTCCAGCTCGATGCCATTTGTATTATTTTTATTATTATTATTATTATTATTATTATTCAGTCGAGGAAAGATATCCTTGGGGGACAGGCATTATCATTAGCATACTCGTAAATTACTATTGCTACTGCCTTTTGTTGCTGTCACTGCGGTATTGCCACTAACCCCACCGTACTTTTAATACCGGTATTACTTTTGCAACATCCACCACCACCACCACTACGACTACTACTACTACTGCTAATTTTACTACTATTGCTACTACTACTACTACTACTACCATTACGACCTTCGCTATTCTCGTCTGTTGCCAGCACCCTTCCTTCCGCCTCTTTCCTCCCCCACGTGGGTGCCTGCAGTCAGCTGATCGGAAGTAAACAAACAGCTGATAAAAGTCTGTGGTAGTGTTTATGTTTACTGTTGCAGGGTAGGAGTGGATGGGATGAACTGGGATGCTGGGGATTGTGGGTGGTGGGGGCAGGATGGGGGCAGTAGTGAAGGTGTACATTGTAGATGGGAAAGTATAGGTGTGGTGAAGGTATGTTTTCCAAAGAACACCATCATCATCATTATCATTATATCGTCAGCATTATCATCACCACCACCACCACCACCACAACAACAACAACAACAACAACGTAAGCACACGGCACTAATATACCCATAATATTCTTGTCTGCAAAGAAATAAAGCATGTAATGAAAACCTCACATTCTAGTGCACGTATGAAGCTTTCTTCTTTCTTATGCGTATTATACAACGATTTATTTTGCGCATTATTCCTTAGTATCTCGTGTGTTATTTGTGGATGTTTATATTATTTACGTATACGGGGTATAATAGGATATTTTTGCAGTTATTTGGGTGACTGATCCCCTCCCCCCTCAAAACTCCTGGCTCTTCCCCTTATATATGGTAGAAGCAAGAGATGCTACTGTACATTTAGGAAGGCTGTTTGGTATCCCCGACCAGAGAAAAAGAGACAGATTTGTATGTTTACTTAAGTTAACGAATGTTGAGCAAAATAGCACAGTTAGTCATTTAGCGTACGTTTTCTGTGTATTGTAATGACAGAAAATGAATGTTAGATGGGTAACTATATTCTTTTTACATGTCCTAAACCTGCTGTTTGTTAATCTAGCCTGGCATAGAAGCACTTCTGCCCAAGCTTTTTTTTTTTTTTTTTTTTACGCGTTAGCATTCACCTTTACTTCAGGTTAGGAATATTTGTGTTGCCTCACTGACATAAATACCGGGTAGGCATCTAATTGTATTGCAAAGTTAGTGAAGATTTTTTTTTAACTCCTTTATTCTGAATTGAATAAAAGTATTTAGCATTGGGCTGAATAAAAGTGAAATAATAATAATAATCTATCTATCTGTTGCCAGGCACCATAATCCCTTACGGGGTGGCCATTTGGCTTTGAGTTACGGTATTTGTTTTAAGGGAAGGGGCACTAACCCTCCACCAACCCACTTGTTCACACGTAGGGAGCACGTATGGTTTGGTTATATGGTTACCACCCAGCGTTGTAAATGGTTTCTTGGCTTACAGGAAACCATTTGGCTTGTCACTCAATGTAAAGCCACCTGTAAAGGAAAGAAAAGTAATAAGAAGTGACAGGAAAGATGCGAGAAATAGGAAGAGAGGAGGGGAGGCACAGAAAAAGAATGATAAAGGCTAAGGAAGAAGTAGGCAGCACTACATCAAATGAGTGGATGATGGTCGCCACCACCTACCACCAAATAATAATAATAATAATAATAATAATAATAATTATGATGATGATGGCGGCGGCGGCGGTAAATACCTTACATCAACGCCCTCAGTGACTGGCAGTTCCTTATGATCATTATGAAAAGGCATTTTGTAAAGTTAGCCCCCTTCTAAGAATTGAATTCGTATGATTACCTAAACTGCTGGAGAGTAAAATATAATAAAAAGAAAAGAGGGAAATACAGGTAAGACAACACCTTAAGGAAAGAATAAAGAGACTAAATTGGTGTGGTGGTGAGGATTGAAACATGGATGAGAATAGAGGATGGAGATACTGTATGTTAGTTTGGCGGTGCGTGTGGAAGCATAGGCTAGAGGACAGGGATATTTGTTGTTGATCAACCTTAGTTTGTCTGGCACAGCAGATCCATCAACCGCAGGCAAGAAACTGCCCCTGCAGGGCCTTCCCTTGCACGGGAACCGATGTTCCGTTGTGGCTTAGAGCGCCTCGTCACAGCGAGGCTCGACAGGAAGTCTATAAGGTTTGGTTCCTGGGTGAACGCTGCATTTGCATCTGCACCCAGTTAGCAAGAGCACCATAGCAGGTTCCACTTCTCCCCACCTCTCCCAAGATCCTCTTCGGCCGATATCCCAGCCGGAGGGGGGGTGGCCCTTCGGGAGTGGGGACGAGGGGGTGATGGAGGAGGATGGAAAGGCCATCCCATCCCCCACCACTCACAAGACCCCCTTTCATATGTTTGCACTCTGTCATTCTACCAGTGACATTACTTTGGCGCACACAAACCTGACCATTGCAGCATGTCCACTTCTATATGCATCACTACCTGCAGGTATCCCTTCGCCATTCTGGCTGTCTTCCTCCCTCCGGGCAAAGGTGCAGAGTCCTGCCGTGGACCTAATAATTATGTGATACGGATACATATACAGTGTATTGAATAAAAAGTACGCAGATAAACAAGATAAAATGACAAGACCATCTCCCTCCCCCATAACTTCCCCGTGTACTGATTGATACCAGCCGCTAAAGCGAAGCTGGCATTGTTCTCAGTTTTTCTGTCTGTCTGTCTGTTTCTGTTAGCATGATAACTTCGCAACCGCTCAAGATGTCATCACAAAATTTTACAGGTGTGTCGTAGGGTTGATCAAAATTTTACAGGTGTTTATAAATAGTAGGGATGAAAATCTCCTACGAGTTCGAAACTGGTGAAAGTAGGTCAAAGTCAAGATCATATTCCGAGCCGCGTTAATGTATCGGCTCGTAGCTGGTGTGATTCCCCCCTTGGGGTGGCCTCTAGTTAAAATTGATATTACACCGCTTCACACTCCTCTCACGTCTGTGCCTGCCCTCGGTCCTGTCTAGACATTATTCTCAGCGTGGACCTGCAGTTCACATTTCCTCAGTCTCTGCAAACATTGTGCTAGTAAATAAATTAAAAATTAATAAGTAAAAGAAGTAAACATATAGGATAGCTTGTTAAAATGTTGGTAGGTAAATAGATGTCTGTCTGTCTGCCGGACGCCATAATCCCGAAAGGAGTGGCCATTTGACTTCGAGTTATTTGTTTCACGGGGAGCGGCACTAACCCTCCACCAACCCACCTGTTGACACGTAGGGAGCTCGTATGGTTTGGTTATATGGTTACCATCCAGTGTTGTAAATGGTTTCTTGACTTACAGGAAACCATTTGGCTTTTCACCCAATGTGAAGCCACCTGTAAAGGAAAGGAAAACAATAAAAAGTGACAGGAAAGATGGGAGAAATAGGAAGAGAGGAGAGCAGGCACAGAAAAAGAATGATAAAGGCTAAGGAAGAAGTAGGCAGCATTACATCAAGTGAGTGGATGATGATCGCCACCACCTGCCAC
>NC_137018.1:50643184-50645684 GCF_032717465.1 Coenobita brevimanus
GGAACTCCTTTCCCACCCTAGGGCAGGATGAGGAGTAGCAACGTCCAGACAGCCTAAGTTTGCCAGTTCAATGGGACACGCTTCCATTCACTCATCATTCAAACCCATGGAATCCTGGCTTCATCAGATAGCGGCCCCCCCCCCAAAAAAAAAAAAAAAAAAAAAAAAATCCACGTTCTGTAGCTTCACATATACCTATCTGATACAGTCAGTCCGAACGCTGTCGCTTTAAAAATGGGTGCCAAATCCTTGATTATGCGCTTCTTCGCACAAAATTAATCCTGCCAGCTCAGTCTCTTGTCAGTCCCTTAGCCTTACCAGCATCCATACCTCTCTTCCTCACACACACATCCACCATATCCCTCCCCCTTCTTGGCCTACCTTGCCTCCTCCCTCCTTCAAATTCGCTCAGATATACCTTTTTCACCACTCTGCTGTCATCCACTCTATCCACATGACCAAACCTTCTCAGTACACTCTCATCGATTCTTGTGTCCACAGACTTCCTCACTCCGCATTTTTCACGAATCACATTATTCCGTATCCTATGCACTCTCTGTACTCCACATACTTTCCTCAGCAGTCCCATCTTCACTGCTTTTACTCTTGTCTTTTCATTTTCATGCCATCCCATAGTCTCACATCTGTATGTTAAAGTTAGTACGAACACTCCTTCATGTAAGCAACACTCAAGCCTCTGTTTCTTATCAAGACCTTCATAGCACCAGCTACTTTCCTTGTGTCACTCTACTTTCCACTTCTTTTGCACACTTTCCCTCCTTTTCTATCACTGTACCCAGGTATTTGAAATCTCAGTCTCACTCCATTCAGTTGTAACATCACACTGGGAGTCACCCTCTCTCTCAATAACCATCACTTTACTCTTTTCTACATTTACTCTCAAGGCATGACGCTCATAGTCACCTACAAAACTCATCGCTAGTCTACCAAGCTCTTGTCCGGTATTTGCAAGTAACACTGCATCATCAGCATACAACAAATTTGAGATATTCCATCCATCACCATTCATTACCATTGCCATTCCTCTTTCCATTACTACTGTTTTTACTTTTCTCGTCACCCTATCCATATAAATATTGAACAACCATGGGGACATCACACAGCCTTGTCGCACTCCCACATTAATCGTGAACCAATCACTTGGATGCCCATTTACCCTTACACATGCTTCACTACCTTCATAAAAACTCCTGACAGCACCTAACAGCTTACCATCTACACTGTACATGCGGAAAACGTTCCACATTCCTTCTCTGTCTACATTGGTCTATGTTTTTTCCAGATCCATAAATGACATAAACACCTTATAGTCCTTCTCACACGCCTTCTCCACTATCTGTCTTGCTGCAAATATTTGATGCACACATCCTCTGCCACTCCCAAAGCCACCTTGTTCGTCACTCATTAGGACTTCTGGTAACTCTCTTACTTTCTCCATAATAAATCTTCCATATACCTTCCTTACCAAACTCAATAGACTTATACCACGATAATTCTTGCACTCACCTCGTTCACCTTTATTTTTGTACAGGGGTACAATCACTGCCCTTTTCTACTCTGCTGGCACAGTTTCACTCATCCATGCCTTCTTACATATCTGTAACAAGCACTTCATTCCCCCCCCTCCACTACACTTAATCGTCTCTGCATACACCTCATCAGTCGCAGCTGCTTTCCCATTTTTCAGCCGCTTCACGGCGTTCTTCACCTGTGCAAGTGTCAAGTTTCCTGGCACTACATTCTTTTTCTGTACACCCTCAAAACCAATCATGTTACCAGTCGCTTTGCTCTCCATTCCCATTCATCACTTTCAAAATGTTCTTTCCATCTGGTCCTTACTTCATCCCCATTCGTTAATGATCTACCACCTACGTCCGTCAACACTTTCACATTTCTTTCCACTGTCACTTCTACATTTCCGCACCTCTTTCCAGAATAACTTCCTATTTTCAGAGTAATTTGCATTCATTTTCCTTCCTAGATCCTCATTTACCTCCTACTTTTTCCTCTTCACTAGTCTCTTTACGTGCTTCTTGATCTCAATACATTCATTTCTAAAATCAACTGAACCCCTGTTCTGTGTCCACTCTAGCCACTTCTTCCTCGTTTCCTCCATTGCTCTCTTAACCTCTTCATCCCACCATGCAGTACCTTTCTTCTTTGTTGTTACTCTTGCCACACCACACACCGCTTTAACATTCCTAACCAAGCAGTCCCTATATACATTCCACAGGCTGTCCAGATCCTGATTCTAACTCCTCCACTACTTTGGCCCTACTGTATATTCATCTGCCATTTCTTTGACCCTCAGCTTCTCGATTTTCAGTCTCTCCCTGACAGCTCCTCTCTCTCCCTTGGTCCACCTCACTCCTCTCAGCTTGATCTTGCATACCACAATCATATGATCTGACAGCATCGATTTCCCTGCGAGCATGTAATCAGTCAGGCTCCTTTCAACATGATCTACATTCCCTCTGTA
>NC_137018.1:50648184-50720684 GCF_032717465.1 Coenobita brevimanus
AAGGATGGATGGATACATAGAATGATGGAGATAAAGAGAAGAGGTGGATGGATGGAAGAAGAGAGGGAGAGATGTTGGATAGGTAAAGGAAATAGAGGTGGATGGATGAATGGCTAAATAGATGGAGGAAGGGAGGAAGATAGGATGGATAGGTGAAAAACAGGGATGGATGAAGACGGGAGGGATGGAGTGAGGGAAGGAGGAAGGGGAGAGGGATGAATGGAAACAGGAGGGAGTGTGAAGGACGGATAAGAGGTGAAGAAGGGAGGGAGGGAGGGTCGGACGGAGGAATGGAGGAGAGGGAAAAAAAAAAAATGAAGGTAATGGCTGAGAAATGGTCCGTTTTTCAGGTGACTTTTCTTTTTTTTTTTTTTTTTTTACACTAGAATATGATGCTAGTCACGAGGAAGTGCTAAAGAATGAATGCGACGCCTTATCATTATCTTAATCTGCTGAGCCGTGTAAAGTAAGGCGTAAGAGGGCGATAATCTGGGCCAGGTTAAGGTGAATGAACTGTATGTGTTGTATGTAGAGGCATTCTTTGCTCCTGTTCCTTAGCGATTTATTTTGCCAATTGTCTTCATTTCCTTATATCTTTGTGTTAGATATCGATATAGAATGCACACACACACACACACACACACACAGGGATTCAAGCTAGGTGGACGTGTGACACCGGCGCTCCGTACCAATCACGGCCAGTGGCATTACCTAAATAGTATCTTTGTATGAGTCAAGCTCAGTACCAGGTTAGACTAAATGATTGTTCATTATAAAAAGGAAAAAAATAATAGGTTTCAACAAGACTTGTAAAAACAGGAAATAGAACCAAGACGAAAGTAATACGCTGAGTCATCTCTGAGGTTTGTTTACAACAAGACGGAGATTGTAAGTATATGCTTTGCACTTTAAGTATTGCAAAATGGATACATACTTCAGTAAAACAAATTTGGAAAAGAAAAGGGATAAAGGTAAAAAGCAAAGTGATGATTTCTACCAAGAACTGGTTGAAGTAGAGACCCACAATAGACTGGTTGAACGTGTAAACAAACTAGAAATGGCTTTCAAAAATGAAATTGATGAAATAAAGAAGCAGATGCACTTGCAAAAGGAAGAAATAGAAAAACTAGGAAGGGAGGCCAATAAGAAAGACACAACCATCAGTGAACTAACAGTGGAATTGAGTACACTTAGGAAGAAAATTAGTGAAATGGCAAGTACAGTAGTCAATCACGAGAGTGTTATGGAAGAGTTCAAAAATGACACAGAGACAATTAGGCAAGTTAGCAGTCTTATTGACCAGAGCAGTGATATTGAGGAGAAGATAACACAAGTAAATGAAGCTGTGCAAAGCTACAAAAATGATGTAGAAACCACGTATGCAGAAATGGTGAAGGTAAAGAAAGACTTAGAAACAAGGGTGGAGGAAAAAAGCATTAAAAAGGAGGTGAAAAGAATAATCCAAAACAATCCAAAGTTAGTCAGAGATTCAGTAGAGATAAACAAATCAATAGTAATCACTGGTATAGAAGAGGATGAAGTTAAAAACAAGATCACAAGAGACAAAAAGGAGATGGCAAATGTAATGAGATTACTGAAAGAAGTATCAGAGGAAATCTGTAGTAAAGACATAGAGGAACACAAAAGGTTAGGGAAATACGAGAAAAGCAAGACAAGACCTCTAAAGGTGACTTTCCAGAGTGTAAACACTGTGGAAGAGATACTAAAAAATGCAAAGAATCTTAAGGAAAAAGAGGAGTTCAAAAATGTATGGATAAAAAGATGTCTAACACAAGAGGAAATGGAATTACTGAAAGAGAAAAGGGAGGAAGCAAAAACAAAAAATGAGGGAAGATCAGAAGAGGACAAGAAGAATTTTCTTTACAAAGTAATAGGATTGCAGGTACGAAAGTGGTACACAAACAGGATGGAAGAAAAAGGAGGAAGGTAGTAGAACCATGTCAGGACAAGTATATAAACAAGATGATAAAGTTGATGTACTCAAATGTGGATGGAATGGTATCTAAATTACTAGAGATGAATGATTATGTCAGAGAAAATGAACCACAAATAATATGCCTAACTGAAACAAAATTAATACCAAGGATATCAAATGACATACTAAACTTAGAGGAATACAATATATGGAGAAGAGACAGAAATTTAAAAAAAGGAGGAGGAATTATAATATTAACTAAGAATAATCTAAAAGTCAAGGAAATAAAACTAGATATACCATCACAAGTAGAAATGATTGCAGTAGAGATCGACACATCTGAAGGTAAAGTAATTGTAGCAAATTTGTACATGCCACCCAGATCAAACACATGGGAAAGAGACGAATATGAGGACCTGGCAGAGAGTACAATTCAGAGTGTAAGATCATTGCTACATAAAATGGAAGAGAAATCGGAAAGAATTATACTAACTGGGGACTTCAATACAAATATAAATTGGAATACTCTAGATATAAATAGCCAAGAAAGCTGTTGGGACCAAAAGCTCCTGGATCTCGTACAAGAGTTTTTCTTAACGCAACATGTGAGGGAAACCACCAGAAAAAGAGGACTTGATGTACCTTCAGTGCTAGATCTAATATTAACAAGGCAAGAAAATGATATTGACAGTTTAATATATACCCTCCACTCCGCAAAAGCGATCATGCAGTACTAAACTATAACTTCAGGATAGCATATGACATAGTAAACAGCAATGATAGTTACAAAAAGAGCCTAAACAATAAAAAGGAAAATTATCAAGACCTAAAGAAGTATTTCTTAGAAGTTGATTGGGAAAATGAGCTTAGAGGACAAGATTTAAATGCTGTATATAAAAATTTTTGTGAATTTTATGAAATAGGAGTCCAGAATTACATCCCACAGCACAAAGAAGCAGATAAGAAAATACAGAAATGGTTCAATACAGAATGTAAAAAATCAAAAGAAAGAAGAGATTTGTTGTGGAATAGATACAGAAGACACAATAGTGAAAGGGCGTACAATAATTACAAACAGGCAAGAAACGACTATACAAGAATAAGGAGGGAAGCCCAAAAACAGTTTGAGGAGGATATAATAAATAAAAGTAGTGATCAACCAAAGCTGTTTTACAGCTATATCAGAAGCAAAACTAAAGTAAAAGATATAATACAATCCATTACGGACGAGGGAATAACTTATACACAAGAGAAAGATATTTGTGAAGCACTAAATAAGAATTTCCAATTAGTTTTTACAGAAGAAAAAAATTTTGAGAGGGACTATGTGGAACACGCATGTCCACACATACTACCAGATATACAAATAGCAGAAAAAGTAATACAGGAGGAGTTAAGTAGATTAGACAGAGGAAAAGCAAGTGGTCCTGATGAAATTTCATGTTGGGTATTACGAGAATGTGCAAAGGAGTTATGTAAACCATTATTTTTAATTTTCAAGAAATCCTTGAGTCAAGGTAAACTACCAGATATTTGGAAAAAAGCAAATATTGTCCCCTTATTCAAGAAAGGAAATAGACAAAATCCACTCAACTACCGACCAGTATCTCTGACCAGTGTTGTAAGCAAGGTATTAGAAAAACTTATAAGAAAAGCTTGGGTAAATCATCTAGAAGAACACAGTATGATAACAGAAAGACAGTTTGGTTTCAGAAAAGGAAAACCATGTGTTACTAATCTGTTAAGCTACTATGACAGAGTACCAAACACAATTCAGGAAAGGGAAGGATGGGTGGACAGTATCTATTTAGATTTCAAGAAAGCTTTTGACACAGTACCACACCAAAGACTTTTATGGAAACTGTACCATCAAGGAGGAATTCGAGGCAAACTGTTTTGTTGGATGCAAGATTTTCTCATAAAAAGAAAAATGAGGACAGTACTAAGAGGAAACTACTCATCATGGAAAGAAGTGACTAGTGGAGTACCACAGGGTTCAGTGCTGGCACCAATCATGTTTTTAGTGTATATAAATGATATAAACAGTAACACTGGAAATGAGAGCTATAAACAGTAACACTGGAAATGAGAGCTATCTGAATATGTTTGCAGATGATGCAAAAATACAAAGGAGAATTACTAACACAGACTCTTGTAAAGAGCTACAAGAAGAATTAAATAAACTTCATGAATGGAGTATTACATGGCAAATGGAATTCAATGTGGACAAGTGTCATGTAATCAAGTTTGGTAAAAGTGGAAAAAGACCTGATTGGGATTATAAGTTAGGAAATAAAACCCTATATACATCAGAAAGAGAGAAAGACCTAGGTGTGATTATCAATAACAGACTATCTCCGGCTGACCACATCAGCGAGAAGGTAAGGAACATGTATACACTGCTTGCAAATATGAGAATAGCATTCACATACATAAATGAAGACATGCTAAGAAGGATAATAACATCATTCATTAGACCAACCCTGGAATATGCATCCGTAGTCTGGAGTCCTCATCTCAAAAAGCACATAGACAAGATTGAAAAAGTTCAAAGGGCCGCTACAAGATGGATACCAAGCTTAAGGGACCTAAGCTACGAAGAAAGACTAAATAAACTGAATCTACCAACACTACAGGAGAGAAGGAAAAGAGGTGACATGATAATGCTATATAAATGCATATCAGGAAAGGAGAAAATAGACATAAATGATTACTTAACATATGGAGAAGCATCAGCAAGAGGACACTGCAAAAAACTGCATAAGAAGAGAGGTGATAAAGACGTAAGGAAATTCAGTTTCCCAAACAGAGCAATTGATCAATGGAATGCACTACCGAATGAAATAGTGTGTGCCAAAACAATTCACAAATTTAAGGATATGTACGATAAATATGGTTTAAGACACGGGACAGTACGAGCTTGACTCATTCCTGTAAAGATACAATTAGGTAAGAACAATTAGGTAAGAACACACGTGAAGCAAAGTAATATTTCGTTCACGCTTTCGTATGTGAATGGGAGTGTTTCATAAAGGGATATCACGAGCGTATGATTAGAGGTGGGGAGTTGTTTTCAGCACCTTAGTGCTGGGAAAAAGGAAAACGGCTTGTATGGTCAGTGCTACAGGCTGTAGCCAAGTGTGTGCGTGATTGCAACCATACTGAGCAGAATTTAGAGGGAATTAGCCTCAGATATCCTCGATTTAATTTCTGATCTGCCATTACCTAAATCGTGTAGGGATAGTTTCGTATTGGTGTGAGTCGACAGGCAGGTCGTACATCTTACCATAATTTAGGTAATATATTATTTAACTTATAAAATGTGTCCTTACATGTAATATTAAAATCCTGAGTCTTAAGGAGTGATTGGTGGTTAAACGTAAGACTACTGGGCCCTATATATATATATATATATATATATATATATATATATATATATATATATATATATATATATATATATATATGATCATAATAATACGCCTAATAGTAGGATAATTGAAAGTAACATTACATGCGGCAAGACGTGATAGTGAGCAAAGCTTCATATCTCCGATCCATCCGCCCAACAAATCAGTGGTTTGGTGGGGGAGATGGGGGTGGGGGAGACGTGTGCGATTAACCTGACCTCTAGTGGCAGATTACCCTGTTCCTCTGTTGGTGTTTTTGACCGTAGTCATTGTTTTTGACTGGACAGAAGTCAACTAGTCACGAAGTAGTGCTGGGGAGGTACACACAGTGGAGCAAGAGACCAACATTTTGACTTAACCATATACAGAAGTGAGCTGGTCACGAAGAAGTGCTGGGGAGGTAAACACATTGAAGTCGTAGAGCAATAGACTAATATTTTAACTCTGACATAACCATATACAAAAGTCAACTAGTCACAAAGAAGTGCAGAGGAGCTTTCTTAACCGATGGCAGTACGGACTTAGCATCCTGACCGGCATTTTATTTTTACATCATTTACCTTTTTACGTTTCTACGGCGATATACACCTGTGCAGTACTTCGTATAGGTGTCATTAGCTTAGTGTTAGATCTTGGAGCATTTAAGTACCTGTATTTAGTTACCTGCACGCTCCCATAAAAGGTAGTTATCCTTTTAACGTAAAATTTCAATGAGGAATTTCGCTTCGCTTTAAAGACGAACGGTTATGAAATTCTTAGCTACTCAGTACTTTGAAAAGCTTGTTGTTTCGGAAGGTCACAACACAGGGTTTCAAATCAGTGTTCAACGTCTCGAAATTTATCGTCACGAAGTGGATCGGTATTAGTCCTTAGTACCTCCTATACCCTTTACACTCTTACTTGGCCTAACATTTCCATCTTTCCATCCTGCTTGCTGAGGTGTAAAGGTGAAGTAACCCTAGAATATGGTGCTGGTGCTGCTGAGAAAGAAGTGCTAGCTAAAGGATATAGAGCTGTAGTATTGTCTTCCTCGCCACTGAGCTACGTGAAATAAGCTGCAAAAGGACATAACTCTGGCCCAGGTTAAGGTGAAAGGAGTATAGTAGTGGATGCAGGTTAACGTGGAAAGACCCTTGAGTATGTGAACAGTACTTATGGCTGTCTGTGTTATGCTACTTGTGGCTATCTGTTATGCTACCTATGGCTGTCATTGTTATGCTACTTCTGGCTGTCAGTGTTAGGCTACTTATGGCTGTCAGTGTTATGCCATAGTTAAAGCCGAGCGCCAAAAACCGATGCTGTGATTGACTACGGAGATTGGAGGACGACACAGCTACGTTTTTACCACGATACTCCCACGAAGGCCTAAGAAAAACGGTCAGGAAATACCTTCGGTGATAATTTTCGTAGCAGGTCGTAACTTCGTCCTTAAGAATGTCCTTATCTAGGGGTGTTGGGAGATCTGGACCCTGAATATTTGAACTATTTACGACTGGGCTATTTTTGGACGGTTTACCACTGGGCTACTTTTGGTCCATTTTTACCACTGGGCTACTCGGTCCATTTTTTGCCACTGGGCTACTCTTGGTCCATTTTTTACCACTGGGCTACTCTTGGGTCCACTTTTACCACTGGGCTATTTCCCGCCATACTACTTGGCTACTCCTGGGCTATTTCCCGCCACACCACTGGGCTGCTACTTGGCCATTTTCCTCCACACCACTGGGCTATTTCCCGCCACACCACTGGACTACTCCTGGGCTATTTCCCTCCCAAACTTAAGTGCGTTTCAGTGCACACCCTGCCTGGCAACCCACTTCGGTGTCTCCGTAGTCCAGCCCCACAATCCCACATTCCTACCGCCTTCATTGTGTGCTGAGGCGTGGAGGGGGACGGACGGACGTGGAACCTGTGCATGTTGGAAGGTGAGGGAGTAGATGGGAGGAAAAACAGACGAGTGGATAGATGGAAAAATTAGACGAGTGGATAGAGGATAGATGGAAAAATAGACGAGTGGATAGAGGATGGAGGGAAAAATAGACGAGTGGATAGATGGAAAAATTAGACGAATGGATAGAGGATGGATGGAAAAATAGACGAGTGGATAGAAGATAGAGGGAAAAATAGACGAGTGGATAGAGGATGGATGGAAAAATAGACGAGTGGATAGAAGATAGAGGGAAAAATAGACGAATGGATAGAGGATGGATGGAAAAATAGAGTGGATAGAGGATGGATGGAAAAATAGACGAGTGGATAGAGGATGGATGGAAAAACAGACGAGTGGATAGAAGATAGAGGGAAAAATAGACGAGTGGATAGAAGATAGAGGGAAAAATAGACGAGTGGATAGAAGATAGAGGGAAAAATAGACGAGTGGATAGAGGATGGATGGAAAAATAGACGAGTGGATAGAGGATGGATGGAAAAATAGACGAGTGGATAGAGGATGGATGGAAAAATAAACGAGTGGATAGAGGATGGGTGGGAAAACAGATGAGTGAAAAAATTTAAGAGTGGATAGAGGATAGATGGAAAAATAGACGAGTGGATAGAAGATAGAGGGAAAAATAGACTAGTGGATAGAAGATAGATGGAAAAATAGATGAGTGGATAGTGGATGGGTGGAAAAACGGACGAGTGGGTAGTGGATGGATGGAAAAATAGACGAGTGGATAGTGGATAGATGGAAAAATACACGAGTGGATAGTGGATAGATGGAAAATAGATGAGTGGATAGTGGATGGGTGGGAAAACGGACGAGTGGATAGAGGATAGATGGAAAAATAGACGAGTGGATAGAGGATAGATGGAAAAATAGACTAGTGGATAGATGGAAAAATAGACGTGGATAGGTGATAGATGGAAAAATAAAGGAGTGGATCTTGGATGAATGAGAAAAATAGATGAATGGATAGAAGATATGGAAAAGTAGACGCGTGGATTCAGGATAGATGGAAAAATAGACGAGTGGATTTAGGATAGATGGAAAAAAATAGACGAATAGATAGAAGATAGATGGAAAATATGGACGAGTGGGTAGAGGATGGTTGGATAGAAAAAACAGAGGAGAAGTATGATCATGAACGGAAGAAGTAGACAAGTTGATGGATGGTTGAAATTATAGAAGTGTGTAAAAAAATAAATGTATGGAGGATGGATTGTGAGAGAGAGAGAGAGAGAGGAGGAGGATAGCTGGATAATAATATATGTGGATTGCTAAAAAAAAAAAAAATAATAATAAATAGAGTGGATGAAGGATAGATGTTTGATGGAAAGAAATAGGCCTATGGATGGAGAACAGATGCTGAGGGATGAGAGAGACGAGTGGATGGTAAATGGATGGCAATAATAGACGAGTAGACAGATATGGATGGATGGAAGAACAGGCGCGTGACTGGACGATAGATGTGGATGGATGTGGATGAGTGGATAGACGGAAGAGACCAAGTGGAAGGAGGATAGAATTTGTGCACCGACTTATAAAGAATTGTGTTTTATTACGACGAGGTACTTTAGTGAGGGTTTGGCCACGTGGAATGGAGGGAGAAAGAGAGACTGACTAGGAGCGTGTATATGAGCGAGAGGGAAGGGGAGACCGACTATAACAGAAGCGTGTTTGTGAGGGGGAGGGTAAGACCGAAGATAAAATGGAGGGAGAGAGAGAGTGGATGTGTGTGTGTGAGTCGGAGAGATGGCAGCTAGATGGCATAGGACAGGTAACATGGAAGAGACTCGTTTGTGACCACCATTTAATACTTCTGACGGTAAATAGGTAGATACATACATAATACATAAATTTATTGACCATTGTAATTCCTGTAACCTCCTCAACACGGCGAATTTATTCAGGTAAGTAAAGAAACGGAACGATTAGATACACAGCCTGAATTAACCCCATCGGAAATAAAACATAGCGATTAGTAGGCCGATACGTCACATTAGGCGCTTACGAATTCAGCGGTGGAATATAGGTAGGAGAGGCGAACAGACTTTGTTTTGACCGTGCAGCTCAGAAAGTCAATGATGAACTGAAGGGAGAGAGTTGATGAAAGGACAAAACCCATAGGAACACCGCTGTTGGTGGTTTTAGAAGAACGGTGGACAACTTCAATAGTAGGTATATGACGACCGGAAAGGAAACTTGAGATGAAGGCATAAAAAGGGTAAAGGAAATTTGAGATTAAGGCAAAGAAAGGATAGAAAAACCTCTGGAGAGCAGTTTGGACGTTACAGCTTCTTTATTTCTTTGTTATTCGGGACAGGGTGCTTGAGAGTAAACTTTTAAAAAGGAAAGATGTAATGTGACAGATAAAAGCAAAAGAGTTTATCTGGGCAGGATGTCAGCATGGAAGCACATTTCTTGATAACAACAGGATGGACTTCATTGGGACTGTACGTCTTAAGGGTACCGAGGGAGAGGAAGTGGAAAGTCCATTACTTGAGGAATTTTAATGGGAGACACGTATCATAGAGGACAGGAAAGGAGGGACATCACTGAAACTATCCACAGTAGAGTTAGGTGGAAGAGTCTGAGTAGAGTTCTGCTTTGTCACAAGAGGAACAGCTACAAAACCGTCTGGGTGGAAAAGATGTAGGAGAGAAGAAGACTCGTGTAGGTGGAAAAGAGGAAGGAGAGAAGATTCATGTGAGTGGAAAAGAGGAAGGAGAGAAGAATCATTGGGTGGAGAAGAGGAAGGAGAGAGGAAGAACCATGTAGGTGGGAAGGGGGGGGGAGAGAAAAATCATGTGTTGGGGAAAGAGGAAGGAAAGAAGAACCATATGGGTGGGAAAGAGGGAGGAGAGAAGAAGAACCAAGTGGGTGGGAAAGAGGGAGGAAAGAAGAACCATGTGGGTGGGGAAAAAGAGGGAAAGAAGTCGTCATTTCTTAGTGAGATTATTGCAAATTGCCGGAAAGAGGAGGAAGTGTTTGTACAGGAGGGTTAATTCACTGTACATAGAACACATGAAGTTGTTTTGGGTAGAGCGAAGACTGTATCACTATTCCAGGCCGAAAAAATGTGCACGTGCTTCATAGGGAAATTGTCCGTTACTTTTTGGCAGTGTGTGGTGGAAGTATTGGAGCAAGCATTGTGAAGCCAAAATTTTGTGTTGTTATTCATATACATCTAACATATTTTCCACAGTGGCCTACCTACAAGCCAGTTTACATACATACATACATACATACTTTCCGTACATAAATACATACATACATGCTAATATTAATACTCACCTGCTTCTGCCTCGCCTGCGTATGCATTCCAGAACACTTACCTACTTATACCTACATAAAAAAAGAAAAAAAAAAATATTACCATCACACCAGTTGAGTGGGAAAACAGTGGCATGAATTCAGTATGGATGGTTGATATTAGCGTCGAAACGGTGACATGCGAAGGAGTGTGAAACGTAGAAGGGTTGTTGGGCCCTCGGGAGCTGAATGTATAAGTTACGTCTTCACTTCCAAGGTCAGAACGTAAATATAAATAAATAATAATAACAGCCATCATCATCATCATCATCAACAACAACATATTCGGTACTTGTATACTTACCTACCTACCTACCTAATTGTCCTACTTACACACCAGTCAGCCTACACACCCACTCACCATCCTGCCTACCTACCCACCTAGCTACCTGCTGTTATACCTCTTTGCGTAATTGTACACACACACACACACACACACACACACACACTGGGAAAGATCTGGTAGGTAATCACGTCTCTCTCTCTCTCTCTCTCTCTCTCTCTCTCTCTCTCTCTTTGTGTGTTTGTGTGTGTGTGTGTGTGTGTGTGTGTGTGTCGGATTAGTTTAGTTGTATCCTTATCAGTCTCCACCTGTATCTCTATATCTATTTGTCTATCCATCTATCCATGTCTATCTGTCTGTCTGCCCATCGTTATCTCCTTTAAGTGTACCTCTCTATCTATGACCCTATCAGTATGTATGTATGTCTGTCCATCTGTTATCTTGTCTTTACCATGTATCCTTATCTATGTTCCTTATCTCTCAGGCATTATATCTATCTATATTTGCCTTGGTATCTATTTATCTATCTGTTATTTGTTCTGTCTTATATGTTTACTAATGGGCCCGTCCTGATTTCCACGAGAGAGAGAGAGAGATTGGCTGACTAATAGACAATGCAAAGGAAGTTGATCACAAGCTATAATTTTTTCTACCTTCTTTCCTTCCTTTGTCCCTTCCTCCCTCCCTCCCTCCATTAATTCGTTTGTTCTCTACTTCCGTCTGCCATACCTTCGTTTTCTTCCTTCCTTCTTCTCCGTCCTCTTGTTCCATCCTTTCCTTCCCTTTTTCATTCGCCCGTTGTCCTCTCCTTCCTCCCTCCCTTCCCTCCGTGCTACCTTCCCTCCTTTCATCATTCGTTCATTGCCTCCCTTCCTTCCATCTGTCCTTCCTTCCTGCATTCGATCTTCATTCTCTCTTTTCGTTCCTTCCATCTTTTCTCACCTACCTTGCACAACCTCCAAACGCCACATCTTTCAGTGTTAGGTTACCGGGCGATTTTTTCTTCTCAACTTGAAAGAAAACCCCAGTATAAAGATGATTGATGAGGGCTGTGTGTAATCCCTCAGGTTTTAAAAGTATGAAGAAAATCGTCTGAAGGCAGCAGCATCATCAAAACACGTCCTTGGGGTGGAGTGAAATGATCTGGTATATTAGTCCTTTTCACTCCCAGCACCTTTTTTTTCTTTTCTTTCTTTTTTTTTCTGCCTCAAGACGGTTTTACTTAGCTCAGGGGGGATTTTTGGAACTGGAGGAGTTAGTCATAAACCTTCACTCATCCCTTAAAATTCGCCAAATCCTCGTTTCACATGAACTTTGCCAAATATTATCATCTCGCCCTTCTTGACGGTTGAGTTGTAACACCTGGAAAATGGTGCTAATCACGAAGAAGTGCTAAGGGAATGATATAGAGGCGTGCCATGAAAAGACAAGGTTTAGCCTAGGAAGGTTTCTGAATATGATCCTCGAACCACGCCTTCAACCTCCAAATTCCACGTCCATTAAATTTCAACCCTCATCATATTTTAACCTCCATCAAATTCCAACTCCCATTATATTCTGGCCTCCATAAATTGCTATCCCTTCTTTTGCAATTGCAGATGGTGGGGCAATCGGTGGTTGTAACGGCGGCGGTGGCTGCGGTGGCCCTGCTTATCGGCGGGCTTATTGGTCACTTCGCCACGCCCAGGACCTACGCGGGTGACTCCATGGACAGGTAAGGCAAGCCCGTTTACCTGGCTGACGGTCGTTTTATTATTATCTCCATCGATAACGTGACGTCTTGTAAATTTGTTAATTCTGTTGTTTGTATTTCTTTATCTCGCATTTTAATAAGTATGTGGAGGGGCACATTTGCGTACGACTGACAGTGAGATTATCATTATTTTTATTTATTATTATTATTATTATTATTTTTATCGTCATCATCATCATGTCATCATTAATACTTGTCGTTCGTGTAACATATAATGCTTGTATTGTCATGGTAGAGTAACGCCTTGTAATATCCCGTGTTACCCCAGCCTGTCCCAAAAGCTGGTTCGTGATGGGTGGACGGCAGACTCCCACCTTAACGACAGGATCATTGAATTGGTCAGCAGCGACAACATTAGGGAGAATCTCAGGTGAGACAACCTGCAGTACTGTACTTATTTGTATCCTGTTATGGGTTCTCTCTCTCTCTCTCTCTCTGACATATATATAGATATATATATATATATATATATATATATATATATATATATATATATATATATATATATATATATATTATATTATTTACTATAGATAGATAAATAGATAGATAGATAGGTATGTGTGTGTGTGTGTGTGTGTGTGTGTGTGTGTGTATTTAGACCGTTTTTTCTTGAGGGAAAAAAAAGAAAAAAGCTTCTTGTAGGCTTTCGGCCAATGATTCTTTCATTTTTTCATTAAAAGAACTACCACCAAGGATACCAGTGAAACACTTCACTTCCATAATAACTTCTTAACACCAGTTTTAATCAGTCCAAGTATAACAGTCGTTAACCCTCTACAATCGACTCCGTCAGTTAACTCATTCCCCTGCCCAGGCCAGAGCATTGAAGGAACCCCACCAATAGTGACTCCTATATAATTCATCACATCAGTAATCCAAACCGTCTGTTAACACCATCAACCCACCTCATCAGTTAACCCTTGCACCTGGCCACTCCCAGAGAGCTGTCGAAGGAGCCCCACATTGCCGGCAGCCCCAGAGACGAGGCACTGGCCATGATGTTACAGCAGAGGTTTCTCGATGCCGGCTTTACCACCTCACGTCTGGTGTCCTACAACGTACTACTCTCCTTACCTGACCCCAACAACCCCAACCTGGTATGTACGAGGGGTTGTGGAGGGGGTGGAGTAGGATTGGGAGCGGTGGTTTATTCTGTGGGGTTCTTACAGAAAACGTTTGAGGTTGCTGGCTTTACCACCTCATATCTGATGGGTGCCTTGGTGTCGTACTCTCTAAACCAAACCCCGCCAACCACAGTGAGGTTTGCTACGGTAATGATATTGGGGTTGTGTAGGAGGTTGTAGATATAAAGACAGTATATGCAATTATTGGGATTGAAGGTTATGACATTGTAAGGTTGTGGAGGGGTTGTGTGTGTGTGTGTGTGTGTGTGTGTGTGTGTGTGTGTGTGTGTACCGTGGGCTTTCCAAGGTCGTCTCTAACACCTCCACACAACATCCTATTTTTTACTCCTAAGGCGACCGGTTTATCCACCTCTCTCCACTTGTCCGTTTTCTTAACATATTATTAACACAACAGTTATTTTACTCATTCATTCTCTCTCTCTCTCTCTCTCTCTCTCTCTCTCTCTCTCTCTCTCTCTCTCTCTCTCTCTCTCTCTCTCTCTCTCTCTCTCTCTCTCTCTCTCACGCACACACACACACACACACACACACACACACACACACACACACACACACACACACACACACACACACACACACATACATGGAGGACGTTGTGTGATTTTTTTTCATGCTCTTTTCTGATCATTTGATTTACTTCAGTTTTCAAGCTGGAAGGATTAGATAAAACCTTTCATAGCCCTTCTACTAACATATAGGTTTTTTATATACAGTATTTTATATATAGCTGATATATAAAATGGGATGCAGGCTAAGTATTTATAACCCCCAAGTGTATTTTATAATTCCCCCTTGTTATCTGGGTTCATTTCGCATATACCCATCCAGTTTTGGTAATTCCAGGTCTTGCTTTCACATTATTGTATATTGTTTAGGTTATTGAACAAACTGGACCACATTTTTTTCATCTTTTTGGAGCCTATTGGCGTTATCACAGTGCAAGCAAAACTAAGGTTCCATCCCAAAGCACTTCTTCGTGACTAGCATCATATTCTAGTTTTGATCTGTTATCACGCAGCGTCCAAGATGCAGAGAATGCCATTTTTTTGGGCCAAATTAAGGTGAAATGAATTTAGACCTCTTAATCGTACTAATGCAATTAATAAATAGCTAATTTACTCTGATATTACTGTACTGTTAAATAAGGTGCCCAGTTACCATGTGAATTGATGAGTAAATTATCATGAGAATGTTTATGTAGTGGAAGAATTAAGAAATGGGGAAGTTATGTGGGGTAGGATATATTTGTAATTAGTGTACATTGTTAGAGTAGTAGTAGTAGTAATAGTAGTAGTAGTAGTAGCAGTAGTAGTAGCAATTGTTCCTGTTGCGTTGTTAATGCCCTTGATGATGATGTTGCAAGCTATTGTTGCCATTGTCAAAGGAATTGTGAGACCTATGTATGGAGGGAGATAAATGGAGGAGACAGATATGGGGGGGGGGGAGTTGCGTAGTAACAGATACACAAAACTCTGTGATCCAGCGTGGCATGTTCTCATTATCTTACTATGTAAAGTCTATAAAAGAAAATGATGAGTGAGAGAGAGTCATAGTATCATCTTTTCAGTTAATTCCTGAAATTGAGGGTGAGGAGTGTCTTATGTGTCATTGACCATAAAAATCCACATCCCCATAAACCAGGCAGTGACGTAGCTATTTGGGGAGGAAGGGGGGGGGGAGACAGACTGCCACTAATCCTCTCATTACTGGATCTAATTTATACATTCCTTCACGATGGTTAAAATGATTCTCTCTGTATACATACAGCTTCTACTATCCTGTGTTTCTTATAATGACTTTACTACATTTGTACCAAAAAAATCCCTTCCAGGTTCATCAGATAAACTGAAGTCACAGTCTCTACATGGAACTTTGTACATCCCTGCAGTTTCGTTACTAACTGGTTTATTCTGTATTAACATTGATCTTAAAGTGAAAGTATATGTAACTGCAATGTTTACAACCAAATCATGACTCACAGATTTCACCAGGCTAAGTTTTGACACATGGTACTGTGATGTACAGCTCCTTTTGTTGACTTTGTGATGTTGGTCTAGGTACAGAAAAGGCTTTTCTGGCTTTAAATATACATGCCTTATAAACCAACTGGAACTGCTAATTCTGAGTGCCCCAAGAAACATAGAAGAAATAACTGACATTTTAGTGGAACTGTGGTGATATGAATAATTTTGTATACTGTACACAAATTGCACTGAGTTGGTTTCCTATGTACTGAAAAGCTTAGTGTCCCCTGTTCATCCCAGTGCACAAATACTGTGCATGTAGAAATGGAAGGGAACCATTATTTTCCCATTCAGCTTTAATTGAGGGAGCCGATGCAGTTAATTCTGTGAGAAAATCTTCAGAGTTAATTTATATGTCTGGCCAAAGGGAAGACACATCGGCATACCTATACCAAGTTAGATTTTGAGGAGATATGATGGTAAGAAGGTTGGATTCAAAATATTCCATGTACAGGTTGCTAAGAATATGAGAAGGGGGCAAGCCCATACCCATAACAAACTTTTTCATAAAAAACTGAGAACCAAAAGAGAATGCATTACATTGCACACATAGTCTAATAAGTTGGAGAAAGACATCATGTGGCATGTCAAGAGCAATGTTACAATTAGGTAATTTCTCTTCCAAGAAACTACTTACTGTTCATCTTCAACAGAGACCAGGTGTGGTTACCCTGCATATAAGCAGCTTCTCAATAATTGTATGTACCACTCATGGTCATACAGTAGATCCACTGAAGAGGGCGACAGCTGTCACCGAAACTGTTTGGAAATACTGTACATCTTTTTCATTTGCCAGTGTGGGTTTTTTGTACCCTATTTCATGTTCACGATAGTGTGACATTCAGCTCTCGGAGAGTTAACCCGGGATGGAGGGGACTAAGGGGAAGGCCATGGAACTCATGGCTGGAGCAGGTTGATCCTTCCTGTCGAGAGAGACATAGAGGGGGAAAGATCACAGCCTGGAGAGTAGCATGAAGGGATCCCAATGGATAGAGTCAGAGAGCGACTGAGGCTATGCATCCCATGGCATTTGCTCCCATGTGATTATGATATCTTTCTATGTACCATTATATATGGGACTGTTCAAATATGTATGCATTTTGTGTGTGTGTGTGTACGTGCATGTGTGTGTGTGTGTGCACATGTGCATGCATGCATGCATGCACATGTGGTATGTATATGCATATGGGCATGCATTTAATCAATGTATGCTATCTAGGGTTGGTGGCGGTACTGTCAAAGACGAGGGAGAGTGGCCATGTGCAGTTTGCCACAAGGGCGTGGGAAGTAATTCCATCTTGTGCGGTGTTTGTGATAAATGGGTGCATAAGAGATGTAGTGGTATCAGAGGTAGACTGCGAGATAATGCTGATTTTATGTGTACGGCGTGTCGGGGAGAGCAGGTGGAGATTGTCAGACGTGAAAGAATTGAACTTGCTGGTGAATCTCTTGAGTGTGTGGAAGAGTTTTGTTATTTGGGAGACATGTTGTGTGCTGGAGGTGGGGCTGGAGCTAGCTCTGTGGCTAGGGTGAGAAGTGGTTGGAAGAAGTTCAGGGAGCTCTTGCCTCTCTTGACATTGAGAGGACTCTCCCTACGTGCTAAAGGGCCTTTGTATGCAGCATGTGTTAGGAGTGTAATGCTGTATGGTAGTGAGACCTGGGCAGTGAAGGAGGAGGATATTTGCCAGCTCAGACGTACAGAAATGACAATGATTAGGTGGATGTGTAGTGTGTCCCTGCGTCCAAGGTCTGGGGGGGCTGGGTTCATGATAGAAGAGTTGAGAGATAGGATGGGACTGGAGTGTATTGGTGTTGTGATGAGGAGAGGTAGATTGAGATGGTTTGGACATGTGGAGAGGATTGGGGATGATAATTGGGTGAGGAAGGTGAGAAGTGTTAATATTGGGGGTGGGGTTACGAGGGGTAGACTGAGAAAGACATAGGACGAGGTCATTAAGTGTGACCTCAGGGTTAAGGGACTGAACAGGGAGGCTGCAATGGATTGTGCAGCATGGAGAGCCGCCATTAGGTGACCAAGTCCGATGCTTGCAAGCATGTTGGAGCCTTTAAAAACGAAACGAAACGATGCTACATGTACAGTATATACACTACTTTATATCCATTCATGTAGGGAAATCTGTTTATTCATCAAACTGTCTACCTTTGCACTTGTTCGTCCATCCATCCCGTCATCCACCAATTCATCCATCTCTCCTCAACAGATCACCATCACCAACTCTGCAGGGGACATCATCTTCACCAGCCACTATAAGGAAGAGCCTCTCCAGGAGGGCGATGATGACCCCAACTTTGTACATGCCTTTAATGCCTACACACCTGCTGGTTAGTACAAAGGGGGGGAGGGGGAAGAGAGTAGGGGAGTACAAGGGTCTTGAGGAAGTACACGGATTACAGGGAGGTACTTGTGGAGAGGTAGAAAGGTTGCAGAAAGATATTAAAAAGGAAATTGGGTGCAATGAAGACCTCAAATTTGTGTACACCTTCGGTGTCATTGATTAGTCCATCCATCCATCCATTGCCAGACGCCATGTATCCCAAACGGGGTGGCCAAGGGCTTAGAGTTAATTGTTTTACAGAGAGGGGCACTAATCCTTCACCAACCTCACTTGACACATAGGGATTGATTAGTACAGGGAGTATATTAGTCATGAGGAACGAAGTACAGTACAGTACATTGTAGCTTAGAGGGAAGAACACTGGGAGAGGCAAAAGAGTTAGAGATAGGCACAAATAGGAGAAGCAGTGGGAAAAAAAATGATGACCCTAATTTTGTACACCTGCACACCCTTTGTTTAGTACAGGGAAGGATCACCGTATTTTTGTGGATCTAAGATACAACATTGTGAAAGACTGATCCTAATCCTGGAGAGGCAGTTCTGAGAAAAAAATTAAGTTTTCACTGTCCAGCACTGCAGAAAGCATTGATTGATGTGAGTCGTTTTCGCTCAGATACATATCTACCTTTCAGAATCTCCATTCAGTGCTGTTCATCATTGTTTTTTTTATTATATAAAAGAACTGTACCACCATAAAAAAAAAAAAGTAACAGCCCCTTCCTCACAAGAAGTTCCTTAGGGCCACATTGCCATCTTAACTATGTTTCAACACTGTATTTATATTCATGAACCGTCTGATATCGTTCATACAATAACTGACATTAAAGTTCACCTCCATTAAAGCCTAAATAATACCTGTATATATGTCAGTTAATAGAGATGAATACTGTTTTTGTTTAAATGACTTTAAAACAACACGGGTGAATTCAATATTTCTGTCTTTCATCTGTTAGAGAAAATACAAAGGTCATTGCAAGTAGAAATACACTTTCTTTATCTGTAAAGCAGTTGCTTGTATGTGTGTATGGTATATTAAAATCTTAGATAACAAAAACAGAATAAAAACCACAAAAAAATCAAGTACAGTACAATGAAGTTTATAGCAGAATATTTACCCTTCATGGATCATGCTTGATTCATACTCTACACCTCCGATGTTAGGGAATTTTCTCACATCAGATCTCGACTTATCATTGACTACAGTAAGCCCTTGTTATAACAAGCCCTGATATAGAAGTAATTAGATTTAAAGAATACCACAAAACCCACTGAACTGTCATTAGCTATTTAGAACAATGGCTTTTACATGGGGCGCAGTGGGTCACAGTACTTGTGTTTCCTACCCTTCTTACCCTAGCTTGGTCTGAAATTTCCCCCTCCACATCATGATTGCTGAGATTTCATAACAGACTGTAGTAATTCTGTACTAGTCATGAAGAAGCAATATGAAAAAGATGTGAGAAATCGCAAAAGGGTGATATTAAGGGCCAAGTTAGTTTAAAATGGGTATAGTTTACAGTTTTAATACTACAGAGTGCTGTTGTACTCATTTACAACTGAAGTACAATACGGCATTTCTGTTTGGGAGCACAATAGACAAAATGTCTCTAGCCACTTCACTCACCATCACTATCTCACCGTCAGCAATATATTTGTCTCACTCATAAAAGATTAATAAAGCATACTTAACTGATCAGAGTATATTAAAAACATTGTCATTCACATCAAAACATATTGGGTGAAGTGAAAACTTCTGCTGTTATGCTTGGTAACAATGTTGCCTCCCAACTGCTACACACACACACACACACACACACACACACACACACACACACACACACACACACACACACACACACACACACACGCACACACACACACGCACACACACGCACGCACGTGCGCGCGCGCATACACACACACACACACACACACACACAACAGAATTGATAGGCAAACTGTAGTTTAAGTCCTTTCCATCATTTCTCCCTCTCTCACACACTTCATTTTCTCTTTCCTCAACTCTGTTTTACCCCCTTCAGTCCCATCTCCTCCTCTCTGTCTCACTCAGTTTCTTTCTCACCCTTTTACTGTCTTGCTGTCTTCCAGTCGTCACCCCCCTCCTCTCTCTATCTCTCTCTCTCTCTCTCTCTCACTTTCTTACTCTTGCAGCTGACGTGGAGACCAACAATGGTGAAGGCCTGGTGTACGCTAACTACGGAAGAGTGGAGGACTTCGATAAACTGGAGGAACTGGGAATTAACGTCACTGGGACCATCGTTATTGCTCGTTATGGCAAGATATTCAGAGGGAATAAGGTGAGTGGCTATGGTGATGATAGCCACGATAGGTTAAGGTAGCTTGTTAGGATAGGTTGGTTTGGTTAGGTTGAGTTGGGTTGGGCTGTGTTTTGCTTGGCCTATGTTTTGCTTGGCCAGGTTAAGTTGGATGCATGGTGATGGTTAGGGCAGGAATTCAGTGATTTTAGTATGTAGTTGTGGCTGGGTGTGGTGATTGTGCTAGGACATGGTCATGGTAGAATTAACATTACTAGAATCATGGTTATTGCTCATTATGGTCCCATGTTTAGGGAGAACAAGGCTAATGGATGTGGTGGTGGTTTTCTTGTTTGTTCAGAACACTTGCCTCTCAAACATGATCACTGTCTGCTTGAATGGTTGCATGGGTAGACATGTAGAAGTATACCCTGCCATTTTAGTTGCCCAAGTAGTCTTTGTATATGGAAGGAATTAAGGACATCACAAGGGTTTAATATCCTTTTTCTTACCTGGTTGCTGATAAATTGATTCTCTTTAGTAGAAATTGTGAAAATCTGTAGATGATTGGGCCTGTGAGGAGGAGTCAGGGTTCTCTTCTGGAGAGTTGTGCAATGTTTGAATTAGTGATCTGGTGCACTGAGAGTACTATTGATAGTTTTGCCTTGTTCATGCATTCTGATTCCTTGTTTTTTAATCCTGCCTCACACTGTCTTTCAGTGGGATAAATTATGACCTTTTTTTTTTTTAACCCAGAATAAAATGCCTAAAGAATATCCTCTCCTGCAGAGGGTTAATTACCTATAATTTTTGCCATTTTTTTGTGAGTTTCATTAATTTTATCTTGCATTTTGATGGTCTGGCAATGATAGAAATTTTTCTATCACCATATGATCTTATTCAGCTCAGGGGTGGCCTTTCATCATCTGAGGGTTAAAGGTATACTGTGATTCTGGGATAATAGAAAACAAACAACCACACACACTCTTGACCAATCCAGCACCATTTGCTGCCATCCCCAGCTGCAACATGCCCAGGAGAGAGGCGCCCTGGGCGTGATCCTGTTCTCCGATCCTGAGGATGTGGCCGGGGAAGGTGTGGAGCCAAGCAAGGTATACCCAAACTCATTCTGGCTGCCTGGATCGGGGATGCAGAGGGGCACCACCAAAATGGAAAATGGAGACCCTCTCACTCCAGAATGGCCATCTACAGGTTAGTTGGGATAGGGGATAGAGGGTTAGATAGAAGGACTGGTAGATTCCTTAACTTTCAAAGGGATAACTGCCCAGACTGGAGACACAGAGAGACACCACCTATATAAGTGAAAACATTCCACTCTCTGGAATGGCTGCTTTACTGAGAAGAGGGGACTGGGGATAGAGGAACAGGAGAATTGATAGAGAGAAAGGGAAGGGTAGGGGGTTAAGCTGGCAGAGGTCTTACAGTCTCCCTGGGTTGTAGATGCTGTAGGATATTATATGTTTGGGTGAGAGCAACTCTCTCATTACAAAGTGGATGTCCACTAATTAGGATTAGGGATATAGGGGTTGATAGAAGGATAAATTGGTGCCAGTAGAAAATTGCTCTAATGGTAACTCACACTTCTTAGGTAAAGACATACTTCAGTGCCATATAAACTTTTCAGAAATGATTTATAAAAGCTTCATTACAACAGTAACCCATTGAGCCCAAGGATGTCTTATTTGTTTTGTTCTAGTAATTTCTGATATTATTAGGCTTATGATAAACTTCTCAAAATATAAGTGTTAGATATAGCCTCATTAAGCCCCTTCGATATGAGAGGGCTTTCTGTAGTTGAGTGAAACTGTCGTGTTACAACGAGTGGAAACTAAATAGGACATGACCTGGAAATGTAATTAATTTTGGTATAAAATTTGCTTCTGCAGTTGAGAGTATTCAAGCTATTATTGTCTGAAATAAATTCTAGATGCTTAAAAACTATGAACATTATTTAATATTTTTGCAAGTGACTGTTATTGGATCAGAACTTTTATTATTTTGTATGAAGAACATGCCTGTTGACTTGTTTGTTTTCAGCTTGATATCAGTAGCCTTTGCTTCTTGCTGTAAGTATTCTAGTAAAAACTGAAGATGGATGGAGTAAAATATAGGTTGGTAGATGGACTTACTGAGAAAAATAAAGACATGTATTGCAAAAGACATGTACAGTATTTGAAGTAGATCAGCTAGACAGATGACCATATTGACTGATAGAAAAGTAGACAGATAGAGATATACGGTACATAGATAGATAGACTTGTAGATATATAGAAAAACAGAGACAGTTAGACTGCTTGCTTATAAGAGAGAAAAAGAGAGAGAGATTATTTGCTTTATTAACTAATTGCTTGCATGCTTGCCCCCCCCAGAGAATGCATACCGCCTTAACATTTCCGAGGCTAAGCTTCCAAAGATCCCTTGCCAGCCCATTGGATACGACGACGCCAGAGTTATCCTCAAGTGAGTATGAGTTAATTCAAGGGTTTTTGTAGGGTTTGGAAGGGGGTATAATTATCATCAACATCATCATCATTATTATTATTTTTATTACAGTATTATTATCCATCCATCCATCATCTAATCCAGTGTTGCCCCATGGGGAGCAAAGGAGCCTGAGGCTGGGCAAGTTGGTCCTGGCATTTAAGATGAGAGTGACCAGCTTCACTCATCCCTGAGTGGCATTACGTGAGCAATAAACCCCAACCACCCCTTGGATAAAAACCTACTCGGGCTCAGTCCGATTGGAGCGCCTCAGCTGCCTGCTAAACCACCAGGCGCCGTAATTTGGTTATATGGTTACCACCCAGCATAGTAAATGGTTTCCTGGTCTGCAGGAAACCATTTGGCTAGTCACTCAGTGTAGAGTTACTCGTAGACAGGAGGAGGAGGAAAGAATGAAGGAAAGAAAGACAGAAGAGCGAGTTTAAAGTCACCCGTAAGCAGAAGGAAGAGGAAAGAATGAAGGAAAGAAAGGTAGAAGAGGAAGGAAGGGAGGAAAGGACAGACACCCAAAGCAGCACTACATTGAGTGAGTGGATGGTGAGAGCCCCCACGTACCACAGATTTTATTATTATTTTTATTATTCATCCATCCATCCTTCATCCAGTCCTACGTTGCCCCATGAGGAGCGTAGGAGCCCGGGGCCAGGCAGTTGGTCCTGACATTTAAGATGAGAGTGACCAACCCCACTCATCCCTGAGTGGCATTACGTGAGCAATTGACCCCAACCACCCCGTGGATATAAACCTTCACAGGCTCAATCCGATTGGAGCACAATAATCACCCACTAAACCACCAGATGTCAAAATTTGGTTGTATGGTTACCACCCAGCATAGTAAATGGTTTCCTGGTTTACAGGGAACCATTTGGCTTGTCACTCAGTGTAGATTCATTCATAGGCAGAAGGAAGAGGAAAGAATGAAGGACAGAAAAGCAGAAGAGGGAGTGTAAAGTCACCCGTAGGCAGAAGGATGAGGAAAGAATGAAGGAAAGAAAGATAGAAGATGATGGAAGGAAAGGAGGAGGGAGGAGAGGACAGGGCAGACACCCAAGAGCAGCACTACATTGAGTGAGTGGATGGTGAGTGCCCCCACCTACCACAAATTATTATTATTAGTAGTAGTATTGTTATTATTATTACAGTATTATTTTTATTGTTATTACAGTTATTGCCAAAAGTGTTATGGTTAGTGCCAGAAGAATACAAGTACAGTACAGTAAGTTAATTACACAGCCCATACACACACCATGACACTGAGCAAGGAGAAAAGAAAAAAAAAAAAATGGAGAAAAATTTGGGGGAGTTTATCAATGGGTGTTAGAGCATTTTCAAGAGTTTTTCAAGCTACTTTGGTATAATTTTGGGATTATTGTGTTATACAGTGTTATTTTTTAAAGCTGCTTTTGTATTGTATTGTATCTTTATAAAGCCTTCGGTATGCTTGCATGGTTTGGCCTTGGTCACCTAATGGCAGGTCCCATGCTGCTCGATCTCTGGCATACTCCCAGTTCAGTCCCCTATCCCTGAGGTCACACTCTATGACCTTGTCCCAAGTCTTTTTCAGTCTGCCTTTCACAACCCTATTCCCAACATTCACATTTTGCACCTTCCACACCTAATTTTCATCCTCCATCCTCTCAACATGCCAAACCATCTCAATCTACCCCTCCTCATCAGAGCACCACTACATTCAAGACCAATCCATCCTCTTAACTCTTCAGTTGCACAGTCCTAGCCTGCCCAGACCTCAAATTCAAGGATGCACTACACATTCATCAACACACTGTCATTTCTGTACATTTGAGCCTACAAATATCCACTTCCTTTACTGTCCAAGTCACACTACCATACAACATTACACTCCTAACACATGCTGCATACAAAAATCCCTTAGCATGGAGGGAAAGCCCTCTCAGCGTCAGGAGAGGCAATTGCTCCTTTAACTTCTTCCAGCCACTTCTCACTTTAGCCACAGAGCTAGCTTCAGCTCCACCTCCAGCCCATGACATGTCCCCCAAATGACAAAACTTCTCCACACACTCAAGAGACTCTTCCGGCAAGATCAGACCTTGCATGCCTGACAACCAACTTGCTCTCTCTGACACAATGCACACAAAATCAGCATTAATTTCCAGGCTTTCTCTGTTACGACTACATCTCCTATGCACCCACTTATCACAAACCCTGCACAAGATAGAGTTACTCATTGAGGGTGACTTCACAGAAAAGGGACTGATTAGGGAGGCTGCCAGAGATTGATCAGTGGAGAGCCACAATCAGATGACAAAGGCAGATGCATGCAAGCATGTTGGAGCCTTTATAAATGGTATGTATAAACATTTCATTTCCCTTCCTCCTTCCTCTTTCTTACCTTTCCATTGCCTTACCCTTCTCCTCCTCTCTCTCTCTCTCTCTCCTTTTTTTTTTTTTTTTTTTTAATGTAGAATCCACTTCTTCAACCTCCAAACATCCCACTTCTCTTCAATTTCCTTCTTCCTTTCTTATTTTTTTCTCAGTCTCCCAGAACGTTATACAATTTCCTGATTTCAACTCATGCATCTAGACCCACCCGCCCTGTCTCCCTCTGATCCTTCTATACTCCTCACAGACTCATGGACAGCACTGTCCCAACCCCTGAGGAATGGAAAGGTGGACTGACAGATGTGGCATACAGGCTAGGCCCCCAGCTCCTCTCTCAGTACTCGGGCCACAAGTTGCGACTCAGTACACACAACTCAAACAAAGTGTTTAAGTCATACAATGTCATCGCTACCATTAGGGGCAGTGTTGAGCCTGGTGGGTAGGAGAGAGAATGAGTTTGTGTGTGGGGTGTGTGCCCACACACGTGCACACATGTGCACACATGCATGGTGTCCCTAGAAATGTGTGCCAAACTTCAGGAGGTTATTCTTGGTTGATTTTGTGTAATGCATATTATATACACATGGATCAAGTTGTCAGCTGTTGTTGAATTACAGTTATTGATGACCTTATGGGTAAATTGTGAGGGACACTATTTTTTACCCATTAGGTAATCAGTAAATGTAACAGTAATAGTTGAAGATTGGACTTATGTTTTCGTACCTAATTCATGAATAACCTGAATAACCTCCTTTCACACACACACACACACACACACACACACACACACACACATATATATATATATATATATATATATATATATATAATATAATATAATATAATATATATATATATATACCTTATTTAGTATATATATATATATATATATACACCTTATATAGTGTGTGTGTATATATATATATATATATATATATATATACCTTATATAGTAGTAGCAATGTAGCTTTTTTAGCACTTGCAAATTCCTTGGAATAATTGGTGCTTTCAAAAAACGAAAAACCTGATTGTTGTTATTATTATTATTGTTGTTGTTGTTGTTGTTGTTGGTCATCCACAGCTAGTCTCATTTTTGCTTAGCCTAATACATATTGCATCAAACCATTTTCCCTACTAGTCTTTCCTCATTTAAATTTAGGCATGCATTTCTCTATCCTAGATTTAAATGTCATAAAATTGTTCATACTGATTTTCCACATCTACTATATCTCATTCCTTTTCTCAGTTTATTTCATGATTGTATCTTTTAAAGTCTTAACAACTACCAGTGCCTCTTTTTATTATTACAGTTTAAATTTTTTTTTTTGTACTGGTCATTACTATCAGTTGTACCATATGACACTATAATCTACACTCGGCTATTACATGGTCACTTCTCCCAAAGGGTGGAGATTATTCTGTTTCGTTTATTCAGTTTTCTTGCATATTGAAAACCAAGGCTGGGATTGAAGGTTCTCCTTCACCCTTAGCTCTTGTAAATTCATTAATATGTTAATAAAGTAATCTGTCTATCTGTTTCTTTACAGTCAGATGCCATAATTTCGCAAGGGATGGCCATGTATCACTGAGTTAATTGTTTTATGGGGATTGGCACTAACCCTTCTCCAACCCACTTGTCACGTAGGGAATCTGATTGCCACGTTTAATAATTCATCATCCCAAGTATTATCTTCTACCCGTGGGTCTGAGTCAGTCCTGTTAAAAGTGCTATTAAAATCCCCAGCTAAAATAGCTGCTTCACCTTTCCAGTTTCCTTAGTACCATATACTTCTTATAATTTGCTCAGTTTTGTCAGCTACAGTATTTCACTGTAATCTCTGTGCCAAGCATTTTTGAAGGTTGGCATATAAACTGTAACAACCAATACTTCTCCCTCTTTGGTTACTATTTTCACCACTACCACTTCAGCCTGAGTATCATCAGTTTCCATTTCCATAATCTGCAATTCATTCTTTATCACTGTCATCACTTCCCCACTCCTCTCCTTCCCCCTGTCTCTCCTCCATTATCGCATAGTCTTCTGTATTCAAAACTTCGCTTGCTATTCTGGGATTATGTTAGTGTCTGTTAAGTATACCACATCTGGTTTTCTGCTTAGTGTAGTACTTGTATTTTTCACTCCCAGTAACTTAGATATCAATTGTTCCACCTAGCTTGAATCATTTATACTCTCTTTACCCACCACTTCCCTATTTGCAGTCCCACAACTGTGTAGAAAAAAAAAATAGCCTTTTCATTGTCATTTCTCTCACTGTCCATCTTTTTGACCTCTTTGAGACTTTCGTTTAATACCTTTGTGCCCTCCTTGCTAAGATTTCTTTTTATCATCACATGTTTAAACACTTCAATGTCCTTTACCTCACTTGCTGTGCTCAGAATTGTGTATACAATCTGTGTACTGGAAAAGTCACACTGAGGGGTCTGATTTGATCTTTTTTGTATTTTCCAGTCCTGCGGAATTCTAATATATCTCTGTCACTTAATCATTTGTTAACTTCCTTTGTAGGTTCTTAATAAACTTCTTGTCTTCTCTGTCCTTTTCTGTTCTGGATTTTATTTGTGTTATATTGTAGCCAGATATTATCACTGATCTGTTTCTTCCCATTGTGTCCCTTAAAAGATTTTAACTTTTTCATGTCTCCTTTTACTCCAGATACAGTATCATTATTTTCTGCTGTCTCAGCCTTGTTCTTTACTTTAATGCTAACATCTGCTAGCAGATTTTCTGTACTCCCTGTTATTTCAGCAAGAGTTTTCCTTGCCTCTTACTTACATTTGTTGGCTGTTTTCATCTGTTCAGTTTGACTTTCAATACTCTTGCCCTTTTTTGCTTTCTCTTGTGACTGAATACTGGTTTACCATATTGTTTATCTTTTCCTCGAGTTGTTTCATATCTGACCACTTCATCTATCTCATCCCTTCATTTATTTTGTTCTTCTACTAGCTTTATTTTTCCCTCTTAATACTCAGACTTTTTGATCAGGTCCGTTCACTCTAGTAACATTAGTCAGATTTGCTATTTTGTCATTTTCATCAAACCCTTCTGAGTCTTTATCTTTCTTAATTCCTCTACACCTCTGCTTCCTCCAAGCCTTCTAGATGATGGTGGTGATCTCTGCATATAGGAAAATACTTTATCTTTCACAATAGAAACATTAACTTACGAAAACCACCTAGCTGAAAAAGATGTAAGCAGAAGCCAAGCTACCAAATACATACGATCAATTCTATTAAAAATTTGAGTATAACTGGGTGTTAAGCTATCAGTCATTCTACCAGTTGATTTACTGAGCATTTTACAGGACATTTGACCCACTCATTCCGTGTAGAACAGGCACAAACAAGTTATAAATTGTGATAGTTGGAAGATTATCAACTGCATTCATGCACTGTCTGCTTATGTGTGTGCATGCGCACTCACACACATGCACGCACGTCCGCATGCATGCATGCATGCACATCTTATGTAAAGTTATGTATGTACAGCTGGGTATCCGGATTTTAAAAGCTTGTCCACACATTTTGCTGGTGGCCCACAGTGGTGTTGTAGTTACATGGCACCCAGTATTGTAATAATTTGCTTAGAAGTCTGATTTTTTTTTTTTCCCCTAACTTATTAACTTGAAGGATGTCTCAGAGTTTTTTCACATAAAGTAGCATATTGCTTGCACACATCACAGACTTAAGGCTTGTACTGACTGTACTTGGCATTGTACTAACAGCCCTTACACTTAAAGTACATACTAAGTCCCCACATGTATTGTATATACCCCCTGCCCAACTAAGTCTGTTCTCTCCATCCACTCTTGTAGACAGGTATGTGCTGATCGGAAACCACCGTGATGCTTGGGGGTATGGGGCCGTGGATCCCTCCAGTGGCACAGCACAGCTCCTGGAGACAGCACGTGTTCTAGGGCAGCTACTGAAGGAGGGGTGGCAACCCAGACGTACCCTTGTGTTCTGCAGCTGGGGAGCTGAGGAGCACGGACTTATTGGCTCAGTCGAGTGGGCTGAGGTACATCAGGGGCATGCTTCATGGGTTCATAAAAAAATATATAGGCAATCCTCATTATACGTTAGGGATTTGTGGGAAGTGTTAGTAAATATTCCCTCATTTTCGCTACATTTCTTACAGTATTGTTGTAACTTTAGGTACAAGTCTGTAATACGCTATAGACCTGATAGCAAAAATGAATATTTAAAAAAAAAGTGACATAACAGGAACTTACTGTTTGGGCTGCAGGATTGATAGGTGTACTGTATTTAAATACAAGTGTGGTTTGCAAGTTGACTTAAGTAGTACTCTTGTAGTAGTAGTTGTTCCCTAGGCCGTCAGGCCGAACAGCCCTGAGTCCCTAAGAAAGGCCACGGCCAAGACTGGGCTTTCCCACAGAGCTCTCAAGGAGTGTATGTTGTGTTGTTGGCACACGTGATTGTGTGCAGTGCAGTCCTCCATAATGTGCTTAATAGTATAGGGTGCTGTGTTACATCGTGGACAGGCATCAGCGACGGAGTCATCCAGCCTCTTCTGATAACTTAAAGAAGGGTGGATGATGCCCACATCTCAGCCTGGCCAGGTGGACCCTGTCCTCATGAGGGAGATAAGATTCAGAAGGGTGGATATCAGGAGGCCATGCATGCAACTGTGTGTTGTCTTTAAGTGACTGAATGGAGCGGCGAGTGATTTGAGTATGGATATGCTTCTGGAAGCTGGTCTGAGGCAGGCAAGGGGGGAGAGATGACAGAATTTGTGTATGAATTGTGTGCAGGGTGTTGTTTCAATACTCCTTGGTGTGTGTGGATGTGCTGCCATGTTGTGTAGTGGATGTTGTGGGTTTGTGGAGGCTGCAGCGAGAATTTGAGTGCTATCTAGATGATCCTTGACTTTGAGGACTTTGGTTTCTTGATGTAGGTGGTCTTTGGGTGTAGTAGCTGTGCAAGTTACCTGTGATTATTTTTAGGGCTTTGTTCTGTATGGTCTGTAGAGTGTTGTAGTGTGTTTTAGTGAGGTTAGGAGCCCAAGTGAGGCTTGCATAATTCATCACTGAATGTATACTGTATATTGTTTGTATACTGTGGTAGTGGTTTCTTTGTTGTGTCCAAATGTTGTATGGGCAAGACCTCAAGGCACTGAATCATGGTGTTAAATTATCTTTAATGTTTGTGATGTGTTGTTTAAATGATATTGATGTATTGTATGTTACACCAAGGATTTTGTGTGTGTGTGTGTGTGTATGTGTGGTAGGGGAGTGTTGTTTATGGCGAGGTGTGGAATGTGACTGTGTTCTGCTGTCCAATTTGTGAGAAGGGTCACTGTAGATTTGGCTGGGGCTATTTTGAGCCTGTTTGTGGTGAACCGTTCGTGTAGTGTGTTGAGGTAAGGTTGGAGAATGTGTGCGGCTGTGTTTGTGTTTTGGTGTGTACATGTAAGTGTTTTGTCATCTGCATAGGAAGCTATGTGTATCTGTGGGGTGTGGGGTTTGGGTATGTTGTGCATGTATAGGTTAAAGAGTAGGGGACAGAACAGATCCTTGGGGAACACAATTTGTGAAGTTGAGGTAAGTAAAGGACCATGCTTGGGGAGTACCTAAGAGGAGTGCTTCAGTGATGTATGCAGGGAACGAAGTTATGTGATGTACGCAGGGAATGAAGTTATGTGATGTACGCAGGGAATGAAGTTATGTGATGTACGCAGGGAATGAAGTTAGGTGAGGGGTACATAAGAGGGCATGCTTATTTGTGTGTGTGTGTGTTTATTGGATACTTGAATGGTTTTACAGGTAGGGTGTGATGACAAGGAACTATTCCTTTGACTTGTCTACAAGTGCATAAGAGATAGATTTTGATTAGCATTCAATGCAGCCTTCCCAAGCTGTGAGTCAGTAAATGAAATTCTTATACTGTACACTACATAACATAATTTTTTTATGTACCCCAGTTGACCCCTATCATCATTTTCCCCTGAAACGCCAAATGACACTTTACATCGTTCACAGGGCCATTATGAACTCTCATTCAGATCACAGAAACTGTAACTCCAAAACTTGTCCTTCTTCTCCACATCACAGTCACTGTCATCATCTCAGACTTAAATTTGACATACAGTACATGCACCATATACATCACTAATGTCCATCATTCATCAGCAGACTACTTCCCCTATTGCTTTGTCTGCAAGTGCTGATTTTTGATTTTATATAATCACACCTTTAAGTTAAATAACTTGACTGTCCCTCACCTTCATCCTGTACTGTACATACAACCCTGTCACATACCCATTTCCTCAAGCACCTTCACTACCTCTATTCTTTTACATTTTTTACACCTCGAGCATTCCACCCAAGTACAAGAGCCTACTCTGTTTCACTGGACCCTAAGCAGACATAGGACCCAGATCTGAGACTTTCAGAATTGTTTGGGAATACTTCTAGTTGTTTTGGGCATAATATGAATAATGTTGTAATGTTAATAACTTTGAAGTAGAATTTAACCATGTAACAGTGATTATACTGTACTATTTATTATTTAGGTAAGGTATCAACAGTGCAAGATACCAACAAGGTCTTGCACCATTTAACAGGGGCATCATGTAGTCTCCACATCACCCTTTTATATCGTTAACACGTAGTGTTGTAAATTATTTCCTGGGTTACAGGAAACCATTCAACTTATCACTCAGTGTAAAGCCACCTGAAGTGGAAGAATAGTAGTGAAAGGGACAGGAAAGATGGGAGAAACAGGAAGAAAAGAGGGCAGACACAGAAAAAGAATGATAAAGATGAAGGAAGAAGCAGGTAGTACTGTGTGAGTGGATGTTGGTTACCACCAGTATTGCACTTAAAATTAGCATGGCATACATTTTGATGAGTAATATGTTAGTATGTTGTGTATGAAGGGAATAAGGGGATTCAAGTCGACACCACCCCTTCCTCTTTATTTGCGTCCACAGTACACTGATAATAATTTTGTAGTGCTGCATACTTTTCCTCCAACTTCAGAGATAATGCTGTATTCATAGCAAAGTTATGAGATAAAAAACATGTATGCGAGTGTGTCTGTGAATCTGCTTCTTTCAGTGTACAGTATTTGTGACCAAGTTCTTTGCCAGCATTTGAATGTTTTGCCTGGCAGGTTACCAAGTTTGTAGTTGCATTTCATTCATATAAAGTAGGCTGCCACCCAGGTCAGTGGTAGCCAGCCACATGCAATGATAGATGTAAACATCTTGTATATGATAATGGGCCACATTTTCGTCATAAACATTGTCATTGTACCTCAGGATCATCTGGATGCGGCAGACATGTCCATGAACAGCCTATTCTCAGTTTAATTGGGTTTACCCTTAATGATAAACATTCCCAAAAGTTGATATGAGAACTTCCTTTTTTGTGGCAGAATAGGGAACTAATGATTGCATCATCAGAGTAAATGTATTGTGATGAAGCCTTCATTTTTACGGTGTATCTAGGCCCAGTATAAGCAACAGCTGTTTATGAAAAAGTATGATAAATTACTTTTTCACAGTCAGTTAATTTACCAAAAATTCTCTCTTTCCATCCATTGAGGGATGATATCTAGACTCTCTTCATCTGCCAATATATTCATGTCTCTCTCCCCTCAGGAACACATGAGTAAACTTCAGGAGCGTGCTGTGGTGTACGTGAACACCGATACTTGTGTATCTGGCCCAAACTTTCAAGCTAATGGATCACCAATGCTGTGGGGTCCTGTCAACATGCTTACCAAGCTAGTATGTCTCTTTCCTAATTTAAAACACCCACCACCATTACTTGTAGGCCAGCCTTATACTTTCTTCATGCATTGTGGTCACAATTGTCAACATCCATTTTCTTAACACATTCACAGTCTTTGGATGCAGGTCCACATCCAGCCTGGAAGTGTCCAACCAGGTCTTTAGATGCAGATCCATGTCCAAAGAAATATTCGCCATTAATCAGGAATTGTGTCTAGCATCCTGAAATATGGTCTGATATTATCCTGATTGAATTTTCAGTTTGGAGATAATATTTTCATTCATGGGAAAATTTGAAAACATGACTATAAAATGCTTAGGAAAAAAAGAGGTACTGTATAAACATTCTTATGTGCTCTTGCAACATATACTTGTCATAACTATTTACATAATGCAATATCTCTTTGTTTTCTTTCTTACTCTACAAAGCCTCAGCTTTCTAGAGGTATAAAAACAAATCCACTAATCCAAATATTTCGAAGTGAAAAAATGATCGGAACAGATAAAACGAGCGCATGGATTTGGTATAAACATTCTTATGCACTCTTTCAACTTATACTTGTCATAACTATTTTACTTTATGCAATATCACTTTTTTTTTTTTACAGAGTCTCAGCTTTTTAACAGTATAAAAACAAATTTGCTAATCCAAATATTTGGAACTGATAAAATGATCAGAAAAGAAAAAACTCGATCACACAGCAGGGCATGAGGAGGGAGGGCAGGTTGGAGCGAAAGCGGGAGGGTTCTGCTGGCTGCAGGGGGGGGGGGTTGAACTGCGAAAATGTTAATCACCATTGAGATACCACTCACCACTGTCATTGAAAGTGCCATTATCATCATTATGATCAAATCCCTCCACAGAGCTAAGCCTCCCTTTATGCCAACAGGTTCCTGGTGTGGTGGAAGGAGCCACCCTGTATGATGAATGGGCAGCCTATTATTGGATCAAGAGCAACGCATCTGCACCTGAGTGAGTGCATGGGTGATAAGAGGGGGAGATTTGATTGATTTATGTAATGTATTGGTAAATAAGGGTACTTGATTGTTGTTTTGAGCCCAGGTTCATCTGGAGTAAACCTGTTGGACTGCTGGACACACCCATTTTACCCACCCACTCCCATAGATTTGCTATTTATTTCATGGTCGTCCATATTGTGAGAGTGATGTGCAGGATGCTATTTGATACTAGGTTTTGGGTGACATGTATGTCCAGTATTTGTGTGCTCTACAGGCTGAAGTTACCCGTGGGGAGAGAGAGAGGGAAACTAACTACCCTTATAATCCACAGAATGGGAACATTAGGGTCTGGCAGTGACTTTGCCCCTTTCTCCTTCTACCTTGGAATACCCTCCCTCGATTACTGGTTCAAGATAGATACTGTAAGTACTTACTGATGTAAAGTCCTACTTACCAACACACCTACTGTCCTACTTACAGTCATACCACCCTGCTAACCATTCTGCTAATCATGTTATGTACTGTTATATTAACCAGATACTTTGCAGTCTTACTGAGATACTTACTGGCTTTTTTCTAGTCATACTCTCCAGCCTTTTAACCATTCTGTCAATCATGTGATTCACTTGTATTAATCAGATACTTACCATACTATTAATGATCATTCTAACCTTTATTATAACCTAAGCTAATCTGTCTATCTATCGCCAGATGCCTCAATCCCGTTTGGGGTGGCCAGAAACAAATCGCCTCCAAGTCGCCCTGTCCCCCGCCATTTCACTGCCCTGCTTCCAACTCACACCCCCCTTTCTCATATACCTCTCCACCCCATCCCTCCATCTCATCCTCGGCCTCCCCCTCCCTCTTCCCCCCTCCACGTCACTCACATACACTCTCTTCATCAGTCTTTCACCCTCCATCCTCTCCACATGGCCAAACCACCTCAGTGTGTTCCTCATAACGCTTCCTATCGCATCCACTTCCACACCACAACGCTCCTTTATATCCTCATTCGTCAGCCTGTCTCTCCATGTGATTCCACAGGCTCCTCTTAAATAACTCATTTCCACTGCTCTCACTAATCTAACTTGCTCAAATCAAATCTAATCTGACATAGCCTAATTTAATGAACCTCCTAACACCTACTTCATCCTCATATTAACTTCAGCCAGTTAAACCTTTCTGAATAAGAGCAGTATCTCTGTCTACATCATATTTCACTGGCTTACCATAAATCTGTTGTAATCTGATGATTTAACAAACTTTCCGCCAACCATTTATCTCACGTATCAACCCTTGCCAACCATGTAGCCCTCGTGCCAACTCCTGGTAACCATATTGCTCTCATACCAACTTCTACCAACCATTTTGCCCTCATACCAACTCCTACCAACTCTTCCAGAATAAGTACAACATCTCCTCGTACCCCTCATACCACACGGGCTATGAAACCTTCTATATGGTAGCAACAAATATCGATCCTCAGTTCAAGATCCACCAGGGCTGCAGCCGACTGGCTGCCCTCACTCTGCGCCACTTCTCTGACTCCGCACTTCTCCCATACAGCCTTAATGACTTTCCCAAGGCCGCCAAGGAGGCTCTGGAAACAGTGAAGAAGAACAACAAAGATGGGAAGACTCTGGTGGAGATTTACGACAAGTTTCGTGAGTTGTGGAGATTTATGATAAGTTTTGTGATTTGTTAGGGGACTTTGGTGGGTTCTGGGGAATTGAGATATATTTTTCTGACATGGTAAATGAAGATAGGAATTTCTTATGGAAACTTGTACTGTGTATGGCAAGTTTCATGAGTTTAGAATAGTTTCATTGTTGGATTTGGTGAAAATTTGGTGGTGTGAGTGTGTGGGATTTTTTTTTTTTTTGTCCTTCAAGATGTTTTAGGGGTATAAATAATTTTTTTTAGCATAAGAAATGCTTTGACAGGTTTTTGGTGTTAGGGATATTCTCTTTCTCTCTCTCTCTGTCTGTCTCTCTCTCTCTGTCTGTCTGTCTGTCTCTCTCTCTGTCTATCTCTCTCAATTATTTGATGGTAGAAAAACCATGATAAGGTACTGCTAACCATTCACTTTGTCCGATGGTCCAGATTATATTGTGTATGACCATTTGACATAGGCTCAGACAGAGTCTGAAAGTATTCTGCACTTTAATCTTGTGTCCACATCTTCTTTGTGGCTTTTGTTAGATGGGACATGGATGAGGTATCCTGAGAATCATTTTTCAACTGGAATCAAGTTCTGGGTGGCCTCCGGCCATTTCATATTGTAAATATTGTTATCACTTAAACATTTGAGCTCCTTTTGGACCAGTGACACAGTGCTGCATCCAGCATAAAGATGTTACAACCATTAATGTCATAAATTGTATGCAAATACTGTTCTAACACCTGGGAATATCTGTCACTGTTCATTATAACATTCTGTGGGAAGAAATACAGGATACTTCTCCTGATAACACTACTAGAAAAAATCCCCAGATCATAAAATGGTATGGATGTTTAATAGATTTCCTGGTGTATTGATGGATGCTCCTGCTGACTCCATGGACACCTTACACTCACTTTAGCATACTGGAACGAGCTCTCAACAAACATGACATATCCACTGCTCTGTGTCCATGGGTGATATATGAGGGCAAATTCATACTGAGCCAGTGCATTTTATCTGGGATCTTGGCGACGGGCTAGTTCATCTGTTTTTCAGAGATAATGTTGACTGATGTGGTATGATACATTCCCAGGATATCGAATAATTGTAATTCTGCCGCTGTCTTGCTAGGGGTCTTGAGTACTTATTACCTCAGAAAAATTTGTGACCTTAGAAGTCTTGTGGGGTCAATCAGAACTTGGATTTAATGGCAGGAATTGAACAGCTGCCAGGCCACTTAATGCAGCCATCAGTTTGTAGTGTTGTGCTTACAGTATGGCAGTTTCTTTAACGGGGATGTTTTCTTCCTGTAAAGTGAGGATTCTTACACTTTTTTCACATGACATGCTCTTCACAGGTATGTGGAGCAAGGACTGGGAATAAACTATGGTGGTCCACAAAAAAATAAATAATAAATAAATGAAAATTACAAACCAGGTGGTTAGGGCTGGAAACAATACACATGTACAAGTAGCCTCCTGGGCTCTGTTTGCACTTAAGGCTTTTGGCAGGCAGAGTGTGAGATTGGATCTAGGAGAGTCACCAAGTAGTGAAACATCAGTTGGTGAATTTCAGAGTTAGAGAAAAAAAAGTAATTCAAAGCCTTGGCCCTATCCCGGAGGGATGAGTGTTGCAATACTTTTTTTAGAAGGTGTACTCATCCACCGGCTTACTCACTGTTTACTCATCCACAGCCATACTGGAGGAGGCAGTAGGCAACTTCAAGGCTGCTACTGAGATCTTCACTAGGCAGGTGGAGGACCAGAGGGATAAGCTGGAGTGAGTATGTTGTAATCAGTTTGTCTATCATATAACCTCTTATTGCCCCACAAGGAGCATAGGGTCTCTGGGCAAGGCTACTTAGCCCTGACATGTAAGTCGAGGGTGATCAGTTGCATACCCCTGATGTAGAGTAATATACATAGCAATTTAGTGATTACATCAAGGGGTAATCATTTTTATTCCACAGCTTCACCACCATGATATCCATTTTTATCTTATTCTTGCTACAGTACTTCAAGATTTTAATCAGGCAAGGAGAGTTTCAAACTGGAGAAGTTAAATAAACCCTTCATTAAGCCCACATGTACTAAAGAACTCTTCCCAAGCTTAATAAAATCATACACTTAGCAGCAGGAATACATTGAAAATGGTGTCCTCATGTTGAAGGGGTCAACTTTTTCTCTACTCTGATGTCATTTAATTGATCCCCACCATAGGTGGAGATCTTTGTATCAATAATTATTTTTATTTTTATTATTGTAATTATTTTTGTTATTATTATTATTCTTATTGTCCTTCTGCCCACAGGTTGCTCTACACTCCCTCTTTTGTCTTTCTTTCCTTCATTCTTTCCTCTTCCTTCTGCCTGTGGGTGACTCTGCACTGAGTGACAAGCCAAATGGTTTCCTGTACACCAGTAAACCATTTACTATGCTGGGTGGTAACCATATAACCAAATTTTGGCACCTGGTGGTTTAATGAGTAATTACGGCACTCCAAATCAGATTGAGCCAGTGAAGGTTTATATCCAAGAGGTGGTTGGGGTTTATTGCTCACGTAATGCCACTCAGGGATGAGTAAGGCTGGTCACTCATCTTAAATGTCAGGACCAACTTTTATTATTATTATTATTTGTGGTAGGTAGGGGCCCTCACCATCCACTCACTCAATGTAGTGCTGCTCTCAGGTGTCTGCCCTGTCCTCTCCTCCATCCTTCTTTCCTTCCAGCTTCTTCTATCTTTCTTTCCTTCATTCTTTCCTCGTCCTTCTGCCTACGGGTGACTTTACACTCCCTCTTCTGTCTTTCTTTCCTTCATTCTTTCCTCTTCCTTCTGCCTGTGGGTGACTCTGCACTGAGTGACAAGCCAAATGGTTTCCTGTACACCAGTAAACCATTTACTATGCTGGGTGGTAACCATATAACCAAATTTTGGCACCTGGTGGTTTAATGAGTAATTACGGCACTCCAAATCAGATTGAGCCAGTGAAGGTTTATATCCAAGAGGTGGTTGGGGTTTATTGCTCACGTAATGCCACTCAGGGATGAGTAAGGCTGGTCACTCATCTTAAATGTCAGGACCAACTTTTATTATTATTATTATTATTATTATTTGTGGTAGGTAGGGGCCCTCACCATCCACTCACTCAATGTAGTGCTGCTCTCAGGTGTCTGCCCTGTCCTCTCCTCCATCCTTCTTTCCTTCCAGCTTCTTCTATCTTTCTTTCCTTCATTCTTTCCTCGTCCTTCTACCTACGGGTGACTTTACACTCCCTCTTCTGTCTTTCATTCCTTCATTCTTTCCTTTTCCTTCTGCCTATGGGTGACTCTACACTGAGTGACAAGCCAAATGGTTTCCTGTACACAAGGAAACCATTTACGCTGGGTTGTAACCATATAACCAAATTTTGGTGCCTGGTGGTTTAGTGGGTAATTATTGTGCTCCAGTTGGATTGAGCCGGTGAAGGTTTATATCCAAGGGATGGTTGGGGTTTATTGCTCACGTAATGCCACTCAGGGATGAGTGAGGTTGGTCACTCTCATCTTAAATGCCAGGACCAATTGCCTAGCCCCGGGCTCCTACGCCTCTCATGGGGCAACGTAGGATTGGATGATGGATGGATTATTATTATTAATATTATTATTATTATTATTATTACTGTATTATTATTATTATTCCGTCACCCTTCATCTCTGATTTTTATCATAATTTTTGAGAGTGTACAGCACCATGACCTTATTACACTGACCCAGTTTCTGGACCTTTTTTTCAAGGTCACAGGTCCAAAAATGTTTTCAAAATCGTGAATTTTCAGCCTCGGTTAACTCCAAAACTATTATGATGCATGAACGTGGAAGGAAATTGTGTGATAAAATGAGTGTCCAAACATTTTTATGGAAAGCATTTGAAGTTCATTCGTTGTTGACATTATGATACAGTATTTTGGACACCCCACTATTCAACACTTTTTAATTACTCTTCCATACAGGGAAAAGCAAAACACAAAAATGAGGCATGTCTTGACCAAAGAAGTTTTGTCTGGTTCTGGACCAGGTCTATACTTTTTGGTGGCAGTTTGACCAACAGTTTTTTAATTACTGTAATACAAAAAATCACTATCATTATCATCATCATTCTCCTAATCCTACATTGACCCAGGAGGAGCGTAGGAGCTCTGGGCTAGGTAAGTTGGTCCTGACATTTAAGATGAGAGTGACCAGCCTCACTAATCCCTGAGTGGCATTACATGAGCAATATACCCCAACCACGCCTTGGGTATAAACCTTCACTGGCTCAATCTGATTGGAGCACCATAAGTACCCACTAAACCACCAGGCACCAAAATTTGATTATATGGTTACCACCCAGCATAGTAAATGGTTTCCTGATCTACAGGAAACCATTTGGTTTGTCACTTAGTGAACAGTCACCCACAGGCAGATGGAAGAGTAATGAATGAAAGGAAAGACAAGAGGGAGTGTAAAGTCACCCATAGGCAGAAGGACGAGGAAAGAAGGAAGAAAAGAAAGACAGAAGAGGATGGAGGGAAAGCAAGATGGAGGAGAGGAAAGAGCAGACACCCGAGAACAGCACTACATTGAGTAAGTGGATGGTGAGCGCCTCCACCTAAAAACATAAGTTCAGCAATATTCTCATAGGTGGAGATCAGTAACAGTCTCTGACAGTTAAAGGCTTCTAGATTATTCTTGCTGCTGTAGTCAGTTTTCACATGACAACTGGGCATTTTTGCTGTGTAAATACTGTGTCATGGTTACAACAAATTCAGAGAGCCTTAGTAATGAGGTAGGAATGAGTTTCTTTAGTATAGTGGCCTCTTGTCCAACACGTGTTTCTTTAGTATTGAGTACTTCCTGCAGAAAACTTATGTTAGAACAGTTTGCATCCAAAGTTGTGCATGAAATTGAATTTTGTTTTTTTGGGGGATGAGGGGGCCTTTATTACTCTGGAGAGGTGACAGGTGCCACAGCCAGTGAGAACATGCATTGGCTGGGAGAGGTGACATCACTGAACGACAGTCTCCTTGTGCTCACTGGTGTGCTAATGTCATAATAATGTGTTGGACAGTACTGTACCATTGTGCGTTTGTGTGTGTTTTAACTACTTGCCCTTATGTATCATGCCAAATTGCAGTTGGATGTGTTTATGTCTCATTGTTTACATCATTGTAGGGATTCTTATGCCATAAATTAGTTTTGTCTGCTCTAAATATTTTTCACCATAAGGTTTATTATTTGTCCAGTATGGAATTAGTCTGGTTCCTAAGGGAAGTGTTGCCTGATCTAATTACAGCACTGGATGAGAGGCCGCTGTGCTAGTCATATCATCCTGCCAATATGAGTGGTAGGTGGTGGTGACCATCATCCACTCACAAGATGTAATGCTGCCTACTTGTTCCTAAGCCTTTATCATTCTTTTTCTGTGCCTGCCCTCCTCTCTTTCTATTTCTCCCATCTTTCCTGTCACTTCTTATTGCTTTTCTTTCCTTTACAGGTGGTTTTACATTGAGTGACAAGCCAAGCCGAGAAATCATTTACAACGCTGGGTGGTAACCATATAACCAAACCATACATGCTCCCTACGTGTGAACAAGTGGGTTGGCGGAGGGTTAGTGCCCCTCCCGCAAAACCAATAACTCAAAGTCAAATGGCCACCCCTTACGAGATTATGGCGTCTGGCAATAGCTAGATAGATAGAATATGACTTCCAGCCAATCTGGAAGGGGTGAGGTATCATTGTCAGATCAGAGTAAATGGACTATACTGTATTAGGTCTTTGGCATACAGATAGAGGATGAAAGTGATAACTTGGAGCAAGGTCATTGTACAGTTAACAGTGTAGTGATTTTATAGCCATTAATTCTATTTACCTACAGCCAAATGTCTTTATTTCAGAAGGGCTGGCCACAAACAAACATCTTTTTACCATCTTGTCCTCCACCATAAGGCTGTCATCCCTTAAACTCAGGCCACCCTCATTCATATATTTCACTCTGTCCCTCCAGCTCATCCTCAGTCTCTTCCTCTCTTGTGTTTAACCTTTACTTTGTGATTGGTGCATTTACTTATTGTATTAAACTAACGCCAAAGAGGTTTATCCAGCTGAAAGAAATCTTAGTTGTCAGAGGCCTCAAAAATTACCACATGTAACCCCTCCTCTGCTCTTGGTACCTCTAGAACTTTTATGTAGGATAACACCAGATGATATAATATTTGTTATGTTCTTGGCTTTAAAATTAACCCATTTGATTCAGTGTCATATTTCTAAAAGGAGTCTTCGGCCTGGAGTCCATCAGGTTTATGATGAGATGAAGATGGGGCTACAACTTTTTTTTTTTATACACACAGTGCTCATTAATCCCTTCATGATGGGGTCTTTCCAAAATTGAAGTAATTCATCTGGAGAGAGGAAGATTAAACTAAACTAATGTGTCATCATAATGAAGGGGTTCAAGGTATCTGTGCAGTATTTAGTGCGTAAAACCAACACCTTCATGTCAGGAATGTCATTTGTATTTTATTCATGCTATACCCTGATACTCAGTTTTTGAGATGCCTTTCAAACTAGTAGAGGCATTTATAGCCTTCATTGACTCCTGCACTACAAAGATGCTCTCCAGGGCTGAATAAAATTTCATGGTTGCAGCAAGACTAGCTATCTTTGTGTGTGTATTTAGGGAGGAGAAATTCACCCCTTCAGTACAGACCCCCCCCCCCCTTTTTTTTTTTTTTTCCACAATAACTTTCATGCTTGGAGAGAGATGGTTGGGTGGATTGTGTGTACTTAGACTTAGAGAAGGCCTTTGACAAGGTACCTCATAAGAGACTAATGTGGAAACTAGAATATATAGGAGGACTAAAGGGGAAACTTCTGGAATGGATGAGAGACTTTTTGACAGACAGACAAATGAGGACAGTAATAAAGGAAAAGATGTCTGGATGGAGGGAAGTAATAAGTGGAGTCCCTCAAGGCTCAGTGTTGGCGCCAGTAATGTTCCTGATTTACGTAAATGATATGGTAGATGGAGTGAACAGTTATGCGAGTCTGTTTGCTGATGATGTAAAGATCTTGAGGAAGATAGAGGTTGAGGAGGATTGTAAAATACTGCAGGAGGATTTGGATAGGATACACAATTGGAGCCGGACGTGGGAAATGAAATTTAATGTAAAGAAATGTAAAATATTGGAAATGGGTAAAAGTACCAGGAGACCATCACTGAATTATTTTTTGGGTAATGAATTAATCACAAAAAGGAGAGAAGAGAAAGATTTGGGAGTGCTGGTCCGAGATAGTTTGTCACCAGAAAAGCACATTAACAAGATAGTTGGAGAGACTTATAAGCTCTTGACTAACATAAGAGTAGCATTTCATTATATGGATGAGGAAATGATGAAAAAATTGATAGTGGCCATGATCCGCCCCAGGTTAGAATATGCAGCGATAGTGTGGTCCCCACACAGAAAGATATAAACAAGATTGAGAGAATACAAAGAACAGCAACCAAGATGGTCCCCAGTCTGACAGACCTGTCATACAGAGAGAGGCTGGAAAAACTGGATTTGCCTTCGTTAGAACAAAGGAGAAAGAGGGGAGACATGATTGCGGTGTTCAGGACCATGGTGGGAGTAGATAAAATTGACAAAGAAGATCTGTTTGTATGGGATAAGAGAGCAACAAGAGGACATGGAATGAAATTGAAAAAGTCAAGCTGCTTGAAGGATATCAAGAAATATAGCTTTCCTTACAGAAGTATAGACTTATGGAATAGCCTGGACAAAGAGATCGTCCAGTCTAAAAGCTTAAACGAGTTTAAAGTTAAATTCGACTTATTGAGAAACAGCGACGGAAACCCACAAGCATAGTACATTCCGTGTATATCACAATTAGGTATATTCTTAAATATTTGGAACGACTTAGACAAAGAGGTGGTGCATGAGAAAAACATTCATGTGTGTAAAGGTAGACTTGATAAATGTGGATATGGAGACAGGACAACACGAGCATTGCTCAATTCCTGTATACTACAAATAGGTAAATACAAATAGGTAAATACATAATGAAGGGGTTGGTGAAGGGTGTCTCTCTCCCCTCCCCCAGTTAGAAAAATCCCTCTTAAGCTGAATTTTTATGCCATCCATTGCAGTCCCAAGTCCATTATGTTAGCAGTGTACTGCTACATGTTTTAATTGTTGTACACAAATTTATGGTGAAGAGATTAGTAAGAGAGAGTAAGAAGAGAGTGGATGAGGAATTTAGAATGAATTTGAGTGTCAAGTGGAGAGAATGTAAGAAAAAGTTCTGGAAAGAGGTAAAGAGAGTCAGACAGAGTGGCAATGAAGTTAGTAGGGGAGTGAAAGATAAAAATGGTAGATTACTAGTTGAGAAGGGAGAAAAAATGAGCAGATGGAGAGAACACTTTAATGAATTGCTGAACATAGAGAATGAAAGTAATGCAAGTATAAGTGGCTGGGGAATGGCTGGGAGAAGGAGGGAGGTGAGAAGACAGGAAGAAATCAGTAGGATGGAAGTTGTGGAAGCAATGAAGAAAGTCAAAATGGGGAAAGCCCCAGGAATTGATGGAATGTGTGGTGAAATGCTGAAGCATGGGGGAGAGATAGTAGTAGAATGGAGGTGGACGATGTGCAGATTGGCTTGGGAAGAAGGTAGAGTCCCAGAGGATTGGAAGCCAGATATAATTATTCCCTTGTATAAGGGGAAAGGGGAAAAAGAAGTGTGATAATTATCAAAGGGGCATTTGTCTTCTTTGTGTAATAGGAAAAGTATACGGTAGGATACTTACTGACAGAGTTAGGGAAGTAACAGAGGAATTTGTTGGAGAAGTACAGGGAGGATTTAGGAAGAGGTTGTGTAGATCAGATATTCATTCTTAGATCTTTAGTGGAAAAGTTTCTAGAGAAGGGAATGAAGTTTTATGCAGCCTTCGTGGATTTGGAGAAAGCATATGACAGGGTGGATAGTCAAGGATTGTGGAAAGTATTAAGAATATATGAAGTAAATGGGAAGTTGTTGATTGCTGTGAAAAGTATGTGTGATGGTGCTAAGGCTGCAGTGCGTGTGGATAGTGAACTGAGTGAGTTTTCTATTTGTAGGTTGGGTTGAAACAGAGATACTGTATGTCATGGCTCCATGGCTGTTCAATCTGTATATGGATGGGGTAATAAAAGAGATAAAAGGTAGGGGAGTGGATGTTGGAGTGGCACTAATGAGAGAGGGCAGTGTTTGGAAACTCCCTGTACTGTTGTTTGCAGATGATACTGTGTTGTTAAGTGAAGACAAAGGGGAGCTGCAAGGCTTGGTGGATGAATTTGGGAGAGTGTGTAAGAAACAGAATCTAAAGGTGAATGTAGGGAAGAGTCAAGTTATGGTCTTCGAGAGAGGTGAAGTTAGTGAATGTACAGTGAGGCTGGATGATGAGGAAGTGGAAAATGTGAGTATGTTTAGGTACTTGGGTAATGTGATGAATAAGGATGAAAGTTTGGAAGGTGAAGTGCTTCAAAAGGGTACAACAAGGAAGAAAGATTGCTGGTTCCTTGAAGGCAATGTTAAGAAACAGGGAAGTGAGTATGGAAGTGAAAAAGTTACTACATGACAGTACTGTGATACCAACTCTAACATATGGAAGTGAAGCTTGGATGTTGTTGGAGGGACACAAGTCAAGAGTGAGAGCAGTGGAAATCAGTTATTTAAGAGGAGCCTGTGGAGTCACGTGGAGAGACAGACTGACAAATGAGGATATAAAGGAGCATTGTGGTGTGGATGTGGATGTGATGGGAAGCTTTAGGAGAAACACATTGAGGTGGTTTGGCCATGTGGAGAGGATGGAGAGCGAGAGACTGACGAAGAGAGTGTATGTGAGTGAGGTGGAGGGGGAGAGAGGCAGGGGAAAGCCAAGGATGAGATGGAGGGATGGAGTGGAGAGGTATATGAGAGAGGGGGGAGTAAATTGGGAGCAGGGCAGGGAAATGCCTGGGGACAGGGTGACGTGGAGGCGATTTATTTGTGGCCATCCCGTATAAGGGATTGAGGCATCTGGCAATAGATAGATAAATTTCCCTGTGTTACTACCATATTACTGTTACTCTCCATGATGTTCTACTGTTACCCCTCTGTTACATTCCAGACCTCTTCAGCTGCGTGCCCTTAACGACCAATTGATGAAACTGGAGCAAGTCTTCGTTCTGCCCACAGGACTACCAGGCAGGCCCATGGAAAGGTGTGTTCAGGGGTAGATGGGGCATGGGGGTTGTATATGGGGTATGGCAGCTGGCCCACTTATATAGGAAAGAACATGGTTATTCTGGTTAGTTAAAATGAGGGTTGGGTAAGATTATGATAGGTATGTGGGTTAAATGCCATATAGAAGGGTAGAAAGGTATTGGGGTTGTAATTGGGGTTTGTAGGCGAGATATGTGGGGATGTATGTGAGGTATGGAGGTTGCTGGTGAACAGGTGGGGTATGATGGTTGGAGGTGGACAGGTGGTGTATGGGGGTTGTAAGAGGTATTTGGAAGTACAGTAGTAAGTTGTATTGAGTTTGTTGGTTTGGTTGATTTAGTTAGATTAGGTTGGGTTGGGTTGGATTAAATTAGGTTTGCTTAAAGTGAGTTGAATCAGGTTAGGTTAGGTTTGCTTGGGTTGGGTTGAATTAGGTTAGGTTTGGTGGGATGGGGTTGGGTATGAGTCAAGTAAGGTTCTCATAACTCATTATCATCTGCATTGCTTCTCTTTCTCTCACATATTCACTCTCCACCTCACGAGCCCTCTGTTTCTCTTTTTTGTCTCGAGTTCAGTTCTCTCGGTGGCTATGTTCCATGATGCTCATTATCTTTTTTCCATACTTACCGCCATACTTGTCTTGCTATTGTTTCTGCTACATAATCATTCTCCATCTCTTCTTACTATTTCTTGTTCAACCTTTACTACCCTTCAGGGTCTTTGCTCGGTTTCACTTAATCACCTTTATCACAGTGCTAACATCTCTTACCCAATCCCCAACCTCATCATGCTCTTACCTTTATCTTTTGACTTTATATCATGTCATCATCCTGCGTGCTTCCCTTTCTGTGTCATATTTTATGCTCTCTCCCTCCTCCAGACACGCTGTCTTCGCCCCCAGTCAGTTCGACAGCTATTCTGGTTCAGGCTTCCCTGGAATCACAGATCTGCTGTACCAGATGAAACACCAGGAAGGGGAGGAGTTGGCAGCCACCCAGAAAAAACTACGTAGGCACATATCAGACCTCACTATTGTCTTCCAAGCAGCAAGCAGTTTTATGAGAGAGTTTGAGTTCATCTAGAGAAGTAAGTGTGTGTGTGTGTGTGTGTGTGTGTGTGTGTGTGCGCGTGTGTGTGTGTGTGTGTGTGTGTGTGTGTGTGTGTGTGTGTGTGTGTGTGTGTGTGTGTGTGTGTGTGTGTGTGTGTGTGTGTGTGCATGTGAAGTATGTAACTGGTGAACATGAAGAAAGCTGTACTTCAGACAGTAATATCAGATTTCATCATTCGCTTTCAAGCAGCAAGTAACCTTATGATGGAATGTGAGTTTACCTATGGGTTGTGGAGAGTGTGGGTGTGAAAGGGAGACAGAGCTTTAAAAGGGTATGTAATATCAGACCTCACCATTCCATCCAAACATGAAGCAGTCTATTGACGGAGCTCGAGGTGGTCTAGACGCTGTGATGGAGTGTTGGGGAGGCATGAGTTTGAACAAGTGGCACACTCAGAGAAGGCTTTACAGAGACAGACATTAGACCACTAGTACTTTATAAACAGCAGTCAGCCTAATGAGGGAGTTTGTTTATATCTAGAGAGGTCAGTGTGTAGATGTGGAAAAATGTAGGTGTGGGAAGAATAATTAATTGTTGCTGAAGGACCTTTGCAAAGATACATGAATCCTTACAGACATCTGTTACACACCAAGCAGCATTATGAACGAGTTAAAATTTATCTAGGGGACATGGAGGATTATTGTGGTCTTGGATTTGGGAGAGGTAATTTTATGGAGATTGATTGATGTGGGTGTGATTGTGGATGTATGATGGTGTGGGTGGGTGTAGATTTATGTGAGGTAGTTATATGTGGATGTGGATATGTGGTGGTGTGAGTGTGAAAAAGACATAACAGATCTTTATCATTACGTTCCAGAGACCAAACTTATGTATTTGAATTTTTCCAATAGATTTATGTGAGGTAGTTATATGTGGATGTGGATATGTGGTGGTGTGAGTGTGAGAAAGACATAACAGATCTTTACCATTACGTTCCAGAGACCAAACTTATGTATTTGAATTTTTCCAAGATACAGGCATGAGTGTTGCATGAGGATATTGTAGCAAGAGTAGATGTAAGTCAACAGGACAGGTGCAGGTCATGGAAGGTAGATTTTTTAATGGAGGAGAGCAGGTGTGATTTATGGGTTTGATCTGGGTACATGAGAAATGGGAGTTGCAGGTAGATGGGTGAGGTATGAGGTTGGAGGTGGGTAGGTGGACCCAAGACCCAAACACCAAACCCACATCCAATACCCCACCTCCAAAACCCACTCCCTCACACTCCACTTAACCATTTCCAACCCTCATTCCCCACCTACTCAGCTCCAGCCTCTGTACCCCACCTCAACCCTCATACCCCACCTACCCACCTTCAACTTCCATACCCCACCTACTCACCTTCAACCACCATACCACATCTACCCTCCCCAACCCCAATACTCACCTATCCACAGCCAACTGCAATACCCCACCTCCAGCCCTCATGCCCCACCTACCCACCTTCAACCCTCATACCCCAGCTACCAGTCTCTAACACCCATACTTCACCTACCACCTCCAACCCCCACGCCTCAGCTATGCTCTTCTAGTCTCCATACCCCACAGATGCACTTCAAACCCACATGCCCTACCTAATCCATCCAGCGTCATGCCACATCCACTCACCTCCAACCCCCATACCCCAACCTACCCATTTCCGATCCCCATACCAGATCTTATGCATTTCCAGCCCCCATACCCCATCCTACCCATTTCCAATCCCCATACCCCAACCTACCCATTTTCAACCCCCATGCCAGAGCCTACCCATTTCCAACCCCATACTCCAGCCTACCCATTTCCAACCCCCCACACTCTACTTACCCACCCCCAGCCCACATACCCCACCTGCTCATCTCTGAATTGGTGCAAGAATTACTGAGTTGGCACTGAATGGACACTTTTAACTGCAAAAAATTATTGTTTAATCATTGTATTGTGTCAGACAAATCTGTGTGAATTTTAGTTAAAACATGGTTTTTAGTGTCTATCTATCTATTGCCAGACGCCACAATCCCATAAGGGGTGGCCATTTGACTTTGAGTTAGTTGTTTTACGGGGAGGGGCACTAACCCTCCACCAACCCACTTGTTGACACGTAGTGTCACAATAAGAAATTTGGCCTTAGAGAGGATTCTTTGTCAATGTGAAGACTGTTTACATGCTGTAGTTTAATCATTAGAGGTGGTTACAAAAATCTTTAACATGCCTATAAATACCGGTATTTCAGTTTTACCATTTTCTTACCATTTATACCTCCTGTATAACTGAAAAAAAAAAATTGTACATCGCCTCCTCTACCCTCACCCTGAATGATTCGCCAATGCTCATGCATATTGTACCCCAGATATTTCTATGTGGATATTGTTTAGCAGTTCTGTTATAGTCTTAAATACCTTTTGAAATATTCTGTGCCCATTTCAGCCAACAGTCATAACCTTGAAAAAGACATTTTGCATTGTCCAGATTTTTTTTAAAACTGAAGTCAAATAAAAATGTGTTGGCTAAAATCACATAAGGGGATATGTACGAGCCGTATGGTGATAAAATATTTCCTACTTTGCAGTTAAAAGTGCCAATTTTGGTAATTCATGTGCAAGTTCAGTAATTGACTGCTGATTGGATAATTCACTACACCTTCTCCAGCCCTCTCTTCCAGAATCTCATGATTTCCATGTCATTGTCGTGTTTCTCCTTCCCTGTCTCTACTTTTTTGCATTCCCTTTTCATTGTACCACAGATGACTGGTGCTACAATGTCTCCGATTTTTGCTTTCTCATTTCACTGTACAAATGACTTGCGTAACGTCTCTGTTTTTTGCTTTCCCTTTTTGTTGTAACATAAATGACTTTCATAATGTCTCTGTTATTTGCCTTCCCTTTTCATTGTAGCACAAATGACTATTGCGTAGCGTCACTGTTTTTTGCTTTCCCATTTCCTAGTAGCATAAATGACTTGTGTAACATCTCCGTTGTTGCTTTTCCCTTTTATTGTAACACAACTGGTATGTGTAATGTCTCCTTTTTCTTTTTTTTTCTTAGTTCCCTTTTCATTGTAACACAAATGACTTGTGTAATATCTCAGTTTTTTTTTTGCTTTCCCTTTTCATTGTAACACAAATGACTTGTGTAATATCTCCGTTTTTTTTGCTTTCCGTTTTCATTGTAACACAAATGACTGTTGTGTAATGTCTTCGGGCCTTGGGTGATCAGTGTCCATGGTTATCTGACTGCAAAAATAGGGTGACCATCCCACCATGCATACGCTGGCTGCGAAATAACTGCTGTACCAAGACTACCCAGTATGTCTTTGCAAAGCAGTATAAACTTGTACATAATATGGGTTCAGATGTGCTGGGCAGTGATTCACATACAGGTCACAGGTATATATTTATAGTTTTACCTGAAACAACAGTTGGCAGAAATTGGTTCAACAACCTGTTAGTTACCCCCCCAAAATGCCATACGATAATAGCATTTTATAAAGAAAAAGTTTTAGGGTACACCTTGTTAAACTGACCAGTCCACTCTACTTATATATACAATATATTTGAATCTTAGCATCCAATAACATTCTTGTACTGTACCATTGAAGTAGAAATGTAACGGGTGCAACAAGACCTCGTATGCAACAAGAGGAGCCGAGGTATAAAACATATATCGCTAAGAAAAATTGCAACAAGTCTCCTGTGCCACCTGTATTATGATGTTTGATCTCATGGGCGATCTCCACCCCACCGCTAACTAATCTCGAAGGCTTAGATAAATACCTATTGACTACTTGAAGGTCATCAAGACAAACAGGGGCTTAGCACCATATTTTATTCTCTGTTCACAGTAACTAAGCAATAATTTCCCATTGTTTCATCTGGAATGCTAAACTGTAAGAGGAATTTAGCACTAGGCTATGATTCTTGTCATGAGAAAGAGCTATGCAGAGGATGTATTGTATAGCTATAGTATTCTCCTCTTCTGCCCTTGAGTTCAGGGTAAATAAGTAGCAAAAGGTCAAAATTTCCCACCTAATTAAAGTGAATGAACTATAGGTGGCACTAGAGGCTTTGTATCACTTCCTTAGCGAATTGTCCATCTACCAGCCTGCTCACCCACAACCACCTACCACCCTGCCCAGCCACCGCTGCCTACTACCCTGCCCACCCACAGCCACCTACCAACCTACCCGTCAACAGCCACTTAACCTTCCTACGAGGGGAGCGTGGTAGCTCGGGGGTAGGGTGTCGGGCTCGTAATCGTGAGGTTGCGAGTTCGCGCCCCGCCTGGTGGCTGCTGTGCTGGGAGGGGTAGCGCTCTCCTGTAACCCTTGCAGGGCTATATGATCTGATGAGGTCTAGCTCGGGTACTAATCCCCTTTATTAACTTTAACCTTCCCACTCACTCCCACCTGCCCACCCACCCTCCCACCTGCCCACTTGGACACCCAAACACTACTAACCTGACCACCCACACCCACCTACCTACCAATCTGCCCACTCACCCATCACACCCCCCACCCAATCCATGCACCCACCCTCCCAGCAATGCACAGTCTTCCACCCTATATACCTGTTCATCCCCCACCCTGTCACCCCTCCACTTACCCACCCAGACAACCACCCAGTCACCCCTCAAACCCACCCACCCACACACCATCACCCCTCAAACCCACCCACCCACACACCATCACCCCACCCTTCCTTGCACCATCAACTACCCACCTACCAATTGCCACTTAACCACCCACCCACTCACCGATTGATCTACCCAGTCACCCCTCACCCCACCCACCCACGAATCCAGTCACTCAACCACCCACCTAATCAGACACCCACTCACTGATGCACCAGTCACACCCACTGACCTACCCAGTCACCCAACCATCCACCCACCAACCTACCCAGTTACCCAACCATCCACCCACTGACCAGTCACCCAGCCATCCACCGACCTACCAAGTCACCCAGCCATCCACCGACCTACCCAGTCACCCAACCACTCACCTACTGTCACCCACCCAGTCTGCCACCGACACAGTCACCCAGCCACAACCACTGACCTACTCAGTTACCCAACTTCCCAGCCACCAACCTGCCCAGCCACCTGCCCACCCATGCACCCAATCACCCAACTACCCACTCAACCACCCACCTGCCCTTTTACCCAACCACCATTACCCACTCACCCACTGTCACCCCTCATCCCACCCACCCATGCACCCAGTCACCATCCCACCCACCCATGCACCCAGTCACTAACCCACAACCAACCATCCACCCAGTTAACCAGCCACCAACCCACACATCCCCCCCAGTCACTCAACCACCTCCCTATTCAGCCACTAAACCACCCACCCACCTACCTACCCAGCAGGGTTGATTATATATATATATATTATATAGCTAATATTTCAAAAACAGTATAGTGAATACTGTCTATTTCATGTCCTGTCTATCCACTGATGGTTCAGGCTGAAAGCAACTGCCCAGAATTCCGATACATACCTGTTCAAGTCCTGTCTGTACACTACTGGTTAAGGCTGAGTTGCCAGTGGTAATCCCTCCATCATCCAATCCTACACTGCCCCATGAGGAGCGTAGGAGCCCGGGGCTAGGCAGTTGGTCCCGACATTTAAGATGAGAGTGACCAGCCTCACTCATCCCTAAGTAGCATTACATGGGCAATCAACCCCAACCATCCCTTTGATATAAACCTTCACTGGCTCAATCCGATTGGAGCGCAATACTCACCCACTAGACCACCGGTAATCAGGACAGCATATTCCAAAGCTGATTATTTTACCACACAAAAATCTTACGCTGATGTTATGACATGCTCTTAAGTGTCCAAGCATAGCCCACCTAGTCTTATGGCTTTGTTTTTTTATTTATGGCTCATTATTTCAAATTTACAAATAACTTTAATAGTTACATAAATGTAAAAATGTTATTCTATCATGCATTGTCTCCAAAACCTAACTTAATGCTGAAGTATCTGAATAAATGAATGCAAACACACAGTTGTACACAACTTTTATAAACCTTCAGATTTTATTTTTGTTAACTTGCTACCCAGTCACTCAACCACCTACCTCTTCAGCCATTCAACCACCTACCTCTTCAGCCACTCAACCACCCATTCACACACCCACCTCTCCAGTCTCCAACTCAACCACCCACCCATCCATCAACTTACCATCACCCCTCCAGCCACCTGCTCACCACTCAGTCACCCCTTGTGGGTGGGTGAGTGGGTATATGGGTGAGCAAGTGGCTGTTGCTGGGCAGGTGGGTGGGTGTGGGTGGGCAGTTGGGTTTGAGTGTGGGCTGGCAGGTGGATGGGCTGATGTGGGTGGATGGGTGGCTGTGGGTGGGCACGTGGATAGGTGGCTGTGGAGGGGCAGTTGGTTGGGAGGGTGGGAAGGCTGATAAGTGGATGTGGGTAGGAAAGTCAGTACGTGGGTGTGGATGGGAAGGCTAGAACCTGGTGGGTGTGGGTGGACAGGTGGCTATGGGTGTGCAGGTGGGTGGTTTGGAGTGAGTGGGAAGGCTGGTACCTGGTGGGGGTGGGTGAGAAGGCTGGTTGGTGGGTCGGTGGCTGTGAGCGCAGATCGGTAGGTGGGTGTGTGGGCAGGTGGATATACTGTGGGTGAGTGACTGGGGGAGCAGACTGGTTGGAGGGTGTGGGTGGCAAAACTTGGGTGGGCAGGTTGGCTGGGCGTGGGTGGGTGGGCAGGTTGGCTGGGCGTGGGTGGGTGGGCAGGCCGGTGGGTGGCTGGGTGTGGGTGGACGGGCAGGTTGGTGGGTGGGCAGGCAGGTTGGTGGCTGGGTGTGAGTTGGCAGAGTGGTGGGTGGCTGGGTGTGGGTGGGGACGTTAGTGGGTGGGTGGGTGGGGGTAGGCAGGTTGGTGGATGGTTGGGTGTGGGTGGGCAGGCTGGTGGGTGGCTGGGTGTGGGTGGGCAAGTTGGTCAGTGGCTGGGTGTGGGTGGGCAAGTTGGTCAGTGGCTGGGTGTGGGTGGGCAGGTTGGTCAGTGGGTGAACAGGCTGGTGGGTGGCTGGGTGTGAGTGGGCAGGCCAGTGGGTAGCTGGGTGTGAGTGGGCAGGCCAGTGGGTGGCTTGGTGTGGGTGGGCAGGTTGGTGGGTGGCTTGGTGTGGGTGGGCAGGTTGGTGGGTGGCTTGGTGTGGGTGGGCAGGCTGGTGGGTGGCTAGGTGTGGGTGGGCAGGCTGGTGGGTGGCTGGGTGTACATGGGCAAGCTGGTGGGTGGCTAGATGTGGGTGGGCAGGCTGGTGGGTGGCTGGGTGTGGATGGGCAGGCTGGTAAGTGGCTAGGTGTGGATGGGCAGGCTGGTAGGTGGCTAGGTGTGGATGGGCAGGCTGGTAGGTGGCTAGGTGTGGGTGGGCACGTTGGTGGGTGAGCAGGCTGGTGGGTGGACAGGTTAGTGGGTGACGGTGTGCGTGGGAAGGCAAGTGGGTGGCTGGGTGTGGGTAGGCAGCTAAGTGGGTGGGTGGGCAGACTGGTGGGTGGACAGGTTAGTGGGTGGCTGGGTGTGGGTGGGCAGACTGGTGGGTGGCTGGGTGTGCGTGGGCAGGCTGGTGGGTGGCTGGGTGTGCGTGGGCAGGCTGGTGGGTGGTCGACTGTAGGTGGGCAGGTTGGAGAGTGACTGGGTTTGGGTGGGTAGGCTGGTGGATGGACAGGTTGGTGGGTGGCTGGGTGTGGGTGGGCAGGATGGTGGGTGGCTGGGTGTGGGTGGGCAGGCTGGTGGGTGGCTGGGTGTAGGTGGGCAGGTTGGAGGGTGGCTGGGTATGGGTGGGCAGGCTGGTGGATGGACAGGTTGGTGGGTGGCTGGGTGTGGGTGGGCAGGCTGGTGGGTGGCTGGGTGTGGGTGGGCAGGCTGGTGGGTGGCTGGGTGTGGGTGGGCAGGCTGGTGGGTGGCTGGGTGTGGGTAGGCAGGCTGGTGGGTGGCTGGGTGTGGGTAGCCAGGCTGGTGGGTGGCTGGGTGTGGGTAGGCAGGCTGGTGGGTGGCTGGGTGTGGGTAGCCAGGCTGGTGGGTGGCTGGATGTGGGTAGGCAGGCTGGTGGGTGGCTGGGTGTGGGTGGGTGGTTGGGTGTAGGTGGGTAGGCTGGTGGGTGGCTAGGTGTTTGTGGGCACATTAGTGGTGGACAGGATGGCGGGTGGCTGGGTGTGGGAGGGCAGATTGGTGAGTGGCTGGGTGTGGGTGGGTAGGTTGGTGGGTGACTGGGTGTGGGTGGGCAGGATGGTGAGTGGGCAGCTAAGTGGGTGGCTAGGTGTGGGTGGGCAGGTTGGAGGGTGGCTGGATGTGGGTAGGCAGGCTGGTGGGTGACTGGGTGTGGGTGGGCAGGTTGGTAGGTGGCTGGGTGTGGGTGGGCAGGTTAGTGGGTGGCTGGGTGTGTGTGGACAGGCTGGTGGGTGGGCAGGTTGGTGGGTGACTGGTTGTGGGTGGCTGGGTGTGGGTGGGCAGGTTGGCTGGTGGCTGGGTGTGGGTGGGCAGGTTGGCTGGTGGCTGGGTGTGGGTGGGCAGGCTGGTGGGTGGCTGGGTGTGCATGGGCAGGTTAGTGGGTGACTGGGTGTGGGTGGGCAGGCTTGTGGGTAAGGTGTGCATGGGCAGGCAGGTGGGTGGTTGGGTGTGGGTAGGAAGGCTGGTGGGTGGCTGGGTGTGGGTGGGCAGGCTGGTGGGTGGCTGGGTGTGGGTGGGCAGGCTGGTGGGTGGCTGGGTGTGGGTGGGCAGGCTGGTGGGTGGCTGGGTGTGGGTGGGCAGGCTGGTGGGTGGCTGGGTGTGGGTGGGCAGGTTGGTGGGTAGGCTGGTTGGTTGGTGACTGGGTGTTTGTGGGCAGGTTGGTGGGTGGCCGGGTATGGGTGGGCAGGTTGGCTGGGTGTGGGTGGGCAGGTTGATGGATGGCTGGGTGTGGGTGGGCAGGCTGGTGGGTAAGGTGTGCATGGGCAGGCAGGTGGGTGGTTGGGTGTGGGTAGGAAGGCTGGTGGGTGGCTGGGTGTGGGTGGGCAGGCTGGTGGGTGGCTGGGTGTGGGTGGGCAGGCTGGTGGGTGGCTGGGTGTGGGTGGGCAGCGTGGTGGGTGTCTGGTTGTGGGTGGGCAGGCTGGTGGGTGGTGGCTGAGCAGGTTGGTGGGTGGCTGGGTGTGGGTGGGCAGGTTGGTGGGTGGCTGGGTGTGGGTGGGCAGGCTGGTGGGTGGGCAGGTTGGCTGGGTGTGGGTGGGCAGGTTGGTGGGTGGCTGGGTGTGGGTGGGCAGGTTGGTGGGTGGCTGGGTGTGGGTGGGCAGGTTGGTGGGTGGGCAGGTTGGCTGGGTGTAGGTAGGCAGGTTGGTGGGTGGCTGGGTGAGGGTGGGCAGGTTGGTGGGTGGCTGGGTGAGGGTGGGCAGGTTGGTGGGTGGCTGGGTGTGGGTGGGCAGGTTGGTGGGTGGCTGGGTGTGGGTGGGCAGGTTGGTGGGTGGCTGGGTGTGGGTGGGCAGGTTGGTGGGTGGCTGGGTGTGGGTGGGCAGACTGGTGGGTGGCTGGGTGTGGGTGGGTAGACTGGTGGGTGGCTGGGTGTGGGTGGGCAGACTGGTGGGTGGCTGGGTGTGGGTGGGCAGGCTGGTGGGTGGCTGGGTGTGGGTGGGCAGGCTGGTGGGTGGCTGGGTGTGGGTGGGCAGGCTGGTGGGTGGCTGGGTGTGGGTGGGCAGGCTGGTGGGTGGCTGGGTATGGGTGAGCAGACTGGTGGGTGGTTGGGTGTGGGTGGGCAGACTGGTGGGTGGCTGGGTGTGGGTGGGCAGACTGGTGGGTGGCTGGGTGTGGGTGGGCAGACTGGGAGTGGGTGGCTAGGTTGGTGGGTGGCTGGGTGTGGGTGGGCAGGCTGGTGGGTGGCTGGGTGTGGGTAGGCAGGTTGGTGGGTGGCTGGGTGTGGGTGGGCAGGCTGGTGGGTGACTGGGTGTGGGTGGGCAGGCTGGTGGGTGGCTGGGTGTGGGTGGGCAGGCTGGTGGGTGGCTGGGTGTGGGTGGGCAGGCTGGTGGGTGGCTGGGTGTGGGTGGGCAGGCTGGTGGGTGGCTGGGTGTGGGTGGGCAGGTTGGTGGGTGGCTGGGTGTGGGTGGGCAGGCTGGTGGGTGGCTGGGTGTGGGTGGGCAGGCTGGTGGGTGGCTGGGTGTGGGTGGGCAGGCTGGTGGGTGGCTGGGTGTGGGTGGGGAGGCTGGTGGGTGGCTGGTTGGGTATGGGTGGGCAGACTGGTGGGTGGCTGGGTGTGGGTGGGCAGGCTGGTGGGTGGCTGGGTGTGGGTGGGCAGGCTGGTGGGTGGCTGGGTGTGGGTGGGCAGGCTGGTGGGTGGCTGGGTGTGGGTGGGCAGGCTGGTGGGTGGCTGGGTGTGGGTGGGCAGGGGGGTGGGTGGCTGGGTGTGGGTGGGCAGGCTGGAGGGTGGCCGGGTGTGGGTGGGCAGGATGGTGGGTGGCTGGGTGGGGGTGGGCAGGCTGGTGGGTGGCTGGGTGTGGGTGGGCAGGCTGGTGGGTGGCTGGGTGTGGGTGGGCAGGCTGGTGGGTGGCTGGGTGTGGGTGGGCAGGCTGGTGGGTGGCTGGGTGTGGGTGGGCAGGCTGGTGGGTGGCTGGGTGTGGGTGGGCAGGCTGGTGGGTGGCTGGGTGTGGGTGGGCAGGCTGGTGGGTGGCTGGGTGTGGGTGGGCAGGCTGGTGGGTGGCTGGGTGTGGGTGGGCAGGCTGGTGGGTGGCTGGGTGTGGGTGGGCAGGCTGGTGGGTGGCTGGGTGTGGGTGGGCAGGCTGGTGGGTGGCTGGGTGTGGGTGGGAAGGCTGATGGGTGGCTGGGTATGGGGGAGCAGACTCGTAGGTGGGTGGGCAGACTGGTGGGTGGCTGGGTGTGGGTGGGCAGACTGGTGGGTGGCTGGATGTGGGTGGCTGGGAGTGGGTGGCTGGGTGTGTGTGGGTGGCTGGGTGTGGGTGGGCAGGTTGGTGGGTGGCTGGGTGTGGGTGGGCAGGTTGGTGGGTGGCTGGGTGTAGGTGGGCAGGTTGGTGGGTGGCTGGGTGTAGGTGGGCAGGTTGGTGGGTGGCTGGGTGAGGATGGGAGGGTTGGTGGGTGGCTGGGTGAGGGTGGGCAGGTTGGTGGGTGGCTGGATGTGGGTGGCCAGGTTGGTGGGTGGTTGGGTGTGGGTGGACAGGCTGGTAGGTAGCTTGGTATGGGTGGCTGGGTGTGGGTGGGCAGACTGGTGGGTGGCTGGGTGTGGGTGGGTAGACTGGTGGGTGGCTGGGTGTGGGTGGGCAGGCTGGTGGGTGGCTGGGTGTGGGTGGGCAGACTGGTGGGTGGCTGGGTGTGGGTGGGCAGACTGGTGGGTGGCTGGGTGTGGGTGGGCAGGCTGGTGGGTGGCTGGGTGTGGGTGGGCAGGCTGGTGGGTGGCTGGGTGTGGGTGGGCAGGCTGGTGGGTGGCTGGGTGTGGGTGGGCAGGCTGGTGGGTGGCTGGGTGTGGGTGGGCAGGCTGGTGGGTGGCTGGGTGTGGGTGGGCAGACTGGTGGGTGGCTGGGTGTGGTTGGGCAGGCTGGTGGATGGCTGGGTGTGGGTGGGCAGACTGGGAGTGGGTGGCTAGGTTGGTGGGTGGCTGGGTGTGGGTGGGCAGGCTGGTGGGTGACTGGGTGTGGGTGGGCAGGCTGGTGGGTGGCTGGGTGTGGGTGGGCAGGCTGGTGGGTGGCTGGGTGTGGGTGGGCAGGCTGGTGGGTGGCTGGGTGTGGGTGGGCAGGCTGGTGGGTGGCTGGGTATGGGTGAGCAGACTCGTGGGTGGTTGGGTGTGGGTGGGCAGACTGATGGGTGGCTGGGTGTGGGTGGGCAGACTGAGAGTGGGTGGCTGGGTGTGGGTGGGCAGGCTGGTGGGTGGCTGGGTGTGGGTGGGCAGGCTGGTGGGTGGCTGGGTGTGGGTGGGCAGGCTGGTGGGTGGCTGGGTGTGGGTGGGCAGGCTGGTGGGTGGCTGGGTGTGGGTGGGCAGGCTGGTGGGTGGCTGGGTATGGGTGGGCAGACTGGTGGGTGGGTGGCTGGGTGTGGGTGGGCAGGCTGGTGGGTGGCTGGGTGTGGGTGGGCAGGCTGGTGGGTGGCTGGGTGTGGGTGGGCAGACTGGTGGGTGGCTGGGTGTGGGTGGGTAGACTGGTGGGTGGCTGGGTGTGGGTGGGCAGACTGGTGGGTGGCTGGGTGTGTGTGGGCAGACTGGTGGGTGGCTGGGTGTGTGTGGGCAGGCTGGTGGGTGGCTGGGTGTGGGTGGGCAGGTTGGTGGGTGGCTGGGTGTGGGTGGGCAGGCTGGTGGGTGGCTGGGTGTGGGTGGGCAGGCTGGTGGGTGGCTGGGTGTGGGTGGGCAGGCTGGTGGGTGACTGGGTGTGGGTGGGCAGGCTGGTGGGTGGCTGGGTGTGGGTGGGCAGGCTGGTGGGTGGCTGGGTGTGGGTGGGCAGGCTGGTGGGTGGCTGGGTGTGGGTGGGCAGGCTGGTGGGTGGCTGGGTGTGGGTGGGCAGGCTGGTGGGTGGCTGGGTGTGGGTGGGCAGGCTGGTGGGTGGCTGGGTTGGGTGGGCAAGCTGGTGGGTGGCTGGGTGTGGGTGGGCAGGCTGGTGGGTGGCTGGGTGTGGATGGGCAGGTTGGTGGGTGACTGGCTGTGGGTGGGCAGGTTGGTGGGTGACTGGCTGTGGGTGGGCAGGTTGGTGGGTGGCTGGGTGTGGGTGGGCAGGCTGGTGGGTGGCTGGATGTGGGTGGGCAGGCTGGTGGGTGACTGGGTGTGGGTGGGCAGGCTGGTGGGTGGCTGGGTGTGGGTGGGCAGGCTGGTGGGTGGCTGGGTGTGGGTGGGCAGGCTGGTGGGTGGCTGGGTGTGGGTGGGCAAGCTGGTGGGTGGCTGGGTGTGGGTGGGCAGGCTGGTGGGTGGCTGGGTGTGGGTGGGCAGGTTGGTGGGTGGCTGGGTGTGGGTGGGCAGGTTGGTGGGTGGCTGGGTGTGGGTGGGCAGGTTGGTGGGTGACTGGCTGTGGGTGGGCAGGTTGGTGGGTGACTGGCTGTGGGTGGGCAGGCTGGTGGGTGGCTGGGTGTGGGTGGGCAGGCTGGTTGGTGGCTGGGTGTGGGTGGGCAGGTTGGTGCATGGCTTTAAGTTGGCAGGTGGCTGTAGGTGGGTGGAAGTGGGTTAGTGGGTGGTTATGTGGAGGTAGGCAGGTGGCTGTGGGTGATTGGGTGGGTAGGTTGGTATGTGGCTGTGAGTGGGGAGGTAGCTACGGGTGGGTTGGCAGGCTGGTAGGTGGCTGTGGGTAGGGGGGGTTAGTAGGTGGCTGTGGGTGGGAAGAGGGGTTGGGATGGATGGTTGGATGGGTGTGGTTGATTTGGTGGGTAGTTGGATGGGTGTGGGTGGATGGGAAAGTGCTAAAATAATTGAATAAATCACAATAATTGAGTAAATGACAATAGAAAAAACTTGGAAATAAACAGTTTAAAAAAATGAATAAATAATGGTTTAGATTTTGGTAACTGCAACTAAATAAGACATCAGACAAAACTGAAATACTGTACTTTACATAAATGAATAAATGACAATAGCTAACAAATCTGGAACAAAGCCAGTAATATGCTTCCTAATAATAATAAAATACAAAATAATGTCAGTATATTGCAGGAAATACCGCAAGTACTTTATACAGTATAACATTTTGAAGATGTCATGGAGAATGATAAATGCTGAGAGAGAGAGAGAGAGAGAGAGAGAGAGAGAGAGAGAGAGAGAGAGAGAGAGAGAGAGAGAGAGAAACTACGAATATAAGGCTAAAAAGTCAAGAAGAGACTAAAAAAAAAAAAAAAAAAAAAAAAAAAAAAGCAGGTAGCAAGTTGAATGAAAAACTGTAACTAGCTTTGGCATATATGGAAATAAAATAAGTACCGTAGACTAAGTATACTTAGAAGTACATGTAGGTAGGTAAGTCACTAAGGGCAAGGTTTACATACCTAGTTGGGTACTCCTTCGCAAGTCATACTCGGAAAGGAAACGAAAACAGACAAGAGGCAGTCCAAGGCAAGAGAAATCCAAACACAGGACACGATTGTCGCACTCTATACGATTGCACCACTGGGGCCATGAGACCTGAAATAATTTGAAAATTAATAAATGCGGCTCAAAAAAGCAGATTTAATATATGAAAATCAAAAAGAGATGTATGAGAGAGGAGGTGTACGTTGGGGGAGGGCAGTGAAATGGCAGGGAACAGGGCAACCTGGAAGTGATTTGTTTGTGCCCATCCCTTACAGGCTTTAAATATAAATGGGCATACAGAATTTTAAAAGCAGCCCAAAACCAGATTAAATATACCGAACAGGGTGATGGCATTTATCGGTTTATTTTTGCTGCTACATGAAAATCACATTCAACTCAGGAAAGTGTTTTTTATACTAATGGCGTATTAATGTTGTATCTAAACCCACCTAAGTCTAATAAGTCCTCATCATCATCATCATCTGGACCTTAAATGTCCTCCTCCTCATCATTCGGACCTCCTTTCCCACCCTAGGGCAGGGTGAGGAGTAGCAATGTCCACACAGTCCAAATCTGCCCAGTCCAATGGGCCACGCTTCCATTCACTCATCATTCAAGCCCCCGGAATCCTGGCTCTATCGGATATGCCAAAAACATTCAACACGTTCTGTAGCTTCACATAAGCGTATCCAATTGAGTCAATCCAGATGCTGCCACATTAAAATGGGGTGCCAAATCCCTGATCATGCACTTTTCCTCACAACGTTCATCTGGCCAGCTCGATCTCGTCAGTTCCCTAGCCTCACCAACTTCCAAACCTCTCTTCCTCACACACTCATCTACCATATCTCTCCACCTCCTTGGCCTACCCTGCCTCCTCCCTTCAAATTCGCTCAGATATACCTTTTTCACCGCTCTATATTTATCCATTCTCTCCACATGACCATACCATCTCAATACACTCTCTTCGATTCTGGTGTCCACCGACTTCCTCACTCCACATCTTTCATGAATCACATTATTTCGTATGCAATTCCACCCTCTGTACTCCACATACATTCCTCAGCAGTCCCATATCCACTGCTCTTACTCTTGACTCTTCATTTTCATGCCACACCATAGTCTCACACATATGTTAAAGTTGGCACTAACATTCCTTCACGTAAGCCTCACGCAACAGCACACTCGAGCCTCTGTTTCTTATTAAGGCTTTCATAGCACCAGCTACCTTCCATCATTGTGTCACTCAAATTTCCACTTCTTTTTGCAAATTTTCATCTCTTTTCTCTCACTGTACCCAGGTATTTGAACTCTCACCAATTCCAGCCTCTCACCATTCACTGTAACATCACACTGGGATTCACCTTCTCTCTTGATTACCATCACTTTACTTTTTTCTACATTTACTCTCAAGGCACGACGCTCACGGATTGTAAGGGCCAGAAATGAAACTTAACAAATTAATCAATGGTCTGACCGAGATTCGATCTCAGGCCCTCGCGCTTCCAACACGCGCACGTTACCACTGAGCCAGACAGAGGATCCACCATCATTAGACAAGACCAGGCCAATGGCAGTGGCAGTGGACTCATCACCCTGATACACCAATCCATCAACTCTTCAGATATATACTAGCACACACTCAAAGTCACTTCTTCCTCCACACGACACCTCAACAGAAATACAATTAAAATACGCACTGGTAACAAATCTGTGGCCTGTAGTCCTACCGGACCCAGGTTCAAATCCCCGCTGGGGCAGGGAACAGTTCAAGGATTTGAATTTCATAATAGCAGACTTTACTGATCCACCAGAAGTCCCGCCGACATGTAAAAATACCCCCGCTAATACCAACACACTAGTGCTGTATGAGACAGCCTTAGCATTTAGTCAATAGGGACGGTGTGTGTTAGCACCAAAGTGGTGACATGTAGAGGTGTATGGTATGGAGGAGGACTGCTGGGCCTTGGGAGCAGGCTGTGAAGCCGCTGCACAGAGTCGGACACGGACACACACACACACACACAAAACATTCCCTCCCAATTGTCCCCCACAGTACCACAAAATTACCCTCCACAAATACACCACATCACTAACACACCCATCATCCTGGGTGGTGATTTCAACATCAAGGTGTCGGCCTGGCATGTCAACAACCCTGACACAGACAGAGGGCTGGTACTGCAATCCCAGACAGATAATCTTTTCATGCTCAATAATCTCCATCAACATACCCATATCCCACATCAAGCCCTCTTCCTCCCATCATCCCCAGACATCACCTTTTGCTCTCCAAACCTCACCCCCACATCCTGGAAAGTGGTCTAAACCCTTGGCTCTGACCACTGCCCAATCATCATCACTAAAACCAGAATCACCCCCGCTGGCCACAGACACACATACACTAATTATAAGAGAGCCAACTGGGAGGCCTTCACAACTGAAACAGAACAACACTTTGAAACATTAAACAGTACACCCATCACAGACATCAACACTTCTGTGCACATTTTCAATACAATTATTCAAAATGCAGACAAAAGACACCCCAGGAGGCAACAGAAAGACATCCCCAACTTCAACAGAAATTCAAGGCCTCATCAGCCAACGTGACACACTACAACACTCCCCAACACCCCATACACATGACATCGCATAACAAATACAAGAACTCAACACTCAAATAAACATGAAAATATCAGAACAGTAAACACTGTTTTGGAATAATTATCTCCAAACACTTGATCACAAAACGAACACCACCAAACTCTACAAAACACTAAACAGCATCACGCTCTCCAACAGCAACACTACACAGTTACATGCTGCCATCACAACAACACAACAAACACCATACCCTCAAACAAACAACAAGCAAACACTCTCATCAATCACTTTTCGCATGTCAGCCATCTAAACCCCCATCGCAACGACTGACTTGTCATCCAACACAAGAGAGAGTTCCACAGACCCAGACTTCGCACCTTTCACTTACAACCAGACGATGCACATCATTAGCAACCTTAAGCACTCATCTGCCTGTGGACCAGACAACGTAAGCAACATACACCTTAAACACACTGGACCACAGGGCAAACAAGCACTCACCAACATATCAAACTACAGCTACTCACACAACATAATACCCAACATCTGGAAACATGGCACTATCATCACTATCCCCAAACCCAACAAAGACCCCACGTTACCTTCCTCACACCGCCCCATCAAGCTCCTCTGAACCCCCTCCAAAATCACTGAACGACTGGTACTACAACTAGTTACACCTTACACCCCCCTAGCCCCATCACAACATTGTTTTAGGCCACTACACTCCACAAACACTCTTCTTACATACCTTACACAGAGAGTTTTTGATGGCATCAATTCAGCTAGGCCACCACACATACCACTCCTAGTCACACTAAACATTAGCAAAGCTTTTGATGCCATCCCCCGCCACAACCTCACAAACACAATATTCAACAAAAACATGCACAATAACACTAAGATGCCTGGCAAATCATTTAGCAGGCAGGTGTGCACATGGGGGAGGCGGTGGCTCAATCGAGGTGGCAAGCAGTTCTACCGGACCCAGGTTCAAATCTCTGCTGGGACAGGGAACTTTGTAAGGATTTGAATTTCATTAAAGCAGACATTACTGATCTACCAGAAGACCCGCTGACATGTGAAAATACCCCCACTAATACCAATACACCAGTCCTGTATGAGACAGTCCCAGCATGTATTCAATATGGATGGTGAGTGTTAACGCCGAAGTGGTGACATGCAGGATAGAGGTGTATGATATGTAGGAGGACTACTGGACCTTGAAAGCAGGCTGTGAAGCCTATGCCCAGAGTCGGACACACACACACACACACACACACACACACAAATTACCAGTCAGTCATCGAACATCAGAAACAGCATCCCCCAATGACCTGTTTTGTTCCCTTCTCTCTTTAACCTATATATACATGCAAGACATACCCACACCTCACACACCACAGATACACATAGCTTCCTATGCGGATGACATAACATGTATAAACCAAAACACAAACACAGCAGCAAACATCCTCCAACTTTACCTCAACACACTACACGAATGGTTCACCACAAACAGGCTCAAATTAGCCCCTGCCAATTCTACAAATGACCCCTCTCACTAACTGGACAGCAGAACACAGTCACATTCTACACCTCACCATAAACAACATTCCCCTACCACACTCCCCCAAAATCCTATGTGTAATACACATCAATGTCATTTAACAACACATCACAAACATTAAAGATAAATTAACACCAAGACTCAACACCTTAAGGTTATTTGCCCATACAACCTTTGGACATAACAAAGAAACCACCACCACAGTATACAAACAATATATACATTCAGTGATGAATTATGCAAGCCCTGCTTGGGCTTCTAACCTCACTAAAACACTACAACACTCTACAGACAATACAGAACAAGGCCCTAAAAATAATCACAGGCTGCACAGCTAGCACATCCACCGACCACCTACACCAAGAAACCAAAGTCCTCAAAGTCAAGGATCATCTAGGCAAGAGAGGCACCCAAATTCTTGCCGCAGCCCCCACCATCCACTATACTACATAGCAGCACACCCACACACACCAAGGAACATCAAAACAACACCCAGCACACGATATCATACACAAATACTGTCACCTCTCCCCCCTCGGCCACCTCAAACCAGCTTCCAGAATCATATCCATACTCAAATCACTTGCCGCTCCATTCAGTCACTTAAAGACAACACACAGCTGCACGCACGGCCTCCTGATATCCACCCTTCTGAATCCTATCTCCCTTGTGAGGACGGGGTCCACCAGGCCAGGCCAAGATGTGGGCACCATCCAGCCCACTTAAGCTACCAGAAGAGGCTGGATGACTCCGTTGCTGATGACTGTCCAGGATGCAACAAAGCACCCCATACTATTAAGCACATTATGGAAGACTGCATTGCACACAATCACCTACGCCAACAACACAACATACACTCTTTGAGAGCTCTGGGAAAGCCCGGTCTCGGTCATGGCCTTCCTAAGGGACTTGGGGCTGTTCAGCCAGACTGCCTAGGGAACAACTACTATTACTACTACGTACAGTCCTGGCACTTACAAGAAGGTATTTACAACTTGACTTCACTATATAGTCCTTACACTTACAAGAAAATATTTACAACTTACACTTACATGAAAATATTTACAACTTACACTTACATGAAAATATTTACAAAATGCCTTCACTATGTACAACACTGGGTGAGGCACACAGGCAGAGTGAGGCAGAGCGAGCGTGAGGGGGGAAGCGAGTGAGTGTATGGTCTTGACAGCCTGGGGGATGGTAGAGGAACAGTTACCTTACATGCCTGCCAATTTTTACCCGGGAATCTTGAAAAATGCAGTCACAGTGGTTTTTTATTTTATGCCATTTTAAAATGGTACTGGCACTGGCCGCGGCATTGTCAGACCGTTTTAAAACAGTACTGGCACGCGGCAGGTTAAAGACTCGGGCCTGTTTGGCCAGACTGCCTTGGGAACAATTACTACTACTATTACAGAGGATCCCCACTTTGCCTCTAAGCAAAGTGGGCTTATATAGATCCCAATACATCACACTTTTCTCCTCTTGGTGATTAATTTGGTTAGTTTTGAACACATGGTGGCGTAGCATCAGAGGCCACCACTCGGACACTACGGACCACACCAAACAGCTCATCCCTGTAATGTAAGTTCCGGTACTAGGATGCTGTCAGTTAACCAACAACAACATTGCCCTCCAAGCCTTGCCTTACATCCAACACCGTGCCAACCAACGCAATAACCGATCTGAAACATAACAAATTAATCACTGGTCTGATCAAGATTCGCTCTCAGGCCCTCGTGCTCCATATGCATGCACGTTACCAGTAACCCAAAGAGAGAATCCATGCTTTGCCTCTATACAAAGCAGGCTTTTATAGACCCCATTGCAAGACTTCTGCAAACCTCTGCACTAGTCTACCAAGTTCTTGTCTGATATTTGCAAGTAGCACTGCATCATCAGCATATAGCAAATCTGAGATATTCCATCCATCACCATTCATTACCAATGCCATCCCTCTCTCCATTACTCGTGTTTTACTTATCACCCCATCCATGTATATATTGAACAGCCATGGGGACATCAAACAACCTTGTCGCATGCCCAAACTGATCGTGAACCATTCACTTAGATGCACATTTACCCTTACACATGCCTTACTACGATCATAAAAACTCTGGACAGAACCTAGCAGCTTACCATCTACACAGTACATGCGTGCGCAAAACCTTCCACAATCCTTCTTTGTCTACTTTGTCGTATGCTTTTTCCAGATCCACAAATGCCATAAACACCTAAAGTCCTTCTCACAAGCCTTCTCCACTATCTGTCTCATTGCAAATATTTGATCCACACATCCTCTGCCACTCCTAAAGCCACCTTGTTCATCACTCAAGAACTTCTGAGATCTCTCTTACTTTCTCTATAATAATTCTTCCACATACCTTCTCTACAACACTCAATAAACTTATGCCATGACAATTCTGGCACTCACTTCGTTCACCTTTATTTTTGTACAGGGGTACAACCACAGCCTTTTTCCACTCTGCTGGCACAGTTTCACTCATCCATGCCTTTTTGCATATCTCCGACGAACACTTCATTCCTCTCTCTCCACTACACTTAATCAACTCTGCATAGACCTCACCAACCCCAGCTGCTTTCCCATTTTTCAGCCACTTCATGGCGTTCTTCTCCTGTGCACTACGTTTCCTGGCACTTCATTCTTTCTCTGCACACCCCCAAAACCAATCATGTTTACAGCCGCTCTGCTCTCTCTATTTCCATTCATCAGGCTTTCAAAATATACTTTCTATTTGGTCCTTACTTCATCACCATAAGTTAATAATCTACCACTTACATCCTTCACACTTTCACATTTCTTTCCAGTGTCACTTCTACATTTCCACACCTCTTTCCAGAATAACTTCCTACTTTCAGAGTGATTTGTACTCCTATTTCTTCCTAGATCATCATTTACCTCCTTTTTCCTCTTCAAGGCTTTTAAAACTAATATATCTGGGAGCACATGGCCCCAGTTAATACTTATCATCATTAAATTTCACTTCCAGTGGGTAATATTCATGACTGACATGGAAAAAAGAAATGGAAAAAAAACGGGTATTCATTTTTACCATCTACTTAGATGTCATGCAGTTGTGGTAACCCAGTCTGTCCAATCGAGAAGACCCATCAACCACAGGCAAGCAACTGCTCCTGCAGGGCCATCCTGTGAAAAAATAATAATAATAATAATAATGCAAAATTAGGGGAAAAAAATATGCCCAATAATTCACAATGCTTTTATAACCTTTCGTCCCTCGGCTGCGTTCGGATATAATGGAAAAGTGATTTTTTTCTTAGCCAAAAACCTTCTTTGAGTTATTGCTTTTCTCACTCTTTTTTTGTTTGTTTTGATGTTTGGTCCCATGTCTCGTTATTGAGCATTTTAATGTTTTTTGTTTTCTTTCTTGGGTTAATCTTTCGTGTTTCTGGCCTTTGGTTCCTTGTCTTTTTGCATTAAATAAAATAGGCAGGATTCAGTTTGGCTAGGTTATAGTGAGGGATGCCTTCATGTGGTGGCACTGAGAACCAGGGAGTGGAGTTGCCTGGTTATGGGCTAAGTATGTCCCTCAACTACTTCCCTATCCCTCAAAAGCAAGGAGGCTGTCTCCAGAAGGAAAACTGGTAAATTTTTACAAGCTGCCAATACATCCCCCAGGTTGTGCAGTATATTTTTCTGGACCTAACCTAACCTCTGCTGCAGCGGAATGCTTACCTTAAAAGTTAGGTACGGTATCATTCTAACCTAACCTAACCTGCTGCAGCGCAATGCTTACCTTCGAGTTCGGTATCATACTATGCGTTTATGACGGTAATAGCTCTGAGCCGCATACTGGCAACTTGTAAAATAATACCGGAAAATTTCAGCCTACAGTCCATGGGGTTTCACAATCTCGTAAGCCGGGGTCACATCAACAATTAGGCTACACTACATTAGGCTACACTTAATCTAAAGCCATACTGCCACAGAAATTATAAGAGCTGAACATATCACACTAAAAATATCCTAACAACCTGCATTTCATCTTAAAAACTATAATTCATCTTAGAAACTCGCTCTATGCATGAGCCGGCAAAATGACCGTACAGACGCTTACCTCAAGGGCATCTATATCCTTCATTTTGATATTCACTTCATGCCGCCATCTTCCACCTTGTTCCTGGCTACTTAAAAACACCATCTGACCCGTTTTTCAACGTCTTGTTATCCGCTGACACAATTTAGACGTGAAAACACAAGCTACATTTTCACCTTCGCCTCAAACATGGCCGCCAGCATCCTCCGCCACCAACTTCAAGCACTGCAGATCATTCGAGACCTGAAATTTTTCTTATGTCGACATAAAACCAACATCTGACTGATAACAATAATAATAGAAAAAAAAAATCAGCCTTGCAGAAGAAAAAGACCGATTGGAAATTTATCATCAACATAAACTTCGTATTGACGGACCATAGAAAACGAGTCACCGGGAACTACTCTAAAATTTTCAAATATCGTAATGGATAAAATGCCTGAAACCTAAGCATCTGTTCAACAGTTTACATAGCCTTAATCCCGAAAAAGTTGGCCACAATCGAATCGCCTCCATGTCTGGAGACAGGGCAACACGGAGTCGATTATTTTTGGCGATCCCTTACGGGATTATGGCATCTGGCTATAGGTAGGAAATGCAATGTCTTACATAAAAGATAGAATCATTTCAATATAAAGACGGATATGGTTAATATTACCTTCCTATAACTAGAGCAAGTCAGGGCAATTTTACACCCGCGCTCGTGAGTGCTGAAGAGCATCAAAGGCTGGGCAAAAATTAAATAGAGAGAGAGAGAATTTGTGATTAACATACATCTGTCCACAATATTAATGACAAGTATACAAACACAAAGCCAGAAGATTACCCCACCCCCCATCTCTCTCCCTCGCTCGCTTACACCGTCCTGGGATTTTTTTTTTTTAAATAGATAATGAATGGAGGAAGGAAAAACAAATGGGAAAAAAAAAAATAAGTCCATGTGCCTAAAGGCATCCTCCATTCATAAAATATTTATAACAACTGGATTTGAATTGAAGTGGATTAAATGTTTGTGGGAAACAACTCTCAGGAAGTGAATTCCAGAGAGTAGTAGTTCTGGGGATAAATGAATTTTGATAAGCAGAGGTTCTGCATTGCGGGGGACAGTGTGAATTCATGGGCGCTCCCAGCTGCCCGAGTATTACGGGAGAAAATGTGAAGGGGAGGCACAATTGAAGCCAGTTCGTCAAAACACTTATGGTAACAATATCTATTGAATAATGCTGAAGAAGCAACATCTCTACGTACTGATAATGGAGGAAGGTTTTGTGTGATGGAAGGATTATTGATTAATCTAATGGCTTTATTTTGAATTTTGTCCAACTGCCTCAATGCAACCGCTCCACATCCACTCCACAGTGGTGAACAGTATTCGATCTGTGAACGCACATGACTTTTGTATATTGTGGCCATCTGCTCGTCAGTGAAGAACTCACGAACTCTGTACATAAGTCCCAATTTTTTGGAAGCATTTTTAACCAGGGATTTAACATAAGCTGTCCAGCTTAGGTTGGGGTTTAGAGTAACACCTAGGATATCAATTGTAGTGGATACAGGAATATTGACATCATTTAAAACTATGTGAGAGTCTGAGGGATTCTTTCTGTTGGAGAAATTAATGTATTTAGTTTTCTGAGCATTAAATGAGATCAGATTTGTTTGTCCCCATTGATTAATTTTAAAAAGGTCCTGGTTCAGAGAAATTGCTGTTTTTATTTGGGAATTTATAATATCAAATTGTGTAAAGGAAGTACTAAACGTAAAAGAACTATGAAGGGTCGAGTCACCAGCATAAGAGTGTATTGGGTTGTGAGTGACAGATAGGAGGTCATTTATATGAATGAGAAAGAGGGTTGGCGCCAAAACTGATCCCTGAGGTACGCCACCATTTATGGAATGAAACTGAGAATAAATACCATCTACCATGACCCGTATTTTTCTATTATGAAGGTAAGAAGAAATTAGAAGAACCAGTGATGCAAGGCCATAGTGTGACATTTTAGACAATAAGGCCCGGTGCCACAGTCTGTCAAATGCTTTTGATATATCTAGTGCTATTGTGTGTGTTTCACCGTGTTGGTCTATTGTTTTGTTAATCTGATGGGTAAGAAGGCAAAGAATGTCTACAGTTGAACGTTCTTGTATAAATTCATACTGCCGATCACTGATTAATTTATTGATTACTAGATGCTTGATTATGTGTTTAGTAATTAGCGTCTCAAAAACTTTACCGAGAATGGAAGTTACTGCAATTGGTCTTTAGTTTGATGGATCAGAAGTTGCCCCCTTTTTAGGAACAGGATGGATATTTGCTTCTTTCCAAGAGGCTGGAAAACTTGAGGTACGGATGCATAAGCGGAAAAATTTTGCCAACACAGAAGCCAACACTGAGGAGCAATTTTTAAGAACTATTGAAGGAATTTCATCTGGACCAGTAGCTTTGTCTGCTGAGAGATTCTGTAATACAGCTTGTAAGTATTTGGTGTGAAGAGACCCACCTTCAGTGTTAATATGGGGATGAACAACACCCATTAGAAACGACATTATGCTCTCTCTCTCTCTCTTTCCATTTATATCTAAAATGGAATCTATTCGGTTTAATAATATACTTTTTATCTGTCTACTTAACTGTTTATCTACCTTGCTCACATCATCTCTGCTCGTACCACAAAAACGTACATATACATACACATTTATATACGTACACAAATCCTCCCCTCACACACACACACGCACACACACACAAAGGGAGATAAACTGAGCAAGAAAAAATATATAAAACGTACACATAAAAAACACACACATTATATACATACATATTTATATACGTGCACAAATCCTACCCCCGAAACATACATACACACACTATAAAAGGGAAGTAAACAGAGAGAGAGAGAGAGAGAGAGAGAGTGTATGTGTATGTGTGAGTGGGTGTGGGTTGGTGGGTGGGTGGGTGCGCCCTTGTGTGTGTGTGTGTGTGTGTGTGTGTGTGTGTGTGTGTGTGTGTGTGTGTGTGTGTGTGTGTGTGTGTGTGTGTCCATAAAGGAACAGGCGGCGAAATGAACATATGTACAGCACGTACACTAGTTGCATAGAAGCTGGTGATCACATTATCCTGCCTCTCACGCACACACAATAATTCAAGACATACACACACACACACACACACATGCACACTCTCTCTCTCTCTCTCTCCACTACGT